>NC_048443.1:2670122-2977004 GCF_004353265.1 Vitis riparia
AAAAATCTAAAAATCATGTATAGTGTTTTTTTTTTAAATACTGATAAATAATTCTTATAAAAACTATTTTGGAAGAAAACATTTCTACTAAAAATATTTTGAATAGAAATATTATCAATCGCACTTTTAATCTCATTTAACCAAACATTGAATTTAGAGTGCTCTCTACAGGTGGTTGGGGTTAGACAATCCCTCTTTTTTTGAATTTTTGGGTGTTTTTATTAGAAACTAGTCTCCCTTTTGTAGGTCTTGTTTCTCCTTTTTACATTGAGTTTTATTTGTATACCGCTTGTATACACAGGGTACGTCTCCTAATTTTAGGCGTTTATTAATCCAATATGCCTTTGTTTATAAAAAAAAAAAAAATGAATTATCAAATCCAACCTTAAATTCTCCTAAACCCATTCCCATTTGTAATCTCTAGTTTTGAAAAAATAAAAATAAAAACATAATATAAAGTGTTGGAGGAATATCAACTATAAAACGGGGGTTAAAATTTTTTTGTAATAGTTAGAAGTGTTTTTCCTACAAATAATTATATGTATTTTGAAAAATTTTAAAAATTTAGAGAATCACTTTAAACTCAAATTTGATATACACTTTATTTAAAACTATTTTTAATATATATATATATATATATATATATATATATATATATTTCTTATGATAAAAAATATTTTAAAAACATTTCTTTTGGTTTGTATCTAAAGGTTAACCTACATTTAAAAAGAAAAATCTCAGGATAAAAAATTTAAAAAAAAATCTTTTAATTTTTTGTACTTTATTACTACATCCTTTTTTTTTATGCTTTAAATAATTTTTACTAAATAAAATTACAATTATATTGGTGGAATTGGAGGGCTAATTAACTTTGCTTTGAGTGAGAAAGATAGAGATAAGGCAAGTATAGTTTGACCTATGACTTGAATTCAATATAATTTTTAGGGATTTGAATATGTTTAAATCAATTTTGCATCAATTTACTACATATCCCTTTTTAATAAATAGATTAGTTTTACATCAACCTACCTCAACTCACATTTAATTACTTATTTAATAATGGTTACAAATTAACCTAGTTATAACTTTAACCTATTTAATTCATATTTTACACATTAATTTTTTTTTAATAAATATATCATAATTGAATCATAAACATATCCGATTAAGACAATAACCATATTATGTCATTTAACATTTAATTCGATTTAATTACTAAATAATATTTAATTATTAAATAAGTTAAATAAATTATAATGTATTATCTGATTAATAATTATATCGTGTTTGAATTTATGTTTTTAATCTTAACCATTATTCATGTCACGCTTGGATTGAGATATTTAGTTGAGTATTTAACATTTGATACGATACAAAAACAATTCACCAATATAAATTGTCATTTTTATTTCTACTAACACGTGACATGTTGTTTATTACAATTAAGAAGATCGAGAAAAATGATAAAAAAAAAAAAAATTTAAATGCATGATTAAAGTTATTTATAACTTTTAAAATTTTTCTAAATGCAAACTAACAAGACATTAAAAATCTTCAATGGTTTTGTCCGCATTTTATCATCATTCTATCTAATATTGTACAAGTGAGTTTTTTCATGCTCATAAGACACTATTTGTTTTAATTTTCAAGTTGCAATGACACGGTCTAAAGGCTAGGTTGTCCTTTCAATCACTTTACAACAAATTTAAAGCTACTTTAGACCAAATCTAAAGATGCTTTTTGAATATCTATTTAAGAAAAAAGAAAAAAAAAAAAGAAAGAAAAAGATGGGAGAGGATGGTTGCTCTCTATTCAAAATTATTGTTGATTTTATATTATAATATTAAATTATTTTATTAAAGATACTTAAGAACTTAAATTTAGTAATTAAATTTGATTTATCAACCTCCTCTAAGGTATTACTTAATTTTTAACATTTATTTGATTCACATTTAATAAAGAAACAAGTCAAAATGTGTTAGCTCAAAGTTTCAATATAAGCAAGAGTTGAAGAAGAGCGTAAGTGAGAGAGAGAGAGAGAGAGAGAGAATGAATTATTGCTGTGAGATGGCATGCTAGCAATTATTGAATTTTGACCAATTATGTTAATGGGGTCATATCCTCATCCCAAGTTCCCAACCCGTCCTCATTACTTAAATTTTTATTCTGTCCCAAACCTATCTTATAATCATCCTATCTTATTTAATATATTCTGTTATTTTTATTATTTTTAAATTCTAATTTTATTAAAATGAATATAATTTATAAATAAATAAACTATTTTCATAAATTTTATATTCTATCTTCATAAAAAGTAAATTTGTAGCTTTATTTAAAATATGATTAAAGAAGGGAAATCCAAAGGAAAATTAAATTATTTTTACTTAACTTTATATATAAATAAGATAGAGTGAGATAATAGTTCAAGTCTATTTGATACTTAGACACTTATTCTAAGAAGGGCTTTTAGCCTACAAAATATATATTTAAAAAAATAGATATTTAGTAAAATTTAGAAAATACTTTTAAAAATATGAAAAATCAATGTAATATTAAAAAATCGATTATAATATTTTCTAGAAAAACACTTGAATGAAAATATTACCAAACTCTTAATCTCATTTAACCCAATCTTGGATTTAAAAAATGAATTATCAAATTCAATCTTAATTGATTTAAACTCTGCTAAACCCATTCATATTTGTAATATCTAGTTTTAGAAAAATAAAAATGAAAACATAATATCAAGACTTGGAGGAATATCAACTATAAAAAGGGGGTTAAATTTTTTTTCTTAATGGTTAGAAGTGTTTTTCTTCAAATAATCATGTATTTTGAAATTTTTTAAAAATTTAGATAATCACTTTCAACTCACATTTGATAGACACTTTATTTAAAACCACTTTTTTTTAAATATATTTCTTATAATCAAAAACATTTTTAAAACACTTTCTTTGGTTTGTATCTAAATGCTAACCTACATTTAAAAAAATGTCAAGATAAAAAATTAAAAGAAAAATCTTTTAATTTCTTGTACTTTATTATTACATCTTTTTTGATTGATGCTTTAAATAATTTGATTAAATAAAATTATAATTATATTGATGGAAGGCTAATTAACTTTGCTCTTTTAAGTGAGAAAGATAGAGATAAGATTGAGGTGCGTCCACATCTAATATATATATATATATATATATTAAATAAAGAGTAGGAGAGGAATTGACAAAGGCTTTTGCTTTATTCCAAAAAGTAAAAACAAAGCCCAGTGGCATAAAGTGATAGAACTAGTCCTATGCAAGGCCCTACTTGAATATTTCTATGATTTTTTTTTTTAAAACTATTCTAATGCAAGGACTTTAAGTTGGAAATTATTTAAAAAAAATATATGATTTTAAAAATTATTTTCAAATCTACATAATTGCTATATCTTTTTTACTTGATTTTAGTTCAATTTCATAAAAATGAAATCATGTACTAAAGGTTTGGTTTTTGCCTAAAAATCCAAATCCAACCTACTTAATTGAGTGTGTGCGATCAGTTTGCAGAGAGAGAGAGAATTATTGCTGTGAGCTGGCATGCAACAACTTAAAGTGTAGCAATTTTTTAATTTTGACCGAGAGAGAGAGAGAGAGAGAGAGAGAGAGAGAGAGTTATTGCTGTGAGCTGGCATGCAACAACTTAAAGTGTAGCAATTTTTTAATTTTGACCGAGAGAGAGAGAGAGAGAGAGAGAGAGAGAGAGAGAGTTATTGCTGTGAGATGGCATGCAGCAACTTTAAAGTGTAGCAATTATTCAAGAGAGAGAGAGAGAGCTCTTGCTGTGAGATGGGCCAGATGGCATGCAACCACTTTAAAGTGTAGCAATTATTCAATTTTGACAGAGAGAGAAGGAGGGAGAGAGAACAACTTTACAGTGTAGCAATTGTTCAAGAAAAGTGAGCGAAAGAAGAGAGGTAGAGAGAGAGGGAGAGAGTTATTGCTGTGAGATGACCGAGACAGAGAGAGAAAATTATTGCTGTGGGATGGCACGCAACATCTTCAAAGTGTAGCAGTTGTTCAATTTTGACCAATTATGTGAATGGGCTCATATCCTCATCCCGTGTTCCCAACCCATCTTGATTAAACAAATTTTTGTTCTGTCCCAAACCTGCATTAGAGTATAATGGGGTCATGGAATATTTTTTTAGAAGTTATAGTCATCCTATCTTATTTAATATATTCTGTTATTTTTATTATTTTTTTTATTTTTATTATAAAAATATGATTTATAAATAAATAAACTATTCTTCATAAATTTTATATTCTATCTTGATAAAAAGTAAATTTGTAGCTCTATTTAAAATATGATTAAAGGAGGGAAATGGAAAAGGAAATTAAATTATTTTTACTTAATTTTATATATAAATAAGATAGAGTGGTATAATACTTTGAGTCTATTTGACACTACTTCTAAAAGGTTTTAGCTTTTTTTTTTTTTTTAATTTTTTAAATTAGGTATTTAGCAAAATTTAGAAAGCAATTTAAAAAATATGAAAAATCACTATAGTATTAGAAAATCAGTTATAGTATTTTTTAGAAAAACACTTTAATGAAAATACTACCAAAAACGCACTCTTAATCTCATTTAACCCAATCTTGGATTTAAAAAATGAATTATCAAATTCAATCTTAATTGATTTAAACTCTGCTAAACCCATTCCCATTTGTAATCTCTAGTTTTGGAAAAATAAAAATAAAAACAAAGTATAAAGACTTGGAGGAATATCAACTATAAAAAGGGGGTTAATTTTTTTTTTTTTAATAGTTAGAAGTGTTTTTCTACAAATAATTATGTATTTTGAAATTTTTTTAAAATGTAGATTATCACTGTGAGCTCATATTTGATGCACATTTTATTTAAAACCACATTTTTTTTCAATATATTACTTATGATCAAAAACATTTTTAAAACACTTCTTTTGGTTTGTATCTAAATGCTAACCTACATTCTTTTGTTGGATGCTTTAAATAATTTTGATTAAATAATATTATAATTATATTGGTGGAGGGGCTAATTAACTTTGCTTTAAGTGAGAAAGATTGAGATAAGATTAAGGTGGTCCACCACTAAAAATAAATAAAATTAAATAAATAGTAGGAGAGGAATTGATAGAGATGAAATTAAATAAAGATAGAGCCATGTAGTGGGTCGGAAAAAAAAAAAGTGAAAATTAAGGTGGAGTTTTTGAGGTTTGAGGTGATGTTAGAACACCTTTTAAGTAATCACTTTGAGTATAAGATAGTTTTTCCAAAGTTGGAACCATGTAGTGGGTCTGAAAAGAAAAATGTGGAATTAAGGTGGAATTTTTTAGGTTTGAAGTGATGTTACAACACATTCCAAGCAATTACCTTGAATATAAGATGATTTTTCTAAAGTTGAAGTTATGCAGTGGGTCTGAAAAGAAAAATGTGAAAATTAATTAAGATGGAATTTTTGAGGTTTAAGGTGATGTTATGATAGCTTCTAAGTAATTATCTTAAATATATAAAATCGGGTTAAAAAAATAGAACCAAAAAAAAAAATGACAATTAAGTACAAATAAATAGGAATTAAGTACAAATAAATGAAATCTAGATCAAATAACAAACAAGTGAAACTATTTTTATCATATGATTGTGTCTTATTTGCCACCACTTTTTTGTATGACATTGAAAAATTACTTTTCTAATACCATAATATCCACCTAATTTATAATTTTTGAAGTGGCCAATGTCATTCCATGAGTGCAACCGATAGCCTTCTTTAATGAAAAATCCTTAATTAATCCTAATATAATTTGCTTATTTATAGTCCATTGTTATTCACTATAAAGAGTTAAAAAGCAATTTTGAGTACGATTAGTAGTGATTCTAAAATATATTTCTATTTATTTTAATAGTTGGAAGATAAAATTTTCAAATGCAAGAAAGACTAAGAACTCATTTATTAATGATTTTAGAGAGTGTTTTTAACATTTTTAATATTTAAATTTTTTTATCATTTAAGTGTTATAAAAATTAGAAATATTGTTTAAAATAACTATTAAAAATGTATTTGATGGTAATTCTAGAAAATACTTTAGTTTTTTTAACAATTAAAAAATTTTATTTTTTAAATATTAAAAATATTAAAAATACCACTCAAAATCACTATTAAATATACTTTTTTGTATATAAAAGTTTAACTAATGAATAGTGAATGGGACCTTGGATTCCCATGATGTCTTTAGCAATACAATTTAAGAGTGGTAGGTTCCACAAAATGGGAAAATATGGAAAAAGGACATAAAATTGGGTCCGGGCAAGTGGAGCCCTTGTAAACAATTATCTGTGCAACCTGAGAAACAATTATTGAGATTCTTTTACAAAATACAACAAATTTTTAAATTAATTTTTTTAAAACAATATTATTTTAAATATGTTTTCAAATCTATTCTACTTTGTAGCATATAAAAATCCAAATCCAAATTTCGTATCTATATTTTATTGGCATGGATTATACAACATCAAAAAACAATTTAGAGATAAAAAATTGATATTATAAATAGTAAATCCTAAATACCACATTAATTCCAATAATGTTTTCTACCAATGTAACGTCTCAATGGTTGTTAGGGTGAAAAGGAATATGACTTTGGATTTCAAATAATTTTTAGTCAATTTTAATGCCATAGTGGTGGGTCTAGAAGAAAATAAAAAAAAATGGAAATTAAAAAGTAATATAGACACCATTTTTGACCTTGCCTTGATTCCAAATTTTGAGTCAATTTCAAGGCCTAGTAATTTTAGATACAGGATTTATATTGTTTATAAATTCTCATCCCAACCACCAACTTTAATGTGTAACAATTATTGTATTTTGGACAATTATGTTAATTTCGTCCCAACCACCGACTTTAAAGTTTAGCAATTATTGTACTTTGGACAGCTATGTTGGTGGGACCATGTCAACCTTATCCCAATTCCCAACCACCAATTTTAAAGTGAAACAATTATTGTATTTTGGACAATTATGTTAATTTCGTCATGTTATTTTCATCCCAACCACCCACTTTAAAGTTTAGCAATTATTGTACTTTGGACAGCTATGTTGATGGGACCATGTCAACCTCATCCCAACCCATCTTAATTACTTAACTCTTAAGTTTAGCAATTAAAGTTTAGAAAATTATTTAAAATTTTCTATTGGTTTTTTATTTTATTTTATTCTAAACCTTAATTTTATTAAAATCCATATAATTTATGACTAAATAAATTGGTTTTCATAAATTTTATATTTTTATTTGATAAAAAGTAAATTTGTAATTTTATTTTAAACATATTCAAAAAAGGGAAATGAGAAAAAAAATAAAAAATAAGGGATCGTGTTACCATGATTTTTGAAACTTATTTTTAAAAATTATTTTTTAATCTTTAACTTTAAATAAATTTTAAAAAATATGATAAAACAAATTCATATTTTCTTTTTATTTTTAAAAATCGATGAAAACAACTGGTTTAAAAAAGAATTCTTAAATCCATCACTAGTTTTTTTTAAAACCTCTCCTAAACCCATCCTTAGTGGTCATCTCTAATTTTGACCATAAAAAAAATTAAATATATAATTTTACTTTGAATTAACACTTAATAGACCTTTTTTTTTTTTTTAAGAATCATCTTCTTTTTTTAATTATATGTCTTATATAAATATTTTCTAACCACTTTTTTTGTTTTCCGCTTCTTTACAAAAATGTTTTTTCTTAACTAACCATTGATGAAAGCGGTATCGGCTAAAAACATATTTATGAGAATTAATACCATAAGTTATGATATTTGTCAAGTTTTTCTTTGCTTTTTATAACACAATCTTCATAATTATGTGATTCATATTTCTAAAGCGGACTAACAATCGCATCACGTGTAATCTAATAAGAAAAAAAAGAAAAAAAAAAGAAGAAAAATTTATGTATCTTTCTAATAAAAACTGAAATAGTATGTAAAATAGTTATAATTTGACATTTTTTTTCTTTATAAATTAAAGAAAAAACACAAAATAATTGTTTTTATATGAAATAATAAAAATTACAAATTTTTATAAAAGTATAAAATTAGGTTTGAATTAAATATGGACCATCTAAACCTTGGTCTAAATCCAACTAGAATTTATAAAATTAGCTGAAGGAACTTCAATCGCTTGGATATGTGCATTGGCAGCATCTCTAACATCGACCCCTCTGTAACATCAAATAAGCCCAACTGTTTGAGTCAAAAAGATTTATGGACAAGGGTCGCAAGGATATGTAAAGAAGGAGAAGGACTACTTTGAATGGGCATTACATTCAACATTCCAAGTTCCAGGTTCTAGGCTCAAGCACAAATACATGCTAACAATCTTGTTGAAAGGAGCCCTTACGGACTGTTCTGAGAATGCAACTGATTGAAGACTTATAATGCTGTAGGGCAGTGAATGAAATTCAATCACGATATTATATGGAAAAATCTCGCCCAACAACAAATTTATTAATATATTCATGACTACCCTTTAATTGTTGTATCGAAAACAAGCTGCCACCAAAACGATCTTGAAATATTACGTGCCACTGTTGAGAAATTTGGTCTGCAATGAACACATTAGGAGAAAATGTAGTAGCAATTGGAAAGATTTGAACCAAAACACTCCCCTACACATGGAGTGCTATGCAATTGTTTACTTTGAAATTGGAAAAAATATTTAGTCCAATGAAAAGTTACCTCTATTTTGATCATGGAGGTTTAGACCACAGAAACAACCAACACAAGCTAGTTATATTACAAATAAAGTGGTCCTACAGACTAAAAGAGTATAACTTCATGGAGATTTTATATTAGAGTAACTGAACAACACAAGCTAAATCCTTGACACAAAAAAATGCATTCACAAATTATAAAAGTAAAATCTTCTGAGGATTGAGTGGCTGAAGCTCATCTTCCCCACTACTTTTGAGGCAGAAGTCCTAGAATTTGAACCTTTGAAAGATCTGAACTGACAGACTTAGAAGGTGCCAAAGGGAGCTAACTATGCTTAACAGGCTTCTGCTTCAAGTCAGCAAGAAAAAGCTCTCTGAGTGAGATAAATCATATAGCCAAGATCGTGCTTAGTGAATGGACATTCAGATTTTGCTATCTCTGCTAAGAGGAGGTCCTATCCCTTCATTTGAGGCCAAGATGCAGATTCAGTTTCCATGATAATTTACAATTTTGTAGAATGATTTTGTGTAATAGAAAAACACTGGATGATAGTCGGTTTTGGTGGATTTCTAGATGAAGACATGATTGGTTGCAACTCTGTGGTCCTATAACTCCGAAATGAATGTTCAAACAAAAGCCAATAACAAAAACTTGGATAACATATCTACATATTAAATTTACAACAAAGCAAAAGAAGTGATGTAGGATGAACCTGTGGATTAGAGAGAGTGTGACAAAATGGAGATGCTGTGTGGAAAACACCTTCACATCCATCGACCATAGAATCAAAAGATCCTTCTTCCGGGAAGTCAGCTTTAAACAAATGAACCCTTTCTTTAGCTCCATCAAGTGCAAGTAAGCGTTCTGTCTTTGTTGGATCATCTGAGGCATTGATCAATAGAACAAATAAATCGTACAGAAAATCAATGAGAAAAAAAGGCCTGTTAATCATGCAGAAAAAGGGCGTGTAAAGAACTATTTCATGAAAGAGCGCTGAAGCAAAGTTTGTGACTTGTATACATGATTCCTAAAAGCCATTGATCAAGCTGGGTAAACTAACAGGTTCAAAAACCAAAATGAACCCAAGCTCTCATTCATAGTCATTACAAACCAGTATCAAAACTACTAAAATCGTAAAATTGTCATGTTGTTGTGAGTCCCACATCAAAAAATATGCCTTCAAGGTCCTTCCCTTGAGAATTCTCCAAAAATTTAGCCAAATCACTATGTCACATGCATTTTCAATTTGGTGGCTGCAATTAAATCCTAAAAATCATAAAAACAATGAATTGTTGACAGATCAAAATCAGGACTAATCATTTAAATTTGAATCATGGGTCATTCATGATTTGGTCAAAAGACTTAAAACACAGAAACCGTCTCATTTACATCGCTTCAGCTTTACTTTCTTGGCATCAAAACATTATCCATTAAAGTTGGGATTATACAGTGAAGTTTACAATTATAAAAGTAATTAACACTTGGGTTCTGTATGTGATTAAAATTTTGAATCAAGGTTTTCATCATGTGGTAAAAAAACTCCAAGCACAAAAACCCCCTCCTTTACTTCGCCTTTTCCTTCATATTCTTAGATCAAAATAGGAATTGCACTGTGAAAAATTGAAATTCGAACTAAATTAACAATAGTTAATGCCTTTTTACTATGGTTGGGTGCTGAAATGGCGACAAAAAGAAAAGAAGCTAAATATTGAATCTTGGGTTATTCATTATTCGGGTCAGACGACTCAAAAACATGGAAACTAACCCCCTCTTTACCGCAATTTTCCAGGTTTTCTGGGCGGCCAAACAGTGGGTATTTGATATAGATAGACAAGACAGAAACATGGGAATTATAGGAGAGATTGAATACAAACCTGGGTCGCGAACTGAAGCATTGACGGTGTAGCCACGTTGGAGCCGGAGCTTGACTAGCCAAGTAACTATGTACCCAGAAGCCCCTGTAACGCACATGAAATTAATATTGGAGTCTAGTTAACATACTAATCATATTTATTCTTACACTCCTTGAGAGGGTCACATTAAGTAATATTTAACTTAAAAAAATCAACCCGTCCTGAAGCCAAAGCCCAAAGCGAGGTATGGGAAACCCAGCCCGGCCTGGCGTCGCTCAAATTCTTCTCTCTTAAGTCCAAAAGATACCTGTCTGAAGCCTGAAATTTCAGGTTGGGCCGGGCGGGCGGGTGGATGTCAAATATGATAAATTTCTCCATGAATTACAGTGGAATCTGAGAAAGGTGGTGTGTGAGTGACTACAATTTGATAGACTACAAAGAGAGTGACTGAGTGAGAGATGAGCGGGCAAGGCAAGGTGGTTTGCGTGACTGGAGCTTCTGGGTACATAGCCTCATGGCTGGTGAAGCTCCTGCTCCAACGCGGTTACATCGTCAAAGCCACAGTTCGAGACCCAAGTCAGTTCTTTTCCCAATTACAGAACTTCATACTTACAACGCTGCTCATTCTCAAACCCCACTTGCTGTTATCCCCAATTTTCTTTTTTCTTTATCGTTTCAGTGGTTTTCAAGCATAATGTTAGTTTTATGCACGTGGGTGGGCCGTTATTTAGCAGTTTGAAGCGTAGATTGAGTGGTATTTTGATGGGTCTTTGTCCTTTTTCAGAAGTTTAATCTATGATTGAGATTCAATGTTCACTACTCAGTTCTTTGTGGTGTCCTATTTTTCTTGGAATGATGCTCTCTAAATGGTTGTGCAGGACAAATTGATAAAGTTTATGCTGTTAAAAATGATTTCAGACTCTTTCAGAATCAATTCATCTCAGATTCGCCATGTGTTCCTTCTTAATTACTACTATTATTGTAAAAAATTTTGCATTTAAATTTAAGGCTTCTTTGATCAAATGATATTACAAGACATTAAGGAGGTCTCAAAAACAAAAGGAAAGAAAAGGATTTTCCTTTAGCCATACCAAATTGTTTTTGAGCCAAAAACTCTGAATATTAGGCTTTGTTCTTTTTGGAAGCCTATTCTTGAAAGTGTTTTCATACAAACGAACCAAACTAGCCATATATTCTGATTACTGTTTTGCTTCCCTAGGAAAAGATCAACAAATTTTTGTACAATTGTTCTGACTTTATCACAAGGTTTTTTTGTTCTACAGACAAGACAAGAAGACAGTTTAGGCCTTCATTATGTTTCTCTACTTTTCTTCGGTTTCCTCCTGAATAAATGGTCTAAAAGCTCATAATTGCAGTTGAGAAAATTGCTTCATCCATTTTACTTCAATCCTCGTTCTTCTAAGAAGAGCATAATTGAACTTCTTAATACTCTAGGCATGCTTCCATTTGGGCGTTTTTTCTATTCCATAATATATATTCTTATCAAGATAAAGTTTTTTGTAAGCTTTCTTCTTCATATTTCCATTTAACATGCAAATGCTGCTTATATATGCCACAAATGATCCAAAGAAGACAGAACACTTGCTTGCACTTGAAGGTGCTAAAGAAAGGCTTCATTTGTTCAAAGCAAACTTACTTCAAGAATGATCCTTTGATTCTGTGGTTGATGGATGTGATGGAGTATTTCATACAGCATCTCCAGTGGTGCTGATTGTTGATGATCCCCAGGTTTATCCTACATTGTTTCCATCCATTTGATGTAAAATATATTATCGTCTATATTCTTTTCCAATCAATTACTGATCTTGAAATTACTAACTAATCATAAATCATTACTTTGCATGATTCTTTTTTCTGTATGTGGTCTTTTAAACTGATCCAATGGTAGTGAATGCCGATTTCATTAAACCAATACAATGGAGGAAAATATTTAGGATCCATATAATGTGACTTATGTTGCTTCTGTACATAATTATTAGCTTTTTATCAGCTTAGCTTCATTGGACTACTTATGTGGAGACTTGTTTTATCTGTTTCTCCGTGTTTCAGGCACAACTAATTGACCCAGCACTGAAAGGAACAATGAATGTTCTAAGATCTTGTGCCAAAGTTCCATCTGTCAAAAGAGTGGTTGTAACATCATCTATGGCTTCAGTCCCATTCAATGGGAAACCTCTAGCTCCTGATGTGCTAGTTGATGAGAGTTGGTTTTCAGATCCAGTTTTCTGTGAGAAATCAAAGGTGCTTAAATGAGATGATTTTCCATCATATGCTATCTCTTTGCCATGTTCTTGTTTGTGGCTTTACAAAATGTTTCCTTTTTATTTCACTAATACAGTGTTGGTAGATGTCTGATCTATATGGTCCCATTCCTCAAACAAGAAATTGAATGAGAACTCTAATTTGGATATTGTATGAATGGGATGGATGTTAATCTCTGATTGTCTTACTGTCCAGTAACACGATGGGCACAGAAACAAGGGTTGACAAAACATAGGTCCATTTTTTCTAGGGATATAGGGATGGAAACTGTTGTGGCATATCTAATTAGTTTTAATGTGTGTATCTCTGCACAGCCTCCTATTGATTTTGCTCAGTGTTTATAAGTTCATTGCATGTTCTCTATGTTCCATTATCTACTGGAAATGCTTCTCACTATATGTTTTCAAACATATTGGTTTCTACTAGCTATGGTATATGCCTTCAAAGACACTAGCTGAGGAAGCTGCTTGGAAGTTTGCAAAAGAGAATGGGATTGACATGGTTACAATACATCCAGGGTGGGTGATTGGTTCTCTCTTACAGTCTACTCTTAATCTAAGTGTGGAGGAAGTTCTGAAGCTACTAAAAGGTAATCTTCAGCAATTGATGAGAATCTCCTTTTTATGTTTATCTTTCTACTTCAATATCAATACATGCTTCACTTCAATATTGAGTCAACTCTATCCAACAGCCTTCCAAATGGAAACCCAGAAAATTAAATCGAAACTGATGTTAGGGCAGTTTAATGCTTTATTTTAATTGATGTTAGGGCCATGGGCATTGGGTTAATTCCCTTGCATTGAGCACTGAATATGTTCTTCGCACTGGAGCTTTTGATCATACTGGCAAACAATATACATCTGCAGAGGAAATGAAGGAGGTAATCTTTTGTTGGTCAAATTTAAATTTAAACCCATCCTTCTTTTTATATCCTTCTTAGGATTTTGCACTTACCATTTTTGTTTCCTTGTTTTTATTGTGTTCCTTCTTGTTCTTTCACAGAAATGCATAAACAAAATCAACAACTTTGTCCATGCATTAACGTAACCATTTTGTTTGGAAGTACGAGCCCTATTGCAGCATTTCAATATATCTAATTATGTCACCAATTAAAATCATGTGTTTGGAATCTCTGTAATTTTCTCAATTTGTATTATTTCCTTTTCAAAATCATGCCCATTTTTTCCAGACTCTTTAGCTAGTCTCCATGGAAGCATTCTGTGGTTGTTACAGACATGGTATCAGCGTATCAATCAATGCTTTTCCTTTTTTTTTTTTTAAAAAAAAGGGAAAAACAAAAACCATCAATCAATGCTTTTTGATGAAAACTATCAATCAACGCTTTTTGATGTTTTTTCTTCGATTGCATTTTAGAGTAATCCTGGACCCTTTAATGTGAAACATGTCTGATTTTGTCTTTTCTTTCCATACACGCATCATCTTTTCAGAGCATTGGGCTTGGATGAACCCAAAAGCTCAGCTACAAAATGAAACTGGAATATGAGTCATGGTTTCTGTTCATAGTTGATAAAAAATGTTGAATAAGATCAAGAAAGTTGTTAAATTGGAAGATGACTTTCTTACTGTCACAAAAAATATTTTTGATAGGATTCAGAAAAAAATATGTTGATTCAGAAAAAATATACTAACCCACGGGGCTATGATTCTGTATATGGTTGTTTCATGTTTTTAAGATCTGTAATTTTGGAGCCTTGTTCAAAAGGCATATGCCTAAGATTGAGTTCATGGTCCAGAAATTGGGAAAAGGATTTAGGGTAGGCACATAGAGGGCTCATGCCCCACCCTAACTATCTGTATTCGGGCTTCTTGGTTGTTTTTGGCTTTGCTATTCTTTTTCTTGTGGTTGTTACTTTGCTTAAAGGACTTTTGATTCATGATTCAATGGATTGTTTACTTTCTGATATAAATAAATAAATAAACTGAAAAAGAAAAAGATGAATCTACGTCTCCCAAAGACCCCTTGACCAAGAAAAGGAAAACATTTGATGAAAAAATATTTTAACTCTAAAACAGAAAGTTCTAATCTTTGTATTGTTCTTTAGAGGATGTGTCAATCGAACCGATTCAAACTACAAGTTTTGCTGAATTTTTTGCATTAAACTACTGAGGATTTTCAATCAGTAGCATTAGCACCATTGTAACTAGTCTTGGTGTATGATATATCCTATTTTCCATGCTCAAGGTAAGCCTATAATTGTAGCATATGTACCTCAAAAAAGGTCAAGTTACTAAAATGAATATCTCCAACTCTCTCTCTCTCTCTCTCTCTCTCTCTCTCTCCCACCCGCGCACACACACATACACACATGCAAGCATGGTTTGTGCAATTTTTCCCCTCCAAAGTCTGGCCAACTCTTCCTTCATCCTTTTCTAAACAGCTGCTCATATTTCTTCCTTCTTATTACTACATCAGGTGGCTTTGGAAAGGTACAAGAAAATGAAAGGCAATGCGCCAGAAAGACTGGTTTCAGGATCTGATGATTTCACCATGTTTCTTTGGGAACCTGCTGACAGCAAACATCCCAAAACTCGTATGACAGGTCATCAGCAGGTACAAACTTATATTTCTTACAGTTACAAAGGTTGGCTAAGGCGTTTTTCATGTCATTGTTTCTGTAGGTTGTTGCTTAATGCTGATATTGTAACCTATGTTGGAAAATAATCTCAAATTTAATTGTTTCTGTTGTGATGTTGTTTATTAGGAAATAATTAGACAAATAATCCTATTAACTTATGCATATGCCTTGAATGATGACTACGTAGTTGTGGTCACAAGTGGGAAAAAAACTATCTACTCCAGGGGGCAGTTTAAGGTGTTTCAGTTGGTGTAGGTTTGGGGTGTTCTCTGGTTTTGGGAGTACCAGCCAGGGATAGTCCAGCTTTTGAGGGGGTGTAGGAGGTTGGTATTTGCTTTTTCCTTCTCTCTCTTGCTTGCCTTTTGTATACTTCGTGTGTACTTTGATGCACCATTTTCCAAGCGCTTTTTATATATTCTCTAAATTTACCTATCAGAAAAAAAAAATAAATTAAACTCAAGAACCTAGGGGGTAGAAAATCCCCTACAAAAGGAATCAACTGTTTTGCTCCCCATCTTGCTGAAATATCATCTACCTGGTTAGCTGCCCAAGGAATCCAACAGAATGAACACCCTAACTCTAGAGTAATGTCAAAAATTTGGTGTAGCCATCCATCAAACTGCCACGAGCTTCTCTCCTCATTTACCCAATATATCACTACTGTAGAATCTCCTTCTACTAGAAGACTAGATAAACCCTCGGGTTTAGCAAGCTTTAGCCCTTTCAGCAACACTGAAATCTCCACCTCAATGGCTAGACCCACTCTAGCATTCTTAGGGAATGCTTTCACTAATGACCTATTATGATCTGTAAGTGTTCCTCCAATTCTCAATTGTCCTGGGTTGCCCAAAGAGCATCCATCAAAATTTAACTTGACATTGCCCGTTGGAGTAGGCATCCATGGGCTGTTTTTTATCAGTGAAGTTCTCTATGCATGGTAAAGAGACCCTAAATTTTGAACCTATCCAATTGCATCGATTTCTTTCTTCAAACTCTAGGTTGAGCCTTCAATGTTTTGCTTGCTGTCAGCTTGTGAACCATGTTTACTTTTCCCCTGATGGACAATGGGTAGCAAGTGCTTCGTTTGACAAGTCTGTCAAGTTATGGAATGGTACAACAGGGAAATTTGTTGCCGCTTTTCGAGGTCATGTTGGCCCTGTTTATCAGATAAGGTTTGAATTGCTCTATTATTTTTGTTTAAGCCAATCCTTTCTTTTGTACAGACAATCATCTTGTTTCATGTTGCCCTACAGTTGGTCCGCTGATAGTAGGCTTCTTTTGAGTGGAAGCAAGGACTCCACACTGAAGGTAAATTGTAGAAACTATTATCTTCCTTTTATGATATTGATGGGCTTATCATATGGTTGAATCATTCTGTTTCTTTTTTATAACTTGTCAAGGCACTAAAAAATAAAAGAACCAAGGTAGAGATAGGAAAAATAATTCTTCCTGAGTTGAGTTATACCCTTTCTGTATGAAGTTTTTGGTAAACTATAGTTAGATATCGTCATGACACCTTTTTTTCCCCTCAAGTTTAAACAGTAATTTGGGTGTAATATGTAATATGAAAATCTACTAAAATAAAAAATCCTATAAAGGCCCACTTTGGATATTTCTTATGGATCCTGCCTTGCACTCTGGACCACCACAGACACTCCCATCACACTAAGCCTTGTAGTTGTGTTAAATTGTTGCAAATCTGTCAGAAACCAATTACTAATATTAATGACGGGCATGTATACAAATTTGGGGCTAGAATTTTCAGAGCTGGTGGGAAATTCTGGGCCCAGTTGGAAATGTGAGTGCTACTGTTTTGCCAGGTGGCTGTCCTTTTTCACAGCAACAGCATATCAATTAATTCAATTAATATTGTTTACCATATAGGTTTGGGATATCAGGACACACAAGTTAAAACAAGATCTTCCAGGCCATGAAGATGAGGTATGTTCTTATTCCAAATCTAGTTAATATTCTTCTTTTGACATTGACCTGTTTTAATTAATGTTTTCCTTCTTTTCCTATTCTGGAAAGGTTTTTGCTGTTGATTGGAGTCCAGATGGTGAGAAGGTAGCCTCTGGCGGTCGGGACAGGGTGCTCAAGTTATGGATGGGTTGATGGCTGAAGGAGGAGATGTATGAAATGAAGATTGACATGATTCTTCCACAACATGGACCTGGCAGGCACTCAGCTTCTGCCTACAGTCACAGTCTACCTTAGGTGTAACTTAAAGGTTGTGCACCAAGTGCTGATGTTTTGAGGGATCAAGGGTGGTTTGTGGAGCAGTCCCGTTTTCAGAGTATTTCCGGTATTCTATCAATTGGTTCAGGTGTTCTGCAACTTTGGGACACCTATAGTATCTAGATAAGCCTGGAAAAAGTGTCATGGCTTTGAATGTTTGTCTCTTTAATAGTAGCAGTGTGCATTGATCCACAGAGTTTGCAGCATGACAGTTGAATGAAATTATGAAATGTAGCACTCATGGGCATATGTATCATATGAAAATTTTTAAATAGAGCACAACTTGTTTGACTTTACATGGTTTGCTTGCTTCAGTTGTGGACCTTTAGGTAAATATCACACTAGTATCCTTCGATGGTTGGAATATCCTTGCACGTATGTTAGCAATTTCTATTCTTCAGCTCTGTTTTCTTTGTTTCTTTCTTGGTCAAGCCAAACAATTTGGTGATTCTTCTCTACTTCTTCGTCCCAGCAGGATGCAGTATATCATGCATTTTTTGTATTGGGTTGGACCCTCTCCTTCCACCCTATGGAAAAATGATATCAAGATAAGTGTTGTTTCTTCTTTTGCATTAGACAACATTCATTTAGTCTAAAACTTGAAGGTGGATTGCTAGAATCTGAGCTCTTGGAAAGACTTAAGAGAAGTACACTTAGAAATCTGGAAAAAGTCCAGAGACCTGTTGCCACTTGTGAATCACTCTAATCAGAACCAATTCCAGATAATCCTACAATTCTGGAGAAAACCCTCTGATTTGCTCTGTTCCCACTTGCCAAGAACAACTCTTCAAAAATTTTTTCTTTATTGGGTTGTAATGATTTTATTATTTAGATTTAATTGTATTCATCAGGTTTGCAGATCATGAAAACGGTCTCCTAGCTATGAATAGTTTCCTCTTTGATCATGTAAAGTTGGGAAGCAGTTATGGATGGTTGTAATAGCACAATATATTGATCCACACGGTTTGTGGCATGACAGTTTAATGAAATTACAAAAGTGTAGCACTCATGGGTATATCAAATGAACCTTTTTCAAACGAGCTGCTTGTTTAAATTTACAAGGGTGTGGTGTCACACCAGTATCCTCCGATGGGTCTTGGGTTCTTTTTCTCTGTTTCTTCCTCTTTTGGTTGAGCCAAACAACTTGCCTTAATGACTTCTTCATGTTACCAAAAAGAAGCATCTTGCGTTCTCCATCTCTTCCTCCCCTTGTCAAAACACAGCAATCTGATGCACCTTTGCATTGGGTTGCATCCTTTCCTTTCCCTCACCTTCCTCCGTGAGGAAAAATCGTGTCATTGCCTAGTTTTGACTACTTTGTTTCTTTTGATCATTGTGGAAGAGCATCATTGCAAGATGTACAAGAAACGTGTTGTGGTGCATTATTCCATTCTCTACCACCCAAAATCTGTTTTCCACAATCATAAATACCAAAGTGTTTAAGCATTAGGTAACGCATCTCTTGATAATGATGTGAGAGATAGAGACAAGCAACATACCTGTATTCACAAGAAGTGATGTTCTACTTTTTCATTCGACAACATTCATTTAGTTTGAACTCCAGCTTTGGGCAACTCAGAATCTCCACCTTCATTAGGATTGCAGGAAGCTGGCTTCTTGGAAAGACATGGAAATAGGGCATTTAGAAATCTGAAAGAATCCCAGAGGCCCGTTGCTACTTTTGAATCATTCCAATTAGTAATAACTCCAAAGATACATACAAATCTGTCCGTGCGAAATAGATGTTTCCTGGGCATGCAACCATCCCTCTAATAGACTCAGTGTTGTGCACCCTCTTGATGGTTTCTTATATATTGCACCATATGATTTGTAGATATCCAACTGGCCAATTTCACTACACTTGAATGAACTATAGAAGCTATGCTGAAAGTGAAGTTGGACAACCCATCATAGAAAGAATCCTGTAAGAATACACCAAAAAGAAAATCTTATTAACATAAACGAATTCATCCAGTTGAATGATGAAGTTGCCTGAAAAATTGAATTGGGAGCATAGTTTTAAAAGGCTCAAGGCGCACCAGGGCGCAAAGTAGTCCTGGAGCCTGAGGCGCAAGGCGCATCTAAGGCGCGGGCTTTAGTGAAGTGAGGCGCACCCTAATTTACATATATATTTTTATATAATATAATCAAATTTAACAATCATTTATTTGTCCTAAACACATAAATCATCAAATATCATCCAAAACTTCAATTTAATAAACAAAAAGCATAAAAATAAAGAACTCCTAGCATAAAAACAAATCCAAATCCATATTGCTAATTGCCTAATACATATCCAAATCCAAAGTTTCCAAACCTAAAGGTCCAAAACATGAAATTTGTCCACAATTTGAAAACATCATTAAAAAAACCCTATTTTTCTTCTTCTTTTTCTTCTTCTTCTTCACTTCTCCAGCACGGAAGAGGCTAGGGCACGAATGGGAGTGGTCTCGGGTTGAGAAAGACTAGAAAAGGGGGTTGATGATTGGAAATTTATTTTTTGGGAGGGGGAAGGGGGGAGGGGGGAGGGAGAAGGAGAGTTGGCGTACGTGGGGTGGGCGATCGGTTGGGGGGAGCGTTCGTGGGGTTGGCGGGGGGGGGTGGCGCGGAGCTGGCGCGCAGCATGAGGGAGAGAAATACTGATGCTTACATTGGACTGTGGGAGGGACCAACAAGTGGAACAAGCATTGAATCGTAAATGTAAAGCCATAAAGCTTATAACTGCTGTTAAAAGCTGCCCCTTAGTGAAGTTTTTTAACAATAAAGGTTAAGTGCAAAATTCACCAAATAGCTCCACTTGTAGGAAATTTCAATGGTATGAAACTAGGATATGGTGAAATCTCCTCGCTTCTGCTATTGTAGTGAACCATTATAGATCAAACATGAATCGCGCCATCTGTTTTCACACAGGATATGCGAGCTATCTTTGGGTCATCTCTCATAATTGGATTTAGGAGTTCTGTCTCCCATATGTAGTTTCACTTGCCAAATACAAATGGAGCTTAGTGCGGAGACTGAGCAACATACATGATTCAAGGGATGCACAGTTGTTCTTGTGAATCACCCAATCTTCATCTAATATAGACACAGATTTTAGCAACTTGTAATCTCCACATTTTAAAGCATTGGAGGAAGCTAGCCTATTCAACAAACATGACAACACATTTAGAAAAATGCAAGAATTCCAGAGACATGTTGTGTGCTATCATGAAAATCATTCCAATCAATAAGGAATCAAAGTGCTATAATTTTAAGCTGTGCAATAACAAACCTATCTTGGGGAAGTAAATTGACTTGAGCACCAACTCAATTGTGAGTTCTTTGGGAGACTTGAGACACCAACTCAATCAAAGCTGCTAGTTGTTTCTGTGGCAGCTTGTCTTCCAACACTGATACCGGAGAAAATGCTTTTGAAAACCCTTAATCTTCAAATTACAAAGGGAAATTAGATTATGTTGTTATCCGATCTCCAATCTCCTTGACACAAACAGATGATTTCCTTGCAACCAACAATGTCTAATTCTATCACTCGTACTCTAGCATGTGATTTGGGAAGAGAATTAAGCTTTGGAATATTGCCAATAAACAAGGAATTGAGAAAGGCCAAGTGGGCAACCACCACAACTAGTTCACAAACAAATGGCAACAGTGGAAGGGGAACATCACACAAAAACAAAACATGTTTTCCACATTCATAAATACCAAGGTGTTTAAGCATCAGGTAAGGCATTTCTTGACAATAATATGAGAGATAGAGACAAGTAGCATACCAGTATTCAATAGAAGTAGTGTTCCTCTTTTGCATTTGACAACATTCATCTACTCTACACTCCAAATTTTGGCAATTAAGGATCTCCACCTTCATTAGGAATATGTAGGAAACTGGCCCCTTGGAAACACATGAGAGGAGGACATTTAGAAATCTGAAAGAATTCTAGAGAATTGCTATTGCTTGAATTGTGAATCATTCCAATCAATAACAACCGCAGAGTCCTATATACAATTTTAAACTGTCAGCCTTCTTACATTGGATGAAAAACTTGTCCCTAGACTTGGGCATGCAACCATCAATTATTGGCTCTCTAAGAAGCACGAAGCTAGTAGATTCTCATTCATTACAACATATAAATTCCAGATATCCAATTGGAATGTCACTACACCTGAGCAAAGTAGGAAACATGGTGAATAAGAAGTTAGAGAACCTGTCGCAAAAATAATCCTGCAATATTACACCAAATAGAACATCTTGTTAACATAAATGAATTCATTTAGTTAAAGTATTGTGTGAAAATTTAAATTGGGAGATAGAAAAACATTGATGCTTACATGGGACTATGGGAGGGACCAACAAGGGGAACAAACTTTGAATAGAAAATGTCAAGCCTTAAAGCTTGTAACTGCTGTCAGAAGCTGCACCCTAGTCAGGTTTTCAACAAAAAGGTTCAGTGTAGGGATTCTCTAGTAGCTCAACTTGTAGAAAATTTCAATAGTATGACAATTTATAATCATAACAAGAAGATAAAATGTAAGAATTATGTGTTGGGAATAGATGAAACTTACTGAATATATGGATAGAACAGGGTGAACTCTACCTGCTTCCATTTTTGGAATCCCAACTATTATGGATCAAAGATGAATCTCTCCATCTATTTCCAAATAGGAGATGTGAGCAATCTTGAACTGATGTCTCATCATTGGATTTAGAAGTTGTGTCTCTGATGCATAGCCCTGAAACCATGGCAGGGTTCTCCTTCAGTTGCCAAACAACACTGGAGCTTAGGTGAGGTCTTGGTGATGTAGGGAAGTCATGGATTTTGGAATCTTTACATGAAAATATACATGAGATACATAGGAAGATGGGGTAGGCCTTGGTCATCTAAGAAGAAACACATCTTAAAGCATACTATCAATCACGAGTTGTTTCAAAGTCAGGAGTCTATGAAGGCCTCACTCAGATGAGGGATGTCTTTGACATTTCTCACTCTTCAATTTCAGTAAGGTACATCATCAACTAGAACTTTAGGAATGTGAGTCATCGTGGGACAACTTGTTCACATTCTTTATTCTTTTCTCACCAAAGAGGATTAAAAGATATGCAGTTGCAAGGGCAAGAGATGTAGCCAGTAGTGAGAGCATCAAACAATTCTTCTCTAATGCAGACCACAAATTTTAGCTAACTCATGATTTCCACGATTTAGAGCACTGAAAGACACTAGTCTATTGGAAAGATGTGACATGACATTTAGAAATATGCAAGAATTCCAGAGATCATTCCAATCATTAAGGAACCCAAAGCCCTATAATTTGAACAGGGCATCTAGTTGGCAAGGACAACACACCTATCTTGGGAAAAAGACCATGTCTTGGGCACCAATTCAATTATCAACTCTCTAAGAAATTTGAGATACAAGGTACCAATGTTAGTTGCTTTCATGGCAACTCTTCTTCTTTTACTGGTATTGGGGCAAGGCCTTTTGAAAACCCTCAATCTACAAATTACAAAGGACATGAGATCATGTTGTAATCTCATCTCCAATCTCCTGTAGCAAACAGATTATTTCTTTTAACTAACAATTTAATGCTTTCACTTCTATCATACCATAAGCAATTTGGGAAAACAAGTAAGCTTTATACTATTAGGAATATGTAAGGAATGGATAAAGGCCATGAATCTACTTAAAATAATAAAAAAATAAAATAGAAACACATATTTTTTCATCCATGTATACTGCAACTAGCATCAAAAAAACATTAGGTATTGCAATAACCAAATATTGCTCAGGTATTAAAGTTTAAGTTCAAAGTTACTAGGTGGTTACACAGATTTTTTCACCCAAGAATACTGTAACTAGCTTCCAAAAAACATTAGTATTGCAATAACCATATGTTCCTCAGCTATTAAAGTTAAAGTTTGAAGTTACTAGGAGGTTTTTCTCACCCATGAATCTGTACAAAATCAAACGAAAATAAGAAAACATATCATATAACTCACAATTGTGTTAAGTATGAGTTCATTTCATGGCCATGCACAATTGCATTAAGTATTTGCAAGCTAAATAAGGTTGAGTGCAATTCAAAGAATACCATACATCTCACAATAGAATGTTCACTGCTCACCATAGAATGAGAAGTCAGTTGTCTTTCCTCCAGTCATAAGAGTTTGTGCTCTTTGAGCCTCTGACTTGTGCAACTCAAGATAGCAGGACATGCCAAAAAGTGTTTTTCATTTCAAACATTGTTCAAATCTGCAGTATAAATCTAGATAAGGAAATTGTCTATAAACATAACACGTTGCAAACAAATTAACAGTATGCTGGTTTAAAAATGAAGAGAATTTCAAAGGAAACAAAATAGAAAATTTTTTAGTGTTTATCACTCGCCTAAAAGCTTGTATGTTGGAAAAAATTCACGCTAATGAATGCTGACAATTGTCTGCAATAAATTTTTTGTAATGATTCATAAACAATAAAAAACAAAATTATAAATTTTTTTAGCAATGTTCCATAAAAAAACACATTGCACATTGATTGAGAAATTAATATGAAATCCATATGTTGTCTTGAGTTCTCCACGCATCAAAACAGATGCAAGTTGCTATTCAAGATCATTACAATCACAACGCAAGAGACTTCTTAGCATAGAACGTATACTTGATTTTAAACAAGGTTCTTAACTTTCCAAGGGACATAAGAACATGCTGTGTTGTAGACACTGTAAAATAAATATGGAGGTTAGACATATTTTCCCTCAAAGAGAAAAAAAAAAAAGTAAAAACAGAAATAATAAGTAAAAGAGGTGTTACTTGCATTCAGTTCAAACTTGTAATCTCCAACGTGAACTCCAAATCCCATTTTGTCAACACAATAAGAGCATTGAACATACAACAAATTGAATAATTCCGTTTGACATTGTGAAAACCTGAAAAAATGACTCAGGATCATAAATAACTATACAGTAAATTTTTTTTATATTATTCATTCTAAAAGGAAAATCTGTTATTTCGTTGATTACGGAAAATAGATTTTGACATAAAGTGCACTTATTCATGAAAACTTTGTGCATTTTATACTGAAATTAGAAAATTGTATTAAAATCCGATTAGAAGAGTACCACTAAAGATGCTTACATTGAAATCGCGACATCCATGCCAATTTGTAACTGTTGTCAAATGGGACCCTCCTTTGTCATTTTTTTTCCTATGCCTGCATGTCAAATCTCCAACTAAAACTGCTCAGAGAGCACCTACAAGAAAATTACCAAGATTTCATCAAAGGTAGAACTTGAGATGCTTACATTGAACCATGAGAGAGATTGACAAAACTTGCTTCCTAGTCAAACTTTCTAACACAACTCCATGGAGACTTTCGCAAATAGCTAAGCCACTAGTAGAAAACAACATCAATATGAGAAATTGACATGGTACTGTGCAGATAAAAGGGTAAGAAATGTCGATTGAGAATAAGAGTTACCTTATTAAATGTAAGGATAGGATAAGGTTGAATTGCCTCTACACCCATTTTTGCAATTTGAACTTATTATGGTTCAAAAATGACTTCATGATCTATTCTCACATTAGGCTAAGCAAGCAATCCGGGGCCAATCTCCATTATTCTCCATCAAACATCTTTGATTTAGAAGTGGACACTCAATAAAACTCAGCAGATAGCCTTTCACTTGGCAATGGGGACTAGAACAGGGCACTCCTCAATCTCTACAAGTTGAACAGAGATGAAGTTTTGAAGACCAAGGGAGGTGGCTAAGGATTCCAGATTTGAGTCTTTTTATTGAAAGATCAATGAGATTTGTAGCAAGAAATACTGTCGAAAGGAAACTGCATTTAACAATGCACAATATAAAATGAATGAATCGAGTTTTGTGAAAGGCGAATCTTTGGAGGGTCCACAAAGACAAGGTGTCTTAATACCCTTGCAATTGTATTTGTGAAATTGCTTTCTGAAAGAAGTCCAGAACCTGGACCATGTGAAGAGATGTGAAACTCTGAATCTGTTGAAAAGATGTGAGACTCTGAATCTGATGAGGTAGGGACTTGAGATCCACATTTTCTTATGTGAGGAATTCTAAGGTTGTAGAGGCACACTGGTAGTTTCCAGATTCAGATGCTTCTCAGATGGTCAAATATTCGTATAATGTACATCTTATTTGACATTGTCACTCCAACAAGATGTGCAACCCATTTGAGCATACTACATGCACAACAAAAAAATCCACAAAAAAAAAAATCTGAAGTTAATGTTTAAGAAGATAAGATTTATATATGGTGAATGAACATGCTTGATTCTAGCAAAAAAAAAAAAAAGACCCCAAAACTTAAGAATATCATCATCATAAGTACCTAATTTATATTATTAAAAACTTCGAAAGGATTTGATGGCTAGACAATAAAATAATTTAAAAAAGAGTTAAAGTCAGCTGAGCTAAGAAAGATTAAATCAACATAAGTATCAATCATTAAGGAATCGCAAAATAAATGAATAACCAAAACAAAAACATCATAATTTACAAATCAAGATTAGTATCAAACTAAAGTCAATTATGCTTACGAGTTCACAATTGATATGCAATTTACGAGAGCCATGACGCACCTAGAAAAGATTTTTTTTTCAAATAGAACCAACCATGAAAGGCTTCAAATGACATTTTCTCTATAATTTTGGTTCTTAATTGGCCCCATTTGCTTGTACCAAAATATTATTAATATGCTTTAAAGGAAGTGGGTGACTCATATCTCTGAAAGGATGTGAAAGATGGAAATCCCTTGATCTCTAACGATTCAAGAAGACAATTCCTATGGCTATTGTTGTCATCATGCATCATTCCACTAGCTATAGACAACAGAATCGAACAATTATGAATATGCAGATGCTTAAATATGGTATGTAGTTCATCTAGTGGAAAAACAATGATACTTACACGTAGCTGAAGATAATTTTGCCAAGAAGCCGTTTGTCATTCATCTATTAAGGGAGCTAATCCTCTCTTCTCCTTTTTACATTTTAAGCGCTAAAAATGCACCTACATATAAAAGGAAAGACCAAAAGAAACTTAATAACAGAGGTAAACACATAGATCTCAAGGATAAGATTGCATCATAAATTGAATTTGCACCTGGCAAGGGAGAAGTAGTGATGCTCATTTCTGATTGCGACGGATTAAAGAGAAAATGCCAAGTTAGGAGCCATGTGAAAAGCTGCTTTCTATTTGAAAATTTTAACAAAAAATCAAGTTCCAATTAGAAAATTCCAGTAGTAGGTGAGAGAAATTGAAAGTGATGTTGAGGAGAGAAAGAGGAAGAATGATGTTTTCGGAATGAGAAGTAATACCTTATTTATTGCTCAGAGATGAATTAGTCTTATATCTGCACATAAGGGATGTGGGCAATCTTGGACCAATCAACTCCTTTCTCCTTCGAGTACCTTTGTTGTAGATGTGGGCACCCCGACATATACAGTTGTGAAAGGGTGTCAGGCATCAGTCCTTCCCTTGGCAAAATTGACCGGAGCTTCGGGCAATTGTCGATCTCTAACCGTTCAAGAGAGGTGAGGGTTTGGAGAGACAGGGAGGTTAGTGATTCCAGATTCTGGAATTGTGAAATGGAAAGGGAGGTGAGAGTTGTAGGAAGAAGAATCAAGCGGGGGTCATTCGAAAAGGAAGTTGCATCTGGAAACATGCCTCCTATGGCAAGGTCTTTAAGAGAGGTGAGTCCGGAAAGGCCCCATTGGGATAGGGGGGTCTTGATATTCTCACAATAACAGATGGAAAGCTCTGTAAGACGAGTGAGGTTTTTTATTCGAGGAAGCAACAATTCCAGATTTTTAAAATCTTCAATCCTTAGATCTGTAAGGGTGTTGAGGCAATCTGGCAGGGCTTTGAGATTAGGATACCCCCGGATGTGTAAAGATTGAAGTGAATTATTGGTAGGGTGAAACATCTCCTCTGAAAGTGACTCTAGTTGTTCACAATCCTTAATCCGAAGTTGCTCAAGGGTGGAAGGAAACTTCCCTCTTGGAAGGATGTGAGAGATGAACATGAAGAGATTTTCAGGATTTGAAGAGCAGCAGCATTGGTGGAATCGTGGTGCATTAGTCCCTCTGGTAGAGACTCTAGCCTTTCACACTTCATTATTTTGAGTTCCTTGAGAGTGGTAGGTAACCCACCTTTCGGAAAACCAATCAGAGACGGACACCCCTTTATAAATAAGAATTCAAGGGCACACGTGTCCATGGTGTTGGTGGTGGCGATGGAATTGCAGTGCATCATTCCTTCTGGAAGAGACTTTAGATTTTCACACTCCCGTATGCTTAGTTTCTTTAGGGTGGTGGGTAATTGCCCTTTTGGAAAGCTAATGAGAGATGAACACTGCATTATCTCTAAGGATTCAAGGACACATGAGTTACTGCTGGCGTTACTATTTCGCATCATCCCATCAGGTAGACACTTGAGACCTTCACAATTTTCAAAAGTAAGACTTCTCAGCTTTGGTGGGAAACCTACATCGGGAAATGACACCAGCTTTGGACAGTCCATGATTTCCAACGCTTCAAGGCATGTTAGACTCTGCCATCCATTTGGAAGCCTCTCTAGTTTATCACATTATTTATTTTAAAGACCGAAGATTGCATCCCAAGGATACAAGTTGATGGCAGTGAAGGCTTTCCGATTCAAACCCATCCTCCCACAAACATGTAAGCTCTTCGCATTTTGAAAATTCCAAAGCCTGAAGCCCTGACAATGACCGCACGAATCCTTGTTGCAATTTGATAAGCCCTAAAATCCCAGAAACTGTTAACTCGGTGAGTGAGGTCACTGAGGTGAGCTCAGTTCCGTTTCTCAAGACCGCCTCATTACATTCCTTGACTTTCAATTCCTTGAGAGATGGTAGCCTTAAAAGTGTAGACTCCAGTTTTGGACAGTTGTCAACATAGAGCTCTGTCAGCAAAGGTAGGTTAGTGGGTATTTTCTTAATCAATTTAGGGCAATTATCAATTGTAAGCTCACGGAGGCAAGGGAATGAGGAATCTATCGAGGAGGACCAGTCCTCCCAATACTCCCATTCTGACATATTTCCAAACCGTAGAGACTCTAGTGATGGGAAAAGCTTATCTGCAGAAAGACACGTCTCTCCATAAAACTCTGAACCCACATTTTTTACTCCATCCATTCCTTGAATCCTCAACCGTTTAAGCGATGGTAACCGCCCCAAGCACGGTAAAGATGTGCACTTTTTGCAATCTTTGAGACTTAGAACCGCCATTTTAGAGAATGAGCCATTCCTTATCCAATCTGGGAATTCTGGACCACCATATGAATAAATGTTGAGTTCATTCAGATTCGATTGAGGTTCTAAATGGTGAAGGACATTCATTTGATCCATTCCATTCCTTGAACCATCCGAGTCAAAACTCCACGCTAGTGTCAATCTTTCAAGGTTATCTTTTAATTTTAGACGGGCAACCCTTACATCTTGAACATTCACCACATTTTCCAATTTTGAAATACAGAGTTCACCTCTAAGATTTGACATTTCTCTCAACTCTTTGATATTCAAACCATTGTTTTTGCCCACCATGAAATTAGACAATACCTGCAAATCTTTTAATTTGCCAATTTGTGAAGGCATTTTTTGTAATTTGTAGTTGCCACTAACATCAAGATGTCGAAGGTTAATTAGGTGCCCAATGCTAATAGGCAACCTGGTAAGCCTCCAACAGTCTGATAATATCAATGTCTGTAGATTGTAAAGACCGCCAATTGAATCAGGTAAATATTCAATTTGGGTTTCAGATAAATTAAGATACCTTAAAAGTTTCAAATTGCCAAATTCATTTGGTATCTCATTTATCTTATAACCACTCAAGGAGAGCACCCTTAGGTATCCTAATCTTGGTATCAAATCTTGAAGCACCTTATTACTAATCCATTCACAAGTAAATCTTTGTCTTGGTACAGTTATGAACGTGCGCAAGTGCTCCTTCTTATGAAACCTTTCAAACTTTTTAAAGATATCATAACTACCACGGAAGAAAGATGAATGGCGAGTACTTTCAGGAATGAGACATTGCAAATTATTCTTAAACTCATCATCCAAATGCAAGCATGTATCTCCAGCAACATATTTAGCTAGATCGTTAAGAAGGTCATGCATCACGAACAGTGATCCATTACTACTTGACGATTGGAAAAATGACCTTGAAAATAGCTCACAAAAATACTTATCACCAAAATCTTCTTTTCTCCTAGTATCTTTTGATTGTTGAATTAGCCCCTCCGCCATCCATAAGGGGATTAGCTCTTCCTTCGTAAACTCATAGTCTTGGGGAAATATCGCGCAATAAGCAAAACACCTCTTTAAATGTGAAGGGAGATGAATGTAACTCAATCTCAATGCAGGGATGATGGTGTTGTCAGGTAAATCCCATATTTTGCTATCTAATACTCTTTCCCATTCACGTTCTCTTCGTTCAGCACGCAGAAGGCCACCAAGTGCTTTTGCCGCCAAGGGCAAACCTCCACACTTCTCTACAATTTTCCTGCCAATTGATTCCAAATTCGGGTGCTCGTGGATATTTATATGTTGGAAAGCATGTGTTTGAAATACCGACCAACAGTCATCATCAGATAAGGGTTTGAGGACATGTAAGTTGTTGGGTCCCCCCACCCATTCTGCAACATCTCGATCGCGAGTGGTGACCAAGATTTTGCTTCCTGATGCTGCCTCCAAGAAAGGGGAGCGTAGGTCGTCCCATTTATCACGCATGTCTCCCCACAAATCGTCCAAAACTATCAAAAATCTTTTTCCCCTCAATGCCTCCTTCAACTGACGTTGAATTTCATGAAAGTCCTCTGAATTACTGCTTTGAGAAGGAAGAGAGTTGAGAAGTTTCTTTGTTACTCCCACTTTATCAAAATCAATTGATACAGAAACCCAGGCTTTCAGAGCAAAACGATTGGCTATGGGCTCTGCAGTATCATCGTACACCAGTTTTGCCAGAGTAGTCTTGCCCATCCCACCCATGGCCACGATGGAAACTACAGAAACATTGGTTGCAGCGGGTTCATCCTTAAGCAGCATCTCAATTATGATCTGTTTATCTGCATCCCTGCCCTTTACCCAAGGTATGTATACCTCACAGGTAGTGACTGGCGCCTTTCCCAACTGGATTGGGTTATTATTTCCACCTTGTCCAAACACTTCAAACCAAGCCCTGCCTTTTGAGCTGAAATATCTTCTAAACGGCGAGTGATCTCCGTTATCTTGGACCCCATCTTAACATTACGCATAGCCCTGACGGGAGTGAAAGTAGTACAACAAGTAGGGATGAGCTTGCGTACCTTGCTTGTGCTGGCTTCACCATCAGCTTCTGCCATCACCTTTCTTCGCAAAGCCTCGTAGCCAAACTCGTCCAAGATGTCCTCCATGTCATAAGCCAAATCCCGGAGATGTTCGAGCCATGCTTTCACGGAGGGATCGTTGATCTGCTTGTGCTCAGCGACATCGAGCAGTCCAAGCATCTCCGTCAGTGTTTCCTCCCATTTCTTGAGCTCCCTGTGGACTTGCTCTTGGCGGGCATACTTCAACAAATCAGAGGGGAACTTCAGTTTGCTAACCAAGAGTTGAACGAAAGAGGAAAGAAGAGCCTCTCCAACAGCTTCCATGGTGATCGGTGTGCAGAGAGAGTGAGAGAGAGAGGGATAGAAAGCAAAGCAGTGTGGAAACAAATTAATGAAGCAGAAAGAAGGGGAGGTGGAAAGTAGAGGGTAGGACTTCCCACTAAATTATTGCTGTGAGATGGCATGCAACAACTTTCTACAGTAGAATTTTGGCCAATTATGTTAATGGGGTCATACCCTCATCCCAACTTCCCAACCCATCTTGATTACTTAAACAAATTTTCATTCCGTCCCAAACCTGTATTAGAGTATAATGGGGTCAGGGAATTTGTTTTTAGAAGTTATAGCCATCCTATCTTATTTAATATTTTCTGTTATTTTTATTAAAATAAATGCAACCTATGAAATTCTATCTTGATAAAAAGTAAATTTGTAACTTTATTTTAAATATGTTTAAAAAGGGAAATGAAAAAGGAAACCGAATTATTTTTATTTACTTTTATGTATAAATCTAGATTATTAAATAAAGATGTAAAAAAATTGATCCAAGCCATAAAAAACTACATTAAATTTTAATTTTTTAGGGCAGGAACTAAATCTATAATTTTTTATATAAGATTTTTTATTTTAATTTTTTAATAATTTTTTATTTTTAAAAATAAAAAATACATCCAAACATATACTTTATATTCTTGATATTAACTTCTATTCATTTAAATGAAATAACGAGAGATTTACATTTAAGATAGAAAAAAAAAGAAAATAAAAAACAGATGTTAGGATAAAAAGTTAAAAAAAATAATAATAATTTCTTATACTTCATTATTACATCTTTTTTGTTAAATAAATTTTATTAAATAAAATTATAATTATATTGGTGGAAGGCTAATTAACTTTGCTTTAAGTGAGAAAGATAGAGATAAGATGGAGGTGGGTCTGATGAAAAAAAGAAAAGAAAAAAGATTAAAATAAGAAGAAAGAGATAAGATTGAGGTGGGTCCCTTGTTAAGAAAAAAAAAAAGAAAAGGTGGGGAATGAAATAAAAGTAGGAGACAAAGTGACAAAAGCTTTTGCTTTCTTCCAAAAAGGAAAAACAAAGGCTAATGGCATTAAGTGATAAAACTCTATACAAGACCCCAGTTGAATATTTATATGATTTGTTTGTTAAACTAGTCTTATGTAAGGACTTTAAGTTAAAAATGATTTTCAAAAAAAATATTATTTTAGAAATTAACTTCTAATCTGCATAATTGCTACATCTTTTCGACGTGATTTTAGTTTAATTTCACTAAAATGAAATCATTTGTTTGAGCCCAAAAATTAAAATCGAATTCATTTATCTATATACTTTATTGGTATGGAATGAATGAGAAGAGTTATAAAGTAAAAGAAAATTTGATCATATGAGTGATTTTCCAAAGTTGGAGCCAATTCAATGGCTAGTGGGTATAAAAGAAAAAGGAAAGATATGGACATTAAAGCTCATGACAAAATAATTTGATCAATGTTTTAAATTTAAAAAGGTTAGAACCGTTTCACAATTGATTTTGGGAAGTTGGAAATGCATCCAAATGCCTAAAAATGTTTCTATAACAAAAACTAAACATTTGATAAATATATTTATATATATAAAATAGAATTGCTATAAATTAGAAGTGTTTTTATCAAAATAATTTTTGAACCAACCTTAATATCGGTATTAGTTTTAACATATAATATCTTTTATATTAGTTGCTTATAAAATCAACCATTCATATGATAATTATTTTGGATTGGTATAAGTAGTCCTCACTCCAACTCTACCCCGTTTATTTAAAATAATTATCATTCTCATCTTATTAAAAAAATTAAATGGGGTGGGAAGGTATGGGTCACCCGCCATACCTTGTTTAATTTTTTAACATTATTTAAAAAAAAATTTAATTACATTAAAATAAATATATTTTATAAATAACTCAAATTTTATAATTTTTTATAAAATATTTTATTAAAATAGGAAAATAAAAATTAAATTAAATTAATTTTTTAATTTTAATTTATATATAATTGGAGCGGGGCATGGCAAGGCGAAGCAGGATAGGACAAGACATTACTCGAACCTACTCGGAACCCATTTGAGTTTTTTTTAAAAAAAAAAAATTTTAAACTCATTCTTAACTTGCTTATTTTTAAATTTCAAACTCATCCGATTAGGGATGGTATCCGAAAAAATATGCCATGTTGTCATCCCTATCCACAAATCATAAATATATCATAAGAAAGACAATAATAAAGTTAGTGTCTATTTAGATAAACTTGTTATTTTCTATTTTTAAAATAAGTAAATAGAAATAACTTTTATATAAGATATAAGAATTCTTAGTGACTTATATTTATATATATATATATATATATATATATATATAAAATAATAGTTCTAAAAATCATTTAAAAATTTAAGGTATTAAAAGAAAATTACAAAGTCAAATTTTTTTTTAAAAAAAATTAAAGTGATTTTTAAAGAAATAACATAAATTTAAATTTTTTGTACAACATGTTCTACTTTTGTATAGAAATTTCTAATTTTAAAAACAAAAAAATAAGAAATATATGGAATGAAGACTTTACCTTCTTATTTTTTAGTGGTTCACCCCTTGGCCCCTTAAATGAGAAGATTATGAAATTTTTTCAATGTTTCGTATCCTTAGATAAGAAACTTATGAAAAGGATAAAAGTACTAAAGATGGAAAGTAAGACTTTTGACAAAATTATTAGTGTGAGACGGTATACACCAACTTTAATTTGGAGAATTATGTTAATGGGAAGATGTAATCCTCATTCCAATCACTAACTTTAAATTATAGTATTTATCATATTTTATATAATCATAATCATATTCATCCGTCATATTATCCTCATCTCAACTCATATTGATTATTTAAGTTATAAGTTATAGTCACCATGTATTATTTAAAATTTTATACCATTTTATATTATTTTTAAACGTAAATTTTATTTATAATAAGGAGAGAAACAGAGGAAGAGAGGAATAGAGGAGAGGGAATATGCCACACTCAGCTTCTCATTAAAATAGCAGATATAAATACAAAAGATTGTAACAAATTGGAAATATATCCCTAAAGATAAGTGTACAATTGTAACTTGAAATACAAATTAAAAAATTAAACAATTTAAAACAGTTACAACAATTTATGAGAAGGAATCGAGAGCATCTCTAATATTATTCACATAAATATAACTTATGAGTAAAAAAAATTAGTTTTTGTAAATTTTATATTTAGTATTGATAAAATTTATATTTTCAATTTTATTTTAAATGGGAAAACGAAAAAAGAAACTAAATTATTTTTATTTAATTTTATAAATAAATGTGGTGGAGTGGGACAACCATTGCAATCAGCTTGTGTTTGATGAAAAATTCTTAATTAATCCAAGCCTAATTAGATTATCTATAGTCTATTGTTATCGATCATAGAGAGTTAACAAACAATTTCATAGATAAAAAAAATTAATTTAATAGACACTGAATACGACTTTGGATTCCAATAATATTTTTAATAATATAACTTCTTAGTGGTAGGTTCCACAAATTGGAAAATTGTGGAAAAGAACATAAAATTGAGTCCCAACAATTGGAGCCCTTGTAAGCAAGCAATTATTAGTGCAACATGAGAAACAAATATTGGGACTTTTTACGAAATACAACAAATTTTAAATTTAATTTTTATTTTCTTTAATTTATTGTAATTTGATATGACACAAATATGATCGACCAACATGAATTATCACCCCTATTTTTACTAAGAAACTGAGAATTAAAAAATCATGCATTTGAAAAACATTATTGTAACTGTTGGTAAAAAATTTCCATGCTCATTATATTTGTTTTAATTTTCAAATTGCAATTATATCGTCTAAAGATAGGTTGTCCTTTTAATCACTTTAGACCAAATTTAAAGATACTTTAGACCAAATCTAAAGGTGCTTTTTGAATATCTCTTTTAAAAAGAAAAAGAGAGAGAATGGTTGTTCTATATGATCTATCAACAAATAAATAAAAAAGAAAAATATATTTGAAGGAAAATAAAAAAAAAAAAAAAAATTGAGATGACTAGGAGGGTAATTTGGGTAAAACCTAATATGATTTAGCAACGTCCTCTAAGGTCTTAATTACTCAATTTTTAATATTTATTTGATACACATTTAATAAGAAACAAGTCCAAATGTGTTAAAGCGGAAAGAAGAGCCTCTCCAGCTGCTTCCATGGCGATGCTGGCATGCAACAACTTTAAAGTGTAGCAAGAGAGAGAGAGAGAGAGAGAGAGAGAGAGAGTTATTTTAAAGTGTAGCAATTATTCAAGAGAGAGAGAGAGAATTCTTGCTGTGAGATGGCATGCAACCACTTTTAATGTGTAGCAATTATTCAAATTTTTGACAGAGAGAGAGAGGGAGGGGGAGAGAGAGAACAACTTTACAGTACTGTAGCAATTATTCAAGAAAAGAGAGCTAGAGAAGAGAGGTAGAGAGAGAGGGAGAGAGTTATCGCTGCGAGATGACCGAGACAGAGAGAGAAAATTATTGCTGTGGGATGGCACGCAACATCTTCAAAGTGTAGCAGTTGTTCAATTTTGACCAATTATGTTAATGTGCTCATATCCTCCTCCCATGTTCCCAACCCATCTTGATTAAACAAATTTTTGTTCTGTCCCAAACCTGCATTACAGTATAATGGGATCATGGAATTTTTTTAGAAGTTATAGTCACCCTATCTTATTTAATATATTCTGTTATTTTTATTATCATAAATATAATTTATAAATAAATAAACTATTCTTCATAAATTTTATATTCTATCTTGATAAAAAGTAAATTTCTAGCTTTATTTAAAATATGATTAAAGAAGGGAAATGGAAAAGGAAATTAAATTATTTTTACTTAATTTTATATATAAATAAGATAGTGTGATATAATACTTTTTAGTCTATTTGACACTACTTCTAAGATACAGTTTTAGCCTAAAAAATATATATATTTTTTTAAAATTAGGTATTTAGTAAAATTTAGAAAACACTTTAAAAAATATGAAAAAACATTGTAGTATTAGAAAATCAGTTATAGTATTTTTTTTTAGAAAAACACTTGAATGAAAATACTACAAAAAATGCACTCTTAATCTCATTTAACCCAATCTTGAATTTAAAAAATGAATTATCAAATCCAATCTTAATTGATTTAAACTCTGCTAAACTCATTCCCATTTGTAATCTCTAGTTTTGGAAAAATAAAAATAAAAACATAGTATAAAGACTTGGAGGAATATCAACTATAAAAAGGGGGTTAATTTTTTTTTTTTTTTAATAGCTAGAAGTGTTTTTCTACAAATAATTACGTATTTTGAAAAAAATTTTAAAGTGTAGATTATCACTGTGAGCTCATATTTGATGCACACTTTATTTAAAACCACATTTTTTTTCAATATATTACTTATGATCAAAAACATTTTTAAAACACTTCTTTTGGTTTGTATCTAAATGCTAACCTACATTCTTTTGTTTGATGCTTTAAATAATTTTGATTAAATAAAATTATAATTATATTGGTGGAGGGGCTAATTAACTTTGCTTTAAGTGAGAAAGATTGAGATAAGATTAAGGTGGTCCACCACTAAAAATAAATAAAATTAAATAAATAGTAGGAGAGGAATTGATAGAGATAAAATTAAATAAAGATAGAGCCATGTGGTGGGTCGGAAAAAAAAAAAAAGTGAAAATTAAGGTGGAGTTTTTGAGGTTTGAGGTGATGTTAGAACACCTTTTAAGTAATCACTTTGAGTATAAGATAGTTTTTCCAAAGTTGGAACCATGTAGTGGGTCTGAAAAGAAAAATGTGGAAATTAAGGTGGAATTTTTTAGGTTTGAAGTGATGTTATAACACATTTCAAGCAATTACCTTGAATATAAGATGATTTTTCTAAAGTTTAAGTTATGTAGTGGGTCCCAAAAGAAAAATGTGAAAATTAATTAAGATGGAATTTTTGAGGTTTAAGGTGATGTTATATAGCTTCTAAGTAATTACCTTAAATATGTAAAATGGGGTTAAAAAAATAGAACCAAAACAAAAAAAATGACATTTAAGTACAAATAAATAGGAATTAAGTACAAATAAATAAAATCTAGATCAAATAACAAGCAAATGAAACTATTTTTATCATATGATGGTGTCTTATTTGCCACCACTTTTTTGTATGACATCAAAAAATTACTTTTCTAATACCATATAATATCCACCTAATTTATAATTTTGAAGTGGCCAATGTCATTCCATGAGTGCAACTGATAGCCTTCTTTGATGAAAAATCCTTAATTAATCCTAATATAATTTGCTTATTTATAGTCCATTGTTATTCATTATGAAGAGTTAAAAAGCAATTTTGAGTGTTTTTAGTAATGATTCTAAAAAATATTTTTAATTTTTTTAATATTTGAAAGGTAAAATTTTTAAATGCGAGAAAGACTAAAAACTCATTTAGTAATGATTTTAGGAAGCGTTTTTAACATTTCTAATACTTAAAAAATTTTATTATTTAAGTATTAGAAAAATTAGAAATATTTTTTAAAATTACTATTAAAAATGTATTTGATAGTGATTTAAAAAAATATTTTTAATATTTTTAATAATTAAAAATTTTTATTTTTCAAGTATTAGAAATATTAGAAACACTTCTCAAAATCACTACCAAATATATTTTAAAAACACTTTTAAGAATCACTACCAAATATGCTTTTCAAATATAAAAGTTTAATCTAATGAATAGTGAATGGGACCTTGGATTCCCATGATGTCTTTAGCAATACAATTTAAGTGGTAGGTTCACAAAATGGAAAATATGGCAAAAGGACATAAAATTGGTTCCGGGCAAGTGGAGCCCTTTGTAAACAATTATCAGTGCAACCTGAGAAACAATTATTGAGATTCTTTTACAAAATACAACAAATTTTTAAATTAATTTTTTTAAAAAATATTATTTTAAATATGTTTTCAAATCTATTCTACTTTGTAGCATATAAAAATCCAAATCCAAATTTTGTATCTATATTTTATTGGCATGGATTATACAACATCAAAAGACAATTTTAGAGATAAAAAATTGATATTATAAATAGTAAATACTAAATACCACTTTAATTCCAATAATGTTTTCTACCAATGTAACGTCTCAATGGTTGTTAGGGTGAAAAGGAATATGACTTTGGATTTCAAATAATTTTTAGCCAATTTTAATACCATAGTGGTGGGTCTAGAAGAAAATAAAAAAAAAATGGAAATTAAAAAGTAATATAGACACCATTTTTGACCTTACCTTGATTCCAAATTTTGAGTCAATTTCAAGGCCCTAGTAATTTTAGATGCAGGATTTATATTGTTTATAAATTCTCATCCCAACCACCCACTTCAAAGTTTAGCAATTATTGTACTTTGGACAGCTATATTGATGGGACCATGTCAACCTCATCCCAACCCATCTTAATTACTTAACTCTTAAGTTTAGCAATCAAAGTTTAGAAAATTATTTAAAATTTTCTATTGGTTTTTATTTTATTTTATTCTAAACCTTAATTTTATTAAAATCGATATAATTTATGACTAAATAAATTGGTTTTCATAAATTTTATATTTTTATTTGATAAAAAGTAAATTTGTAATTTTATTTTAAACATATTCAAAAAAGGGAAATGAGAAAATAAAAAATAAAAATAAGGGATCGTGTTACCATGATTTTTGAAACTTATTTTTAAAAACTATTTTTTAATCTTTAACTTTAAATAAATTTTAAAAAATATGATAAAACAAATTCATATTTTCTTTTTATTTTTAAAAATCGATGAAAATAACTGGTTTAAAAAAGAATTCTTAAATCCATCACTAGTTTTTATTAAAACCTCTCCTAAACCCATCCTTAGTGGTCATCTCTAATTTTGACCATAAAAAAAATTAAATATATAATTTTACTTTGAATTAGCACTTAATAGACCTTTTTTTTTTTTGAAGAATCATCTTCTTTTTTAAATTATGTCTTATATAAATATTTTCAAACCACTTTTTTTGTTTTCCGCTTCTTTACAAAAATGTTTTTTCTTAACTAACTATTGATGAAAGCGTTATCGGCTAAAAACATATTTATGAGAATTAATACCATAAGTTATGATATTTGTCAAGTTTTTCTTTGCTTTTTATAACATAATCTTCATAATTATGTGATTCATATTTCTAAAGTGGACTAACAATCGCATCACGTGTAATCTAATAAGAAAAAAAAGAAAAAAAAGAAGAAAAATTTATGTATCTTTCTAATAAAAACTGAAATAGTATGTAAAATAATTATAATTTGACATTTTTTTTCTTTATAAATTAAAGAAAAAACACAAAATAATTGTTTTTATATGAAATAATAAAAATTACAAATTTTTATAAAAGTATAAAATTAGGTTTGAATTAAATTTGGACCATCTAAACCTTGGTCTAAATCCAACTAGAATTTATAAAATTAGCTGAAGGAACTTCAATCGCTTGGATATGTGCATTGGCAGCATCTCTAACATCGACCCCTCTGTAACATCAAATAGGCCCAACTGTTTGAGTCAAAAAGATTTATGCACCAGGGTCACAAGGATATGTAAAGAAGGAGAAGGATTACTTTGAATGGGCATTAGGAGAAAATGTAGTAGCAATTGGAAAGATTTGAACCAAAACACTCCCCTACTCATGGAGTGCTATGCAATTGTTTACTTTGAAATTGGAAAAAATATTTAGTCCAATGAAAAGTTACCTCTACTTTGATCATGGAGGTTTAGACCACAGAAACAACCAACACAAGCTAGCTATATTACAAATAAACTGGTCCTACAAACTTAAAGAGTATAACTTCATGGAGATTTTATAGTAGAGCAACTGAACAACACAAGCTAAATCCTTGACACAAAAAAATGCATTCACAAATTATAAAAGTAAAATCTTTTGAGGATTGAGTGGCTGAAGCTCATCTTCCCCACTACTTTTGAGGCAGAAGTCCTAGAATTTGAACCTTTGAAAGATCTGAACTGACAGACTTAGAAGGTGCCAAAGGGAGCTAACTATGCTTAACAGGCTTCTGCTTCAAGTCAGCAAGAAAAAGCTCTCTGAGTGAGATAAATCATATAGCCAAGATCGTGCTTAGTGAATGGACATTCAGATTTTGCTATCTCTGCTAAGAGGAGGTCCTATCCCTTCATTTGAAGCCAAGATGCAGATTCAGTTTCCATGATAATTTACAATTTTGTAGAATGATTTTGTGTAATAGAAAAACACTGGATGATAGTCGGTTTTGGTGGATTTCTAGATGAAGACATGATGGGTTGCAACTCTGTGGTCCCATAACTCCGAAATGAATGTTCAAACAAAAGCCAATAACAAAAACTTGGATAACATATCTACATATTAAATTTACAACAAAGCAAAAGAAGTGATGTAGGATGAACCTGTGGATTAGAGAGAGAGTGACAAAATGGAGATGCTGTGTGGAAAACACCTTCACATCCATCGACCATAGAATCAAAAGATCCTTCTTCCGGGAAGTCAGCTTTAAACAAATGAACCCTTTCTTTAGCTCCATCAAGTGCAAGTAAGCGTTCTGTCTTTGTTGGATCATCTGAGGCATTGATCAATAGAACAAATAAATCGTACAGAAAATCAATGAGAAAAAAGGGCCTGTTAATCATGCAGAAAAAGGGCGTGTAAAGAACTATTTCATGAAAGAGCGCTGAAGCAAAGCTTGTGACTTGTATACATGATTCCTAAAAGCCATTGATCAAGCTGGGTAAACTAACAGGTTCAAAAACCAAAATGAGCCCAAGCTTTCATTCATAGTCATTACAAATCAGTATCAAAACTACTAAAATCGTAAAATTGTCATGTTGTTGTGAGTCCCACATCAAAAAATATGCCTTCAAGGTCCTTCCCTTGAGAATTCTCCAAAAATTTAGCCAAATCACTATGTCACATGCATTTTCAATTTGGTGGCTGCAATTAAATCCTAAAAATCATAAAAACAATGAATTGTTGACAGATCAAAATCAGGACTAATCATTTAAATTTGAATCATGGGTCATTCATGATTTGGTCAAAAGACTTAAAACACAGAAACCGTCTCATTTACATCGCTTCAGCTTTACTTTCTTGGCATCAAAACATTATCCATTAAAATTGGGATTATACAGAGAAGTTTACAATTATAAAAGTAATTAACACTTGGGTTCTGTCTGTGATTAAAATTTTGAATCAAGGTTTTCATCATGTGGTAAAAAAACTCCAAGCACAAAAACCCCCTCCTTTACTTCGCCTTTTCCTTCATATTCTTAGATCAAAATAGGAATTGCACTGTGAAAAATTGAAATTCGAACCAAATTAACAATAGTTAATGCCTTTTTACTATGGTTGGGTGCTGAAATGGCGACAAAAAGAAAAGAAGCTAAATATTGAATCTTGGGTTATTCATTATTCGGGTCAGAAGACTCAAAAACATGGAAACTAACCCCCTCTTTACCGCAATTTTCCAGGTTTTCTGGGCGGCCAAACAGAGGGTATTTGATATAGATAGACAAGACAGAAACATGGGAATTGTAGGAGAGATTGAATACAAACCTGGGTCGCGAACTGAAGCATTGACGGTGTAGCCACGTTGGAGCCGGAGCTTGACTAGCCAAGAAACTATGTACCCAGAAGCCCCTGTAACGCACATGAAATTAATATTGGAGTCTAGTTAACATACTAATCATATTTATTCTTACACTCCTTGAGAGGGTCACATTAAGTAATATTTAACTTAAAAAAATCAACCCGTCCTGAAGCCAAAGCCCCAAAGCGAGGTATGGGAAACCTAGCCCGGCCTGGCGTCTCTCAAACTCTTCTCTCTTAAGTCCAAAAGATACCTGTCTGAAGCCCGAAATTTCAGGTTGGGCCGGGCGGGCGGGTGGATGTCAAATATGATATATTTCTCCATGAATTACAGTGGAATCTGAGAAAGGTGGTGTGTGAGTGACTACAATTTGATAGACTACAAAGAGAGTGACTGAGTGAGAGATGAGCGGGCAAGGCAAGGTGGTTTGCGTGACTGGAGCTTCTGGGTACATAGCCTCATGGCTGGTGAAGCTCCTGCTCCAACGCCGTTACATCGTCAAAGCCACAGTTCGAGACCCAAGTCAGTTCTTTTCCCAATTACAAAACTTCATACTTACAACGCTGCTCATTCTCAAACCCCACTTGCTGTTATCCCCAATTTTCTTTTTTCTTTATCGTTTCAGTGGTTTTCAAGCATAATGTTAGTTTTATGCATGTGGGTGGGCCGTTATTTAGCAGTTTGAAGCGTAGATTGAGTGGTATTTTGATGGGTCTTTGTCCTTTTTCCTTTTTCAGAAGTTTAATCTATGATTGAGATTCAATGTTCACTACTCAGTTCTTTGTGTTGTCCTATTTTTCATGGAATGTTGCTCTCTATATGGTTGTGCAGGACAAATTGATAAAGTTTATGCTGTTAAAAATGATTTCAGACTCTTTCAGAATCAATTCATCTCAGATTCGCCATGTGTTCCTTCTTAATTACTACTATTATTGTAAAAAATTTTGCATTTAAATTTAAGGCTTCTTTGATCAAATGATATTACAAGACACTAAGGAGGTCTCAAAAACAAAAGGAAAGAAAAGGATTTTCCTTTGGCCATATCAAATTGTTTTTGAGCCAAAAACTCTGAATATGAGGCTTTGTTCTTTTTGGAAGCCTATTCTTGAAAGTGTTTTCATACAAACGAACCAAACTAGCCATATATTCTGATTACTGTTTTGCTTCCCTAGGAAAAGATCAACAAATTTTTGTACAATTGTTCTGACTTTATCACAAGCTTTTTTTGTTCTACAGACAAGACAAGAAGACAGTTTAGGCCTTCATTATGTTTCTTTACTTTTCTTCGGTTTCCTCCTGAATAAATGGTCCAAAAGCTCATAATTGCAGTTGAGAAAATTGCTTCATCCATTTTACTTCAATCCTCGTTCTTCTAAGAAGAGCATAATTGAACTTCTTAATACTCTAGGCATGCTTCCATTTGGGCGTTTTTTCTATTCCATAATATATATTCTTATCAAGATAAAGTTTTTTGTAAGCTTTCTTCTTCATATTTCCATTTAACATGCAAGTGCTGCTTATATATGCCACAGATGATCCAAAGAAGACAGAACACTTGCTTGCACTTGAAGGTGCTAAAGAAAGGCTTCATTTGTTCAAAGCAAACTTACTTCAAGAATGATCCTTTGATTCTGTGGTTGATGGATGTGATGGAGTATTTCATACAGCATCTCCAGTGGTACTGATTGTTGATGACCCCCAGGTTTATCCTACATTGTTACCATCCATATGATGTAAAATATATTATCGTCTATATTCTTTTCCAATCAATTACTGATCTTGAAATTACTAACTAATCATAAATCATTACTTTGCATGATTCTTTTTTCTGTATGTGGTCTTGTAAACTGATCCAATGGTAGTGAATGCCGATTTCGTTAAACCAATACAATGGAGGAAAATATTTAGGATCCATATAATGTGACTTATGTTGCTTCTGTACATAATTATTAGCTTTTTATCAGCTTAGCTTCATTGGACTACTTATGTGGAGACTTGTTTTATCTGTTTCTCCGTGTTTCAGGCACAACTAATTGACCCAGCACTGAAAGGAACAATGAATGTTCTAAGATCTTGTGCCAAAGTTCCATCTGTCAAAAGAGTGGTTGTAACATCATCTATGGCTTCAGTCCCATTCAATGGGAAACCTCTAGCTCCTGATGTGCTAGTTGATGAGAGTTGGTTTTCAGATCCAGTTTTCTGTGAGAAATCAAAGGTGCTTATATGAGATGATTTTCCATCATATGCTATCTCTTTGCCATGTTCTTGTTTGTGGCTTTACAAAATGTTTCCTTTTTATGGCTTTCACTTCTTTGACCCTGCAGAAGTAGCTGCCAATTAGTTATGCCTTCTTGTTTTTACACTTCTCCTACTAGCCAGCTTAGGGTTAAATAACACGATGGGAATGGGAGGGGTAAATAACTCTCCCTGTATTTGCTAAGCCTCCCATTAGACTAAATAATCCTTCCATGCATGTCTATTATTTCACTAAGACAGTGTTGGTAGATGTCTGATCTATTTGGTCCCATTCCTCAAACAAGAAATTGAATGAGAACTCTAATTTGGATATTGTATGAATGGGATGGATGTTAATCTCTGATTGTCTTACTGTCCAGTAACACGATGGGCACAGAAACAAGGGTTGACAAAACGTAGGTCCACTTTTTCTAGGGATATAGGGATGGAAACTGTTGTGGCATATCTAATTAGTTTTAATGTGTGTATCTCTGCACAGCCTCCTATTGATTTTGGTCAGTGTTTATAAGTTCATTGCATGTTCTCTATGTTCCATTATCTACACTACTTATGTGGAAATGCTTCTCACTATATGTTTTCAAACATATTGGTTTCTACTAGCTATGGTATATGCCTTCAAAGACACTAGCTGAGGAAGCTGCTTGGAAGTTTGCAAAAGAGAATGGGATTGACATGGTTACAATACATCCAGGGTGGGTGATTGGTTCTCTCTTACAGTCTACTCTTAATCTAAGTGTGGAGGAAGTTCTGAAGCTACTAAAAGGTAATCTTCAGCAATTGATGAGAATCTCCTTTTTATGTTTATCTTTCTACTTCAATATCAATACATGCTTCACTTCAATATTGAGTCAACTCTATCCAACAGCCTTCCAAATGGAAACCCAGAAAATTAAATCGAAACTTATCAATAAACTGTCACAATACTTCCACAGTTCCGCATGAAAGGACTACATATGCATTTTAATATATGCTGCCTGATTTTCTAACATTAAAAAATTGTTCTCTCCTCTGGCCATTATGATTATGTCATTGAGATACTTACTTAGGGAATTTGCGTTTGAGATTAGGCATAGATATATTTTATTTTGGCTTCCTAAGCCCATCTGGTTTGAAGGACCCCTGCACTGTGAAAGGACTCAAAACATGTGTATGTAATTACTATCCTAAACTTAAGGTATATTTGAATGCAAATTCAAGCTAAGGGCAAGAACTTCTCAAATAACCCATTAATGCTTCTGATCCACTCCAATATAAATGATTACTGTGGATCAACAAACTTAATTAACATAAAGTGGGGATTCCCTGCATCCAACCCCCTTGCAAACGAGTTGCTCATGTTCACTTGATCAGTATTTTTAAAAACTTCTAGTAACTTTTTTTTTTTTTTGAGTATTTTAAAGGTCTTAAGATTTTTTAAACATTTAGAATCATTTCTTGTGGCTTTATGGGGAAATGTAATGTTACTTTATTCACAACTCTTATAATAATCAGTACTACTTTAACTGTATAGCCAAAATTATTTCTTTCCTTCCTAGCCAACTGCTATTGGGTTATGGCCTCTGCTGCCTCCAACTGACATCCCCTGTCTCTTGCTTGAATTATTAGGGGGTTGCCATTAGGTTGAGATTTGATTAAAAAAAAAACCTGTGCCTTGATGGTTGCACTTTGATTCATGGATCCAGCCCGACGTAATTGGGATAATGCTTGCTGGTAGTTGTTTTGTTCAATGCTTGCAAAACTGCAGTAGTTTGTCATGCTGCTTTGGAACTATTTGATCTTTCCTATGAAATAAGAAAGGCATTTTGTACAGAATAGTGTTGTCTTTTGTAATTTCCAACATTACATAACGCTATAAATAGAAGTGTTTTGCTAATCACGATTGCATCACCTTCTAAGCCCTTCTTTTTAAGGCAAACAGTCAAGGTCAAGATGTGTGCTTCAAAAATTTCTATCTGTATACTTTTGAGATTGTGCCAAAAACTGGTGGTGGATTCTCTTTCTGTGAATCAGTTGATAATGACTATAAATAAATGAATGGAAAAACTTCAGATTATCACTGAGCAGATTGCACATAAACTTAAATAGGCAACAAAAACTGATACTTTGAGTACACTTGTGTGATACTTGTGTTGTAAGTGTCTGAAATGTGTTTGTTGCAGGAGATACATTTCCCAATAAAACTCATCAATGGGTTGATGTTAGAGATGTTGCCATGGCACATATTCAAGCATATGAGCTTCCAGCAGCTAGTGGCAGATACTGTTTAGTAGGGAGCGTTTTGCACTGTTCTGAGACAATGAAGATTTTGTACAAGCTCTACCCTGCTTTAAACCTACCTGAGAAGCAAGGTTTTATTATTTGCAGGGGTGTTATTTCATTACTGCCCTTTGAGATCAATATTGCAGCTTACGCATGTTACTTCTTTTTGTTTATTTTTTTATTTTATTTTTTGACTTTTTGATAGGCTAATAAATGTTACTTCAGGTCCAGCTCCTGAGAGTTTTATTTTCTTCAGTATCAACCATTTCATTGAGTGATTAAGAAATTCTGAGATGAACTGAGGGATGTGTTTTTGTTTGATTTGTGGCAGATGTGCAGACAACAAAACTTATGAACCAAACTATATGGTGTCGCAGGAGAAAACTAAAAGTTTGGGCATCAACTTCACTCTGGAGGTGAGCCTGAAGGACACTGTGGAAAGCTTGAGGCAGAAGAACTTTGTCAGTTTCTGACATGCGGTATAGCCATGCAAATTAGTGTGTTGGAGACATATATCTTCTTATATGTTCATTGTAACCTATTCTAAGGACTTGCCTAGATGAACCCAGATGAACTTATGTTTGCGGGGGTCTAGTTTCAACTTATGTTTGTGGACTATGCAAAGCCCAGATGAACCCAGAAATTGATTGATCATGATTTTAGCAGTTGATTGGCATTGAAAGATGATAGAAGCAGAAAAGGAGACTAGTTATGGATTTTTCTTCAATATGAGTTTATACCAGAATTCACAGATACTGAATTTATGTTCTAATGTTGTGGTAGAATATAAAAATAAATGATGTCGATAGAGGTGGAAGGCTGAGAACTTGAGGTCAAGTTTAATATGAAGTTTATTTGTTCAAAGTCCAACTCAACCCAAATATATTTCTCTAAACCCACAATGTAACTTTTCTGTTTTCCTGCAATCGCACCTTGAAATTTGTTTTCTTTCTCTTTTTTATGTGTGTGACTGTGTGTCCAGAGAGGAAGAAGATGAAGGGAAGGAGAAGGAAAGAGAGAAAAAAAAAAACAAAAAACAACTAGGGTTAAAGTTTTGAATGAATGAGTGTGAAAAGATTGAAGAGAAAAGTATTGTGGTTATTTCATACGTAAAAATTATTTTTAAAAGTAGAAAAATTCTAGGTCCAAATATAATTCCCATTTTTACGTTGTGGAATGAAAATCAAGTGAAAGAGCAAGGGGATCAGGAAGGTGACAGTGACCAAGCCGCCATGGAGGTTGAAACGCTGACGTATTCTCATACGCCTGCAGTTTACTTATGAAGCCGCCAAGGAGGTTGAAACGCTGACGTATTCTCATACGCCTGCAGTTTACTTTTGAGCTCTAATACATGTCACTCCCTCTCTATATTAATCTCTATATATAAATTAAGCACCAAGTTTAAAAGTGTGTAACATAGATTTGAAGGTGAAAGTGAGGAATCAAGAGAGATGACTACTGGAGAAGGAAAGGTGGTCTGCGTGACTGGAGCTTCTGGGTTCATAGCTTCTTGGCTGGTGAAGCTCTTGCTCCAACGCGATTACACTGTCAAAGCAACAGTTCGCGACCCAAGTCGGTTCTCTATCTCAACTCTCAACCTTCAAGGGCATTTTGACTTATATATGCTTCCATTTAACTCACTAGTTGTGCTTACATATATATGTATATATGCTACAGATGATCCAAAGAAGACACAACACTTGCTTTCACTTGATGGAGCTAAGGAAAGGCTTCAGTTATTCAAAGCAGACTTATTGGAAGAAGGGTCTTTTGATTCTGTAGTTGATGGATGTGATGGAGTTTTTCATACTGCATCCCCATTTGCAATGGATGTCGTTAACCCCCAGGTTCATCCTACACCACTTCCATTTCTATACTTAAAATGGAGCTAACTTCTATTTCTCTTTTCTTTTCTTGCGTTCAGGCAGAATTGATTGACCCTGCATTGAAGGGAACCATCAATGTCCTAAGGTCCTGCGCAAAATTTCCATCTGTGAAAAGAGTGGTCGTAACATCGTCTATGGCTTCGGTTGTATTCACTGGAAAACCTCTCACTTCTGAGGTGCTAATTGATGAGAGTTGGTTTTCAGATCCAGTGTTATGCAAGGAATCGAAGGTTTGCATCTGAGCTTATTTCTTGTCACATACCATCTCTTTTGCACGTTTTATAAAATATTTTACCAGTTTTTCCGCTGGAAGTACGAGAAATATGAGAGGGTATCTATCAAATCATCGATTAGTTTTGTTTCTTCACCTCATATTTCATTCTAACTCCTATATTAGCTAGAATTTGATTCAAACATGTGCTCTGTGTGCACAAGCCTTCGAATGTGTCGGCAAGTTTTTGTATTGATTGGTTGTTGCACTGCATTCTGAAACCATTTCTAACCGGATGTTATTATTCGAGTTTTTGATAGCTATGGTACGTGCTTTCAAAGACCTTAGCTGAGGAGGCTGCTTGGAAGTTTTCAAAAGAGAATGGGATTGACATGGTCACGATAAATCCAGCATGGGTGATTGGTCCTCTCATACAGCCTACTCTTAATTTAAGTGCAGAGCTGGTTCTGAACCTCATAAATGGTACTCTTCAGCAACTGATGAAAATGTGTTTTATGTTCTGTTTCTTGTTTCTCTACTTGAATATAAGTACATGCTTAGTGTCAATATTGGATCAACTCCATCCGAGAGTCCTCAAAATTTAAACATGGAGTTCTAAGTCCAAATAAGTGGTCATCTAGATACTAAATTGGAAATATTTCATGTGTTATCTGATAAGATAGTTTTTTTGTTTAGCCTCATAAGCCAATAAGACTGAAAATGAGTGTAGAATTCCGCGATAGCGTATGGCTGAGGGAAAGAACATCTACATACACTCATCAATCCCTCTGAGCAAACCCAAAATAAATGGCTGATTATCAAATTCTTAGATCAGCTGGATCCAAACCCATTAATCTTGGCAATAATTCTTAGAGGACTAACATCAGTTTAAGGGTTGTTCATTAATGATCTAGAACCTTCATGTCTACACTTCAATCCATACCAATGGTGTTATCCACTAATGAATCACTTGACAGCGTCCGAGAAAAATGAATGAAAAAACATTAGAATATCAACAAGCAGATTGCATACTTCATATCAAGCTACTGAATTCTTCTGATGCAAGCTTTTGAAATGTTGCAGGAGCTCAAACATTTCCCAATAGATCATACCGGTTGGTTGATGTTAGAGATGTTACCAATGGCACACATTCAAGCATATGAGATCCCAGAAGCTAGTGGAAGATACTGCTTAGTAGAGAGTGATTTACACTGTTCCGAGACACTGAAGATTTTGCACAAGCTCTACCCTGATTTACCCCTACCTGAAAAGTAAGTTTCCATTTGTTATTGCTAGTACTCGTTAGTGTCATCATTAGAAGCAAGTGAGATCAATACGATATTACTTCTTATTGTTCCATTGGATTCATTGAAGAGTACTTGCCATCTTGTTTCCCCTTAAATAATTATGTCTTGGTATCATGTATAAATTAAGACCTAAAACCCAAGTTGACTTGTTTGAGATATCAGCACTTGTTTCTCTGACTGAGCAAAAAGTTCTGAGATGGATTCATATGTTTCATTTTGGCAGATGCGCTGATGACAAACCTTATGCACCATCCTTCTGCGTATCCCAGGAGAAAGCAAAGAGCTTAGAATTCACTTCACTCCTCTGAGGTGAGCCTGAAGGATACAGTTGAAAGCTTGAAGGAGAAGAACTTTGTCAGTTTCTGACTCATGGAATTTACTGCTAGCCATGCAAATAAATCATAAACTAATGGTGTTTTCCTGCTAATTCTATATTATGAACCCATGATTTGCTGGCTTTTGGGCTTTTATCTTGTAATATTTGATTTTAAGCATTTCTTATACTAGAAATTGGTATCTGATCACAAGTTCCCAATTCAAGTTTTCTATTGTACTAGAATGAAGTAAAACTCAATCACACTTAGGAGGGGGAATTAGTCCAAGTGATTATGAGGGTCCAAGAATGGAATCAGTTGATGGAAGTGGTAGAATATGTTGAACAAATTATATATACTATGGTAAGACACAAAACCGAAAATTTTCTCATATTAATAATTAAAAGACACAGGAAAAGCAAAGAGTTTAGGCATTCACTTCACTCCTCTGGAGTGAGCCTGAAGAATACAGTTGAAAGCTTGAAGGAGAAGAACTTTGTCAGCTTCTGACTCATGGAATTTACTGCTAGCCATGCAAATAAATCATAAACTAATGGTGCTTTTGTGCTAATTTTATCATTATGAACCTCATTGCACCTATGGTTTGCAGATTTTGGGCCTTTATGTTTCAACATTTGACTGTAAGCACTTCTTATGCTAGAAATTGGTAGCTGGATCACCTATAGGTTTCCCAGTTCAAGTTTCCTATTTGTACTAGAATAAGGTTGAAGGGGAATTAAAGTGGATTAGAAGGTCCAAGAATGGAATCAGTTGATGGAAGTGATAGAATATACTGAACAAAATTATACTATAGTAAGACACAAACCTAAAATTGCGTCATATAATAATTAAAGACACAGAAACAATAGGCTTCGTTTTTGAGCATCAACCCCATTATTTCATTGGCTATGTTGCTGCAGAACTGGGTATAAGGAAGCATATTCCAATCATCCAAGGACACTGGGTGTGACTTCACCAACAAAGCTCACAGCTGATACAAGCAAACCATGTAAACTTAAACCTGTTACTTCATTGAATGAGTGCTAAGCTTCAGTATGATGTAAGCTGCTCTATAACAATGTAATGTCTGTGCTGTTGTCATCCTATTGCCCCCACTCTTAGGATCTGAAATAATTTATACAACAATGGGTTAGATTAATTTTCCATCAAAGTGCTAATGATCTGAAAGTTTCAGTTATCAGGGTTCAAGAATTTTTTTTCAGTTTCATTTCTATTATTTGTTGCCTAAAGCAGTGGTGAGACGAGAAAATCTTAAGATTGACTGAACAGTTCTCAACCACTGGGCTCTACTCACTCAACAAAGCCAGGATCATAAGATTCATAACTAGTCAGGTTGGCTGCATGCCCCCTGTTTCACCATCCAGCTCTATCTAAGCACATATTTCATGTTTGAAGCACAAGAAGCTGAACCTCCATTAGTTTTTGGAATGTTTGAATCATTCATTTCTGTGGAGTTTTCTTTTATCGGTGTCAGCCCACCATGCCAAGAGAAATCAACAACTTAGCAAGTTGAAAGCTATTTGAAAATTTGTTCAACACCTGTACCAGGTGTACAAAGCTGCCTGGGAAGTGAGACTCGGTATGAAAAAAGCCAACGTTCTTGATTATGTCATATGTAACAGCACAGTGGGCTCTTCCTTTGAAATCGTAAGCAGTGAGGTGGCATGGTCCATAAACTTGATTCTGTGATCGACCAGTTGGTTGTCTTTTTATCTCTCCACTGAATTTAGGATTTAACATTAGCTCTTAGTTCTTATTGAGTTTTGAGATGAACCCACATGTCTTTGTTCTTTGATACATGCTGTCAGAGCAGATAAGTAAGCTTCAGAATATTAGTTTACAAACCAATGGGAGCAATGGAATTGGAACAGGACACAAACTTCAAAACATTAAAAATCCTTGATGCAGATAAGGGCATTTATATATACACATATGGATTAGAAAATAAAATCCATCCTTTAGCAACCTAAAAACTCCAAAGAAATTTCAGATATGCAAATTTTGATCAATTAAAGTCAAAAGCATTTTATGTTCAGAGCAGGTGGGAAATTCTGGTCCCAGCAGGGAATGCGAGTTCTACTGTTTGCCAAGCTGACTTTCCTTATTCATGATTACAGCAGCAGCATAGCAGTGAATTCGATTTGATATTGTTTATCTTATAGGTTTGAGATATCCGGACACAAAAGTTAAAACAAGATCTCCAGGCCATGAAGATGAGTATTTTCTCCTCCAAGGAATTCTAGTCGATATTCTTGTTCTGAATCATACCTGCTTTAATTAATGTTTTCCTCTTTTCCTATTCGGGACAGTTTTTCTGTTGATTGGAATATGGGTTATGCTAAGAGAAGCAGATGTATGAAATGAAGATTGACATGTTCTTTCACAACATGATGAACCTGGAATGCACTCAACTTCTGCCTACAGTTATCTACCATAGGTGTAACTTAAAGTTGTGCACAAAGTGCTGATTTATGAGGATCGAGGGGTTTATGGAGCATCCCCATTTCAGAGTATTGCAGGGATTCTATCAATTGACTCAAGTGTTCTGCAACATTGGGACACCTATAGCATCTAGATATCCTGCAATTCTGGACAAAACCCTTCTGATTTGCTCTATCCCCACTTGTCCAGAAAAGTAGAAACCTTATTCAGCTGTAATAATTTTATTATTTAGATTGAATCATATTCATTAGGTTTGTAATCGGGAAAAAGTGTCATGGCTTTGAATGTTTGTCTCCTTGATAATAGCCCATTGTATTGATCCTCAGAGTTTGCAGCATGACATGGGTATATTATATGAAATTTTTTAAATAGAACAACTTGTTTGACTTTACATACTTTGCTTGCTTCAGTTGTGGACCTTGTAGCTAATATCACACCAGCATCCTTTGATGGTTGGGATATCCTTGCACAGATGTTATCATTTTTTTTTTCTTCAGCTCCGTTTTCTTTGGTTCTTCCTTTCTCGGTCAAGCTAAACAATTTGGCTATTCTTCTTTTCTTCTTCAAGCCATCAGGGGGCACAGCCTCTCATGCATCTTTGTTGTGCTGAATTATCCCGATCTCTACTAGCCAAAACATGTTCTTTCACAACCGTAAATATCAAGGTGTTTAAGCAGCCGGTAAGGCATCTCTTGACAATGATGTGAGAGGTAGAGACAAGAAACATACTTGTATTAAAGAGAAATGTAGTTTCTTCTTTTGCATTAGACAACATTCATTTAGTCTAAACTTGAAGGTGGATTGCTAGAATCTGAGCTCTTGGAAAGACATAAGAGAAGTACATTTTGAAATCTGAAAGAAGTCCAGACCTGTTGCTACTTGTGAATCACTCTAATCAGAAACAATTCCAGATAATCCTGCAATTCTGGCCCTTTGATTTTGCTCTGTCCCCACTTGCTAAGAACAGTTGTATGGCATAAAATGCTATAATTTTGTCAATAGCCTTAATAAAAATTACATTTTTTAGAAATAATATTTTTTAATTTACTATAAATTTATTAAAAAATAATAATCTCGTGCTGTGATGTGGTGTTGTATTACACTCAAATTAAGAAATCACGATCTCAGCTGGATTATTAGCCAGCTCATGCATTGACGAACCTCATTAAAATATATTTTTGGCCTGCATGAGACTGCCAGGCTGGCCCATTCTCGCATTGTCAGTTTATTTTTGTCCTAACTACTAACCAAGTATTTAATAATTTTATTAGATAATTATATTTATTTTATATATAAAATAAATTATTAGTGATATTTAAATTGATAAGAATTGAGCCGGCCATGATTATAAAAACAAAAAGATAGACAAGCTAATTTCATCGACTAATTTATTCTCTCAAATTTAATATATTACAAATACATTATCTTATGCTATGTTTGGTTCCCGGAAAATTTGAGGGAAAATGCGAGGGAAAGAAAATACAAAGGAAAAGTAGAAGGAAAGAAAAAGTGAAGGAAAATAAAAAAATAGATTAAAAGTTGATAAATTATTTTTTTTGTTACTCCAAACTCATTTTATTTATTTTAATTCATCAATATAAAGATTAAATAATTTAAAAATACATAAGTTTTTAATTAGTTTTAATTATATTTGATTTTCTTTGATATTTTTCATAGGACAACCAAACATGAGAAAATCATTTTCCTTAACATTTTTTTTCTTTCCTTTGTACTTTCCGGGAACCAAACATAGCCCAGCTAATGTTTTAAATTAATGTTGGTATTGACAAGAACCTTGTCAATCATAATTATAAAAAAAAGAATGGTGACAAACTAATATTATTAACTCGAACTTAATAAATTGCAAGTAGGCTAATCTCTTACCTAACCTTTTAAATTAATTTTGAGATCAATAAGAATCATATAGGCCATAATCATAAAATGAGGAAAAACCCAAGCTAAAGGAATATAATCACAACTACTTTGATACGAAGATGTTGATTACCTTTAAAATCTTCACAAGGTTAAATCTCAAACATGATATGTATGGTAATATTGTGATATCATGAATATAAAATAAATGATGGTAGTCATTTTTTTCAATCATTAAAAAAATATTTTGTAATATAATATATTCGAGAATCATATGGATTATTTTCCATTAAAATAATTTGATAATGTTATATGTTTATATATAAAGATAATGTTGCATGCATTACACACATTAAATGAAGATAAATTAAGGGTGATGGAAGTAAAAATATATCAAGAAAGTTCTTTTACATTCATGAATTCCAAAAGAGTAGTAAAATCAATGTTTAGAAAGTAAAATCAAATGATAATATAGCTGACTTATTTACAAAACATTGTCACCTTCAATACTCAAGAACCTCATAGATAATATTGGAATACGATGACTCAAAAATCTTCACGTGGGATTACTAGGGAAAGTATAATCATGTTAAAATGAGGAGAGTGGATAAATAAGGATATTATTACACTATACTATTTTTCCTTTCATCCAAGTTTTGTTTTGCTCGATTTTACTTGTTTTTAATGAGATAGTCACAATAGTCCAAAAGTATTAAAAGAATAATGTATTTTTTTTCACTAGGGTTTTTATCGCTGAATTTTTTTTAGTAAAGTTTTAATGAGACATATTATAAGAATAACTGTCCTCCTAATATCATTTTTTATGGTAGTTTGTGGATGACAAAATTATCATCATGCTTACACTATTACTATATTGGTATTAGCCTTAGTTTATAAATAAGGGTTTATGCAATAATAAAGAGACCAAAATAATTAAGTTATTCTTTCACTTTAATTTCTCTTCTTTTTTATTTTTATGTGTATTTTATAACAAATAATTCCTTTTTTCACTATAACCCTTAATTATCAAATTTATAATTTTTGTTTTCTTTAACAATTATGTTTTAATTGTGAGAATATATATTTTCTTTATTTGAATAGCAGACAACTTGATTTATCATTATATGAGACCTGTGTTACACAAATTTTTTAAAATATTATTAAAATATGATAGCTTCTAAAATTTTATAGTGCATATAAATATATACAAATAAGTTTAAAAAAAATTGTTTTTCACAATTAAATTCCTAGAGAGAACCCCATTCTTAAAAACAAGGGAGAACTATTTTCAAGGATTATTAAAAAATATATATATATATTTTCATAAACATTTCCAAACAAGCACAAACTTTCCTGATACAGCAAGCAAACCAATTGTTTCACAAAATTTGACTTAAAGATTCCTCTCTAATCAAACTTCGCAGGCATAGCATGGCTTTCACTTCATCGTCAATCAACATGATCATTTGAAGATGCAGCGAGGTAGCAAGGTGTCTCTACTTCAGCCTAATCACCAATCTATATAAAGTAAAAGGGAAAATCTCTCCTTCCTTCGACCTTCTTCCTTGTCCCATTCACGAGAATGGTATCCTGCTTACAGAAGTCACTTGCTTTTGTCCATACAACATTTCAGTTGAATTACCAGAGATCTGTCTATTTCTTACCTAAAGGGAAGCTTTAAGAAAATACAATTTGTGGAGTTTTAATATTTATAAAAATCAAATAAAAAAAGGAAGAAAAATGATTATAATTAAAAGAGTCTGTGTAGATTGAATAAATTTTCAGTATTTTTTACTTCAACACGACATGAACCCAAAATAATATAACCCATTATAATTAAGTGTGAGCCCCACCACTCTGAATGAGCAGAGTCCACTGTCCTTGATAATTGGGGAAGCCTTGATAGAGCAAACCAATTTTTTTTTATTCTCTTGTTTCCACTTGGTATCCTCCCTCTCTCTTTCCCTACCGACGAACCATGGAACTTGTTGCAGAGGCTGTTCTTTCTGTCTCCCTTGAAGCTTTGTTTAGCCAACTGGGCTCCCCTGATCTTCTCAAGTTTGCACGCCAAGAGAAAATCCACGCCGAGCTCGAAATATGGGAGAAAAAATTATTGGAGATTCATGAAGTGCTGAATGACGCGGAGGAGAAGCAGATCACGAAGAAGTCGGTGAAAACGTGGCTGGGCGATCTGAGGGATTTGGCTTATGACATGGAGGACATCTTGGAGGAGTTTGCCTACGAAGCTTTAAGAAGAAAAATGATGGCGGAAGCTGATGGTGAAGGCCGCACAAGCAAGGTACGCAAGTTCATCCCTACCTGTTGTACTAGTTTCACTCCAATTGAGGCTATGCGTAATGTTAAGATGGGGTCCAAGATTAAGGAGATGGCTACCCGATTGGAAGCTATTTATGCCCAAAAGGCTGAGCTTGGTTTGGACAAGGTGGCTACTATAACCCAGTCTGCTTGGGAAAGGCCACTCACTACATCTCTGGTATACGAACCTTGGGTTTATGGCAGGGATGCTGATAAACAGATTATAATCGATATGCTGCTTAGGGATGAGCCCATTGAAACCAATGTTTCTGTAGTTTCCATCGTGGCCATGGGTTGTATGGGCAAGACCACACTAGCAAGGTTGGTGTACGATGATGTTAAGACAGCCAAGCATTTTGATCTAAAGGCCTGGGTTTGTGTATCAGATCAGTTTGATGCAGTGAGAATAACCAAGACAATTCTCAACTCCGTCGATTCTCAGAGCAGTACCGATTCACAGGACTTCAATCAAATTCAAGACAAATTGAGGGAGAAATTGAAGGGAAAAAAATTTCTGCTGGTTCTAGATGATATGTGGAATGACGACTATGGTGATTGGTGTTGCTTGCAGTCTCCCTTTTTGTTGGGTTCACGAGGCAGCAAAATCATAGTCACGACACGGAGTAAGAAGGTCGCAAATATGATGGAAGGAGATAAGAACTTGCACGAGCTACAAAATTTATCAGATGATGAGTGTTGGTCGGTGTTCAAGAAACATGCATTTGGAAATAGCAGCATTGATGAGCATTCCAATTTGGCATTGATCGGCAAGGAAATTGTGAGAAAGTGTGGAGGTTTGCCTTTGGCAGCAACAGCACTCGGTGGTCTTCTACGCCATGAACAGAGAGAAGATAAGTGGAATGTTATTTTGACTAGCAAAATATGGGATTTACGATGCGGTATTCTTCCTGCATTGAGATTAAGTTATAATCACCTCCCTTCTCCTCTGAAGAGATGTTTCAGTTATTGTGCAATATTTTCGAAAGACTATGAATTTGATAAGAGAGAATTGATTCGCTTATGGATGGCAGAGAGTCTAATTCAACGATCAGAATGTTATGGGCAACAAATCGAAATTGAAGATTTAGGCGATGACTACTTCCAGGAATTGTTGTCTCGATCATTTTTTCAACCATCAAGTAGCAATAAATCCCAATTCGTAATGCATGATCTCGTTAACGATTTAGCAAAATTTGTTGGTGGAGAAATATGTTTTTCTTTGGAAGAGAATTTGGAAGGTAATCAGCAGCAAACTATTTCTAAAAAGGCTCATCATTCATCATTCCTTCGTGGCCAATACGATGTCTTCAAAAAGTTTGAAGCCTTTTATGGGATGGAGTATTTGCGTACATTTATTGCATTACCAATTCATGTATCAAGCCCTTATAATTGGTTAAGCAACAAGGTACTTGAGGAATTGATGCCCAAGCTAAGACGCCTAAGGGTGCTTTCATTGAGTGGTTACTGGATAAGTGAGATACCAAGTTCAGTTGGTGATTTGAAACATCTTAGGTATCTTAATTTATCCGGAACGAGAGTTAAGTGGTTACCTGATTCAATAGGTAACTTCTATAACTTAGAAACATTAATATTATCATATTGTTCGAAGCTTATTAGGTTGCCTTTGAGCATTGAGAACCTAAATAATCTTCGACACCTTGATGTGACTAATACAAATCTAGAAGAAATGCTTCCACAAATTTGCAAATTAAAAAGCTTGCAAGTATTGTCTAATTTTATTGTGAGTAAAGACAATGGTTTGAACATAAAGGAGTTAAGGAATATGTCCCATCTTCAAGGGCGACTTTGCATTTCAAACTTGGAAAATGTAGCAAATGTTCAAGATGGAAGGGTTGCTAGTCTAAACAAGAAGGAGAAGCTTGAAGAATTGACGATAGTATGGAGTGCTAGGTTGGATGATTCACACAATGCAAGGAATCAAATAGATGTACTTGACTCTTTACAACCACACTTCAATTTGAACAAACTGAAAATTAAGAATTATGGTGGTCCAGAATTTCCCCGTTGGATAGGAGATGTTTCATTCTCTAAGATGGTGAATGTATATCTAGTGAATTGCAGAAATTGCACATCTTTACCGTGTTTGGGGTGGTTACCCATGCTCAAACACGTAAGGATTGAAGGGTTGAATGAAGTTAAAATTGTGGGTAGAGAGTTTTATGGAGAGACTTGTCTTCCCAATAAGCCTTTCCCGTCCTTAGAGTCTCTATCTTTTTCGGATATGTCACAATGGGAAGATTGGGAGAGTCCAACTTTATCAGAGCCATATCCTTGTCTCCTTCACCTTAAAATCGTAAATTGCCCCAAATTAATCAAGAAGTTACCCACTAACCTACCGTCCCTTGTACATCTCTCAATTTGGAGATGCCCACAGTTGGTGTCTCCAGTTGAAAGGCTTCCATCTCTTTCTAAGTTACAAGTAGAAGATTGCAATGAGGCGGTACTAAGGAGTGGATTGGAATTGCCTTCACTCACCGAGTTAGGAATGGATAGAATGGTAGGGCTCACCAGATTACATGAAGGTTGTATGCGATTGTTGTCGGGGCTTCAAGTTTTAGACATTTGTGGTTGTGATGAATTGACGTGTTTGTGGGAAAATGGATTTGATGGTATTCAGCAGTTGCAAACTAGCAGTTGTCCCGAGCTTGTATCCTTGGGAGAAAAGGAAAAGCACGAGCTGCCTAGCAAGCTTCAATCTTTGAAAATTAGGCGGTGTAATAACCTAGAGAAGCTTCCAAATGGATTGCACAGGCTAACATGTCTTGGAGAGTTGGAAATCTATGATTGTCCAAAGCTGGTGTCATTTCCAGAGTTGGGGTTCCCGCCCATGCTTAGACGTCTTGTTATTGATAGTTGTGAAGGTCTACGATGTCTACCTGATTGGATGATGGTGATGAAGGATGGTAGTAATAACGGTAGCGACGTGTGTCTCCTTGAATACTTGAGAATAGATACGTGTCCATCTCTCATTGGTTTTCTAGAAGGTGAGTTACCTACCACGCTCAAGGAATTCATCATATATGACTGTGAAAAGCTAGACTCTCTACCGGGGGGAATGATGCACCATGATTCCAACACCACCACCACCACCACCACCACCACCACCAGTGATGGTCTTCATGTCTTGAACATTGAGAAATGCCCATCTCTCACATTCTTCCCCACAGGCAAGTTTCCCTCCACCCTTAAGAAACTTGCGATTTGGGATTGTGCACAACTGGAGTCGATTTCAGAGGAGATGTTTCACTCCAGTAATAGTTCACTTGAATATTTGAGTATCTCGTCGTATCCCTGTCTCAAAATTGTATCAGATTGCCTCTACAAGCTCAGAGAACTGAAGATTAATAATTGTGAGAATGTGGAGCTTCAACCTTATCATCTGCAAAACCTCACTGCTCTTACATCACTTTCTATCTCTAATTGTGAGAATATCAAGACGCCCCTATCCCGATGGGGCCTTGCCACACTTACCTCTCTTAAAAAACTCATCATTGGTGGCATATTTCCACAAGTTGCCTCCTTTTCAGATGATCAAAGACTATCGATTCTTCCTACAACCCTCACCTTTTTTTCCATTAAAGATTTCCCAAATCTGAAATCTCTGTCCTCCCTGGCTCTCCAAACCCTCACCTCACTTGAGGAGCTATGGATCCAACGTTGCCCTAAGCTTCAGTCGCTTTGCCCAAGGGAAGGGCTGCCTGACACGCTTTCACAACTACGTATCAGAGACTGCCTACTCCTAAAACAAAGGTGCTCAAAGGGTAAAGGACAAGATTGGCCCAACATCGCCCACATTCCCTGTGTGGAAATAGATCGTGAATACCTCTTTTAGCAATAATAAGTTGAGGGATTGCAGAACACAGAAGTAAACACCATTCAACACTCTCCCATCTTTACATTAAACAAGGTACGGCTGTTCTTTCTCTTTCACTCCTCAATACCGCGTCCAATTTCTCATATACGTTAGAGCAGTTTCCCCTATTGATTACTTGTAAGTTTCTTACTGGACTTTTTGTTAAAAATTGGCCTAGGAAGTGGCTTTTGAAATGGCTTGTAGCTTGATTTTCTCTTCAATTTGCCACAATTCTAGGTCTGCATCACTGCCTCTGCCTCTCCAATTCTATTTATGAAATCTTGCCATAATCATCATGGGGTACTCACTTTTCTTTTTTCCATTGTTCTTTTTAGTTCTCAGTGACCATTGAAGTTGAAGAGGTGATATGTGATCCTTACAACAATAAAAAGGATAAGAGAGGATCCATTTATTCCATTCAAGGGCAAGTGGAATATTTATCAATAGCCACTGGTTAGCAATGTCTTCTTCTGATTTTTATTCCATCAGTTGTACTATTCAATTGCATTTTTTAAGTATAATTTTCTGATTTCCAAAGTAGAGTTCAGGCTGACATACAGAGGAGGCTATACTAGAAGCAAATGTAGTTTATTAAAGTTCAATCATTGTGGTAATTAGATGGCTTTATCAATTCCCCTGTGCAGCCATGATTTTTTTAGTTCAACTTATATGTCATCATTGCTACTATCCAGTGTCTTGTCATCTTGTTATTAAATTTTTACATTTATGATGCAGGTTCTCAAAGAGGATGGCTCTCCTTAATACCAAAGACTTCAAAGTATGGAGTGAATGCGGTGTTGTTCCCTGTTGCTTTTTTTATTTATTGTTTTTGAGTATCAACAGGGGACAAAGAAAAACCCAGCAAGACTATAGTGAGTGACTGTCATCTATATATTTTGTTTATTTAATTTTCTATTTTAATGACTAATTTTCTTGAATTTTTTTCTTGTCTACTGGATGCTCATTCCCGACATGCAATTCTTCCTCTTTGTCTCCTTAATACCACTTTCTATTTTCCATACATATGTTATTGCAATTTGTTGCCATTTAACTTGGCTACCTTTGAACAATAATAATAAGTGTTGCAGTGTTATGTACAAAATTGTTTAATTGATGATGCAAGTGTCAGAAGTATTGGTCCAAAGTATCATAGGAGGTACACGTGGTCCTTTTATCATGCTGAATGATTGGAATTTCCCTCCCATATTAAAGGCTCATTAGCACTTTATTACCATTTTTTAGTCAACAAAAAGAGGAGAAAGTACAATCTAGCAAAATTGTGGTGCGTGACTTTCATTTATATAGTTGATTCTATACAATTTTGTGTTATGAGGACTATCTTTGTAAAATTTTCTTCCTTTTATGACTTGGTGATAGATTCTTCAGTGCTTTACAAAGGTCCTCTAAATCAAAATTTTATATGCATCTTTAATAAATAAGAGCCTCTTTTCTTGCCCTCCTGAGGAAGCAGCTCATAATGCTGCATGATCTTATATATCCTTTGAAAGTTGAGAACCATTCAATGCATGAAACTACAAGAACTGGTTTTCAATTTATCCCAAGTGGTCTTTGTCTTTTCTCTGTGACTGATAGCCTAGAACTATTCAATGGAATTATGACATAGCAACAACAACAGCTTGTATCTATTCTAATATATCCCACTTGGTTTCCAAAATGTGAGCTACTATCATATTTACATATGCCTAGTTGTACAGATTTGAGCAAAAACAAAATGGTTTTGCTTCTAGTTTCTCAAAATTTTAATTTGATGAAACAATATCTCTTCTTTTGGAGTTTGTAGGTTTAAAAGGTGCATGTCCCAAGTGCCAGAGTATAAGTATTTTTCTTCTTGTTGAAGGGAATTCGGGTTTTATATTTGAAGGCTCCATGTGTATAGAATTCCTGTTGGCACTTGTTTTTGTTTTTGTTTTTGATGTTGAGAGTGTAGAAAGAGGATAAACAACATCATAGCAAGATCATGGTATGTTGCAATTTTTGTTTTACATTTTTATTGGTTTTCTTAGATTCCTATATTTGCTGACTTTTTTTTTTTTTCTAAATTTTCTATGTTTATGACTTGAGGTGTTCCCTAAGCACTTGCTATAGAGAGGATTTTGGCACCAAAATTATCCTTGGACACTGCTTAGTTCGCCTGTCTACTGCCTGTCTCCAGTAGGCATGAACCTATTTTTTGTGCTATCTTGGAGAAGCTGCCAGTAAAAATAAGTAGTCATACATCTCTTGGAGAGTTGAGAATCACACATTTCTTTGTGTTCTTTCTAAGGAGTAGTTTGTCATCCATGCTATGAAGTCTTGTGCTTGGTTGTTATGGTGGCTTGAAATTGCTCTTTGATGGAACTTTGACATATATAAACAACTTGTATTTGTTTTACACTTGCTTGTCTTTGTGCATTATTTTTGCAGAAAGGATTTTTATGAGCACTACTATTTTTTTTTCATCTCCTTTTACATTGATGCACGTCATATTACTCCTTTTAGATGGATGCACAATGCTGATCCACTTTTTCCTCTTTCAGATGTCTTTCTAACCATTGTTAGGATTCATTAAAATGACCTTTATCAAACTTGTAGATTTTTTCAGGTCAGTTACAACTTATACAAACTTTATGTAACTCAAAATGCTTTATTTTTAAACTAATATATTTCTACTAGCAACTTATGTGTTTTTCACTACATTTCTTTTTCCAACAACGAGGAAGGGAAGCATTTTTCTTGGTGGCATACCATGATTAATAGAGCATAAGCTCTTGCAGATTGAAAGAGAGACAATTAACACATCATTCAACAGTGATCGGTAAGCACTCTTATATGTTTACAGCTTCTTCATTTGTATGGTTTGCCTTTTATGGCATTTACTCTCTTATTAATCACATAAAAAATGTCTAATTTACCTTTCAAATATAAAATGCAGTTATACAGGAAGGCCATAAATTGAATATGATAAGATGGAAAATGTGTTTCAGGACAATTTTGTGTTCCATTATAAGGTTTAGTACTTGTCTTTAGTTCTACAATAACAACCTTCTGTTGACTTTGGATTTGGAATTCAACTCTAATTAGAGTTTACTTATTTTTAATACGTTTTTCAGCAATCCGGTTACTGAGATTTTGCCAACAAAAAACCAGAGGTTTGTTAACTCTCCTTCAATCAGAGACCGGTTCTCTTGCATAAATTTCAAGCAAATTTATAACCGTCTCCTTTGACAGTCTTTTATATTGGAATTCAACATATTGGTGTCTTTGAATTATTCAAATATTGGAAGCCAATTAAGGAGTCATGCAATGGCTATTGTGAAACTTGATATACATACAAATAAGACCCATTATGTTATTTTTCTTGCTAAAGAATCAAAACAGATGCTTTTTATTTTGAATGTTTCAGACTTCATGTCTTCCGGTTCGCTTATATACTATCGTCAGTTGTTGAACTGGGAATGTTGTCAAGAACTTTACTTGACCAACATGCCTTTTTCAGTTCCGTAGAGATTGGTAATAATCCAATGATCAATTGTTTTCTCAAAGTGGCTTATGCGAGCATTAGCAGATGCGAAATTATCAATGACTGTTCATTGTAAAGAAATCTTGTTACTGTGGCAGAAGAATAGACTGCAACACAGTCTCAAAATTTTGGGACATCGGCATCAACACCTTTCTGGGACTCAGATTTCAAAATGGAATGATGCAAGGCATCGACACATTCTTAGAATTCTTTAAGATTTCTAAATGTGATCTGACTGTCTTAATGAGAGGCCAACTTTCTTCAATGTTGCTAAAAATGGCAGTCTGTATATACAAGATGGGCATCATCCCATGGACAAGAAATGCATGTTACTATATCTTCACCTCTCAGTCTTACATCCTATTGCCTGAAGTTGCATTATTTGTCACAATTAACACTTTTTTTTTTTTTCATTGTGACAAAACAGGTTTTGCCATATGGGGAGACAATATACAACTGTTGCGCCTCTTGAATTACCCTCCTCAAGCAACTAGCCTCGCCTTAAGCATTTGGAATTATCTAGCTGATCACCGAACAACCCTCAACCAACCTTGGGGACTTTATATGAAGTGGACTCGATGCAAGTGATTCAAAGTCACCCCTACCTACTCCATCTCCGTGTCTATGGAAAACGAGGTCCACCAGATGTTATGGCCATTATCTCATAGCAGTGGATGTTTTGAACCAGAGTTTAAAACCAAGTCATTGACAAAGGCCATAGTGATATCATTGATTTTATTCTAAACTCATCAAAAACAATATGAGATTCACTGTGATTTCGAGTTATGCAAGATGCATATGAGCTCAATTGTTTCGAAACTTAATTCATGAATACTATGCTGACATTCAGTTGATGAATATCATGTACCAGAAGGAGGATTCCATCCGCAACTTCAATTCATGCTCAATTGTTTTATTAACTACAGTTGCTTTAAATGAACATGTCAAAGTACAAATGCTAAACTAGCTCAGTTCCAGTCACAGTACTATTCTGTATCCTATATGGTCTTAGAACCCGCGGGTCTTTCTTTTTCTCTCTATTTGGAGTTTAGCGGCATAAGAAAAGCAAGAGCATAGTGCAAAGAGGATAAAAAGTATTAGAAATTATTAATTTTGAATTACTATTATTTCTTTTTAACAAAATAAATTAAATAATATTAATATTTATATTCTTATAATATTTATAAAAAATATAATTTGTGATTTTAATATATTATTAATATTCATGTTTTTATTAAAATTATTTATTTTTAAATTTATTTGTAATTAAAAAATTATTTTATTTTTAATAAGACATGAATTAAATTTAGTTTATATTTTATAATTTACTTTTTTTACAAAATCAAAATAAAAAATTATTTTAAAAACAACTTATCTAAAAACATTTGTGATCTTAGAAAAACACGTCTCATTATCATTATCTTCCCTATTTATGTTTACAAGAAAAGTTCATTTGCCTAGAAAATCCACTACTAAGACCTTGCATAGACATAAATGATAGATTTTTTGAAATTCAAAGTATTATTCCTTATTTAGCATAATGAGTTATACATTTTTTTGTCTTTGAGTTTGCTTTTTAACTCTTCACAATCCATCGAAATGGATTTGGATTTTTAAGCTCAAATTGAATCTTCAATATATAATTTTATATATTTTTGTGTGATTGAGCTCAAATCAAGTAGAGCCGACCTAACAATTATCATAGATTTAGTATAATTTTTCAAGTCATATTTTTTAAAAGTATTTAATAAATTTATTCTATTTTGTAAAAGAGCCCCATCAATTGCCAATTATTTGGGCCATCTCTTGCCGGTAATTGCATACAAGGGCTCCACTCGCCAACCCCTAGTGCCTCATCCTTTTTTTTTTTTTCTTTTTCCTATGAAAGAATTGTATAGCATGATGGTCGTAATCAAGGAGTGCAACTTGGACCGATTGACCTAATATAATTCAAACCAAACTTGATGTTTGGGTAGGTTTGGAAAAACATTTTAAATGCTCATATTGAATTTGGGTTAAGTTTTTTCATTTCGAGTTCAATTTGAGTTGGGTTTGGGTCAAGGTTCGAGCAACCCGAGCCTAACTCGAATATGATTTAATGTTTGTATAATATTTATAAGGTTTATATCTTATATAATAATATTTATTATTTTTTTAGATCTTTTTTCAAATATCAAATTATAATTATATCATATACTTTTTTTTTATATAAAAAAAGATATATATAAGTTTATTTTTACTTTTTTATTGTCATTTTAAAATTTTATCTTATTTACTACTTAAATTTTAGTATAATACTACCTAAATTTTAGTATAAATATATAGAATTTAAAGAAAAAAAATCACTATGGATGAATTTTGAATCATCCAACCTAATCCACTTGACCAACCCAAGTCTAATCAAATCAACCTGAGTTTAACTCGACTAGGACGAGTTCAACTTGAGGTTAAAAAAATGAGGTTGGCCTAGACTTGTGTTAAGTAATTCGGGTTAGAGTTCGAATCGGATTGAGTTTGGGTTAATTGTTTCTTAATTCGAGTTAGGTTGGTTAGCCATCAACTCGATCAACTCGTCTAAGTTACAACCCTAATTACAATTTATTTTGGCATGTACCAAAGATGGAAAGAGATTATTAAGAATTTCACTTCTTCTTTTTTTTAATATTATGGAAAATATGAGAAAAAAAAAAAGGGTTTTCCTTCCATTTTTCTTAAAATAAAATATAAAACAAAAGTCCAAAAATCTTTTTTCCTCAATTTTTTTATTTGGCATGTGCCACAACTGTGTTATCAATTAAGTGATATCACATATATGTGCTCAAATTAATTTCATTTATTTATATTAGAGTATGATTTTTTTTGTATCTTTGTATCTTGATCCAATTTATTTGTAACTTTGTTAAATAACCTAATTTCATCACATATATTCAATGATGCAGATGTTAATTTCGAAACTCAATATCTTTGTATTTTCCTTCTACAGCCCAACCTCCACTTTCTATGTCATTGTCCTTTCTCAAAAACCATTTCAACCACGTCACTTTCTCTTGAAAAAAAAGTTAATCAACCCTTAATCGAATGATTATAATTTTTCATAATAATTAAAAATATTATTAGGAACACTTAATAAAAATATTTTAAAATATAAGAAGTGAAAATATTAGGTCTAATTTGTTTCTCTGTTTTAAATTTAAATATATCTTTATTTAATTTTAAATAGAATTTAGTTCGTTTAGCAATGTTTTCAAAAAACATTTTTAACCTAAAAAGTGTTTTTGATGAAAAATAAAGTGTTTGATAAAATTTATAAAATACTTTTAAAATTTTAAAAAATCACTATATTAAAAAATCACCTCAAATATTTTTTAAATATGTGAATGTCCTAAAAATACTTTCAAAAAAATCACGTACACTGAAAACACTTTTAAGTAAAAGTAGAAATATATTCACACACGTCTTTGACCCTTTTTGGATTTGCATCACGTTTTCCTATGTCTTCATGTCAACCATGAGCTTTAATGGTGCATTGGATTTGCATTCAACCTTTATGTTAGTAATTTTGCAAGTGCAATTTTTAACATTGATTTTTATTTAGAACCCCCTACAACCTGTAAGAAACAAATACGCTTTATTGGTGATCATCCCTGCTACTTTCTTTTCTGTAAGCAACAAGGAGAAGATTGTCTCATCTAGAATCAATTGTTTATGGCCAATGAATCGGAGATGTAACTGGGTATCACTACCCAAGAGTGTGTTGGACATATGAATGACCACCGATTAATTTTATCGTGTGCAGTATAAGACCCTGCATGAGGCTTGTATTGCATTCATGTCGTTCCATCTTCACATGTGATGATCTCGATTTTCTTTTATGGTATTTTGGATGCAAAATCTTGATTCTTAAACCCTTTGTTTTCTTTTTTAGTATAACGAATTTCAAGTCTATCATGTGAACCTTCCTAAGGAATTTATTGGATACTAATATTTGAATTTACTCCATGTTAGGGCCATAAGAAATGGATTACTGGAATATCTTGGGAACCAGTCCACCTCACAGCTCCATGTCGTCGGTTTGTAAGTTCTAGCAAAGATGATGATGCACGCATATGGGATGTCTCACTTAGAAAATGTGTAATTTGTCTTAGTGGCCACACTCTTGCAGTAACATGTGTAAAGTGGGGTGGAGATGGAGTGATATACACAGGGTATATAGTGTTTTATCTGAAGTTACTAACGAAATAATTTGTCATCAACACTGAGTCTTTTATCTTCACATATCCGTTGCTCACATCTTCTGCTCAACAGTTGCAGCTCCCAGGATTGTACCATCAAAGTCTGGGAAACCTCACAAGGGAAGCTAATTCGGGAAAAAAATGATGGCTAGTGGCAGTTTGATGCTTTATTTTAATTGATGTTAGGGCCATGGGCATTGGGTTAATTCCCTTGCATTGAGCACTGAATATGTTCTTCGCACTGGAGCTTTTGATCATACAGGCAAACAATATACATCTCCAGAGGAAATGAAGGAGGTAATCTTTTGTTGGTCGAATTTAAATTTAAACCCAACCTTCTTTTTATATCCTTCTTAGGATTTTGCAGTTACCATTTTTGTTTCCTTGTTTTTATTGTGTTCCTTCTTGTTCTTTCACAGAAAAGCATAAACAAAATCAATAACTTTGTCCATGCATTAACGTAATAAACATATCTAATTTTCTCAATTTGTATTATTTCCTTTTCAAAATCATGCCCATTTTTTCCAGACATGGTATCTGCATATCAATCAATGCTTTTCCTTTTTTTAAAAAAAAACAAAAACTATCAATCAACGCTTTTTGATGTTTTTTCTTCAATTGCATTTTAGAGTAATACTGGACCCTTGAATGTGAAACATGTCTGATTTTGTCTTTTCTTTCCAGACACGCATCATCTTTTCAGAGCACTGGGCTTGGATGAACCCAAAAGCTCAGCTACAAAATGAAACTGGAATATTAGTCATATATGTTTTTAAGATCTGTAATTTTGGAGCCATGTTCAAAAGGCATGTGCCTAAGATTGAGGTCATGGTCCAGAAATTGGGAAAAGGATTTAGGGTAGGCACATAGAGGGCTCATGCCCCACCCAAACTATCTGTATTAGGGCTTATTGGTTGTTTTTGGCTTTGCTATTCTTTTTCTTGTGGTTGTTACTTCGCTTAAAGGACTTTTGATTCATGATTCAATGGATTATTTACTTTCTGATATAAATAAATAAATAAAGTGAAAAAGAAAAAGATGAATCTACGTCTCCCAAAGACCCCTTGACCAAGAAAAGGAAAACATTTGATGAAAAAATATTTTAACTCTTAAACAGCAAGTTCTAATCTTTGTATTGTTTTTTAGAGGATGTGTCAATTGAACCGATTCAAACTACAAGTTTTGCTGAATTTTTTTTGCATTAAACTACTGAGGATGTTCAATCAGTAGCATTAGCACCATTGTAACTAGTCTTGGTGTATGATATATCCCATTTTCCATGCTCAAGGTAAGCCTATAATTGTAGCATATGCACCTCAAATAAGGTCAAGTTACTAAACTGAATATCTCCAACTCTCTCTCTCTCACCCGCACGCACACACATGCACACAGGCAAGCACGGTTTGTGCAAATCTTCCCCTCCAAAGTCTGGCCAGCTCTTTCTTCATCCTTTTCTAAACAGCTGCTCATATTTCTTCCTTCTTATTACTACATCAGGTGGCTTTGGAAAGGTACAAGAAAATGAAAGGCAATGCGCCAGAAAGACTGGTTTCAGGATCTGATGATTTCACCATGTTTCTTTGGGAGCCTGCTGACAGCAAACATCCCAAAACTCGTATGACAGGTCATCAGCAGGTACAAACTTATATTTCTTACAGTTAAAAAGGTTGGCTAAGGCGTTTTTCATGTCATTGTTTCCGTAGGTTGTTGCTTAATGCTGATATTGTAACCTATGTTGGAAAATAATCTCAAATTTAATTGCTTCTGTTGTGATGTTGTTTATTAGGAAATAATTAGACAAATAATCCTATTAACTTATGCATATGCCTTGAATGATGACTAAGTAGTTGTGGTCACAAGTGGGAAAAAAACTATCTACTCCAGGGGGCAGTTTAAGGTGTTTCAGTTGGTGTAGGTTTGGGGTGTTCTCTGGTTTTGGGAGTACCAGCCAGGGATAGTCCAGCTTTTGAGGGGGTGTAGGAGGTTGGTATTTGCTTTTTCCTTCTCTCTCTTGCTTGCGTTTTGTATACTTCGTGTGTACTTTGATGCACCATTTTCCAAACGCTTTTTATATATTCTCTAAATTTACCTACCAAAAAAAAAAAAAAAAATTTGAACTCAAGAACTTAGGGGGGTAGAAAATCCCCTACAAAAGGAATCAACTGTTTCTCCCCATCTTGCTGAAATATCGTTTACCTGGTTAGCTGCCCAAGGAATCCAACAGAATGAACACCCAAACTCTAGAGAAATGTCAAAAATATTGATCACAGGCATGTATACAAATATGGGGCTAGAATTTTCAGAGCCGGTGGGAAATTCTTGGCCCAGATGGAAATGTGAGTGCTACTGTTTTGCCAAGGTGGCTGTCCTTTTTCACAGCAACAGCATATCAATTAATTCGATTAATATTGTTTACCATATAGGTTTGGGATATCAGGACGCACAAGTTAAAACAAGATCTTCCAGGCCATGAAGATGAGTTATGTTCTTACTCCAAGTCTGGTTAATATTCTTCTTTTGACATTGACCTGTTTTAATTAATGTTTTCCTCCTTTTCCTATTCTGGAAAAGTTTTAGCTGTTGATTGGAGTCCAGATGGTGAGAAGGTAGCCTCTGGCCGTTGGGACAGGGTGCTCAAGTTATGGATGGGTTGATGGCTGAAGGAGATGTATGAAATGAAGATTGACATGATTCTTCCACAACATGATGGACCTGGCAGGCACTCAGCTTCTGCCTACAGTTACAGTCTACCTTAGGTGTAACTTAAAGGTTGTGCACCAAGTGCTGATGTTTTGAGGGATTAAGGGTGGTTTGTGGAGCAGTCCCCTTTTCAGAGTATTTCCGGTATTCTATCAATTGGTTCAGGTGTTCTGCAACTTTGGGACACCTATAGTATCTAGATAAGCCTGCATGCTGGAGAAAACCCTTCTGATATGCTCTGTACCCACTCATCGAAAATAGTAGAAAACTTTATTCAGCTGTATTATTTTTATTACTTAGATTGAATCTTATTCATTAGGTTTGCAGATCAGGAAAAAAGTGCCATGGCTTTGAATGTTTCTCTTTAATAGTAGCAGTGTGCATTGATCCAAAGAGTTTGCAGCATGACAGTTGAATGAAATTATGAAATGTAGCACTCATGGGCATATATATCATATGAAAATTTTTAAATAGAGCACAACTTGTTTGACTTTACATGGTTTGCTTGCTTCAGCTGTGGACCTTTAGGTAAATATCACACCAGTATCCTTCGATGGTTGGAATATCCGAGCACATATTTTACCAATTTCTTTTCTTCAGCTCTGTTTTCTTTGTTTCTTTCTTGGTCAAGCCAAACAATGTGGTGATTCTTGTTTTCTTCGTCCCATCAGGATGCAGCATCTCATTCATTTTTTTGTATTGGGTTGGACCCTCTCCTTCCACCCTACAATTCTAATCAGAAACAATTCCAGATAATCCTACAATTCTGGAGAAAACCCTCTGATTTGCTCTGTTCCCACTTGCCAAGAACAACTCTTCTAAAATGTTTTTCTTTATTGGGTTGTAATGATTTTATTATTTAGATTTAATTGTATTCATCACGTTTGCAGATCATGAAAATGGTCTCCTAGCTATGAATAGTTTCCTCTTTGATCATGTAAAGTTGGGAAGCAGTTATGGATGACTGTAATAGCACAATACATTGATCCACACAGTTTGTGGCATGACAGTTTAATGAATTACAAAAGTGTAGCACTCATGGATATATCATGTGAACCTTTTTCAAAGGAGTTGCTTGTTTAAATTTACAAGGGTGTAACGTCACACTAGTATCCTCTGATGAACCTTGGGTTCTTTTTCTCTGTTTCTTCCTCTCTTGGTCGAGCCAAACAACTTGCCTTCACGACTTCTTCATGTTACCGAAAAGAAGCAACTTATGTTCTCCATCTCTTCATCACCTTTCAAGACACAGCAATCTGATGCATCTTTGCATTGGATTGCTTCCTCTCCTTTCCTTCTCCTTCCTCCTTGAGGAAAAATCATGTCATTGCTTAGTTTTGATGACTCTGTTTCTTTTGATCATTGTGGAAGAGCATCATTGTAAGATGTACAAGAAACGTGTTGTGGTGCATTATTCCCTTCTCTACCACCCAAAATCTATTTTCCACAATCATAAATACCAAAGTGTTTAAGCATTAGGTAACGCACCTCTTGATAATGAAGTGAGAGATAGAGATCAGCAACATACCGGTATTCACAAGAAGTGATGTTCTACTTTTTCTTTTGACAACATTCATTTAGGCAACTCAGAATCTCCACCTTCATTAGGATTGCAGGAAGCTGGCTTCTTGGAAAGACATGAAAATGGGGCATTTAGGAATCTGAAAGAATCCTAGAGGCCCGTTGCTACTTTTGAATCATTCCAATCAATAACAACTCGAAATATATATATAAATCTGTCCCTGGGAACAAGTTGTTTCCAGGGCATGCAACCATCTCTCTAATAGACTCAGGGTTGTGCGCCCTCTTGGTGGTTTCTTATATATTGCACTATATGATTTGTAGATATCCAATTGCCAATTTCACCACACCTGAATGAACTAGAAGCTATGTTGAAAGTGAAGTTAAATAACCCATCATAGAAGGAATCCTGTAGCAATTCACCAAAAAGAAAATCTTATTAACATAAATGAACTCATCCAGTTAAAGGATAAAGTTGTGTGAAACATTGAGTTGGGAGAGACAGAAATACTGATGCTTACATGCGACTGTGGGAGGGATCAACAAGAGAAACACACATTGAATAGTAAATGTGAAGTCATAAAGCTTGTAACTGCTGTCAAAATCTACTCTCAAGTGAAGTTTTTTAACAAAAAGGAAAGTGCAAAATTCACCAAATAGCTCCACTTGTAGGAAATTTCAATGGTATGAAACTAGGATTTGGTGAATCTCCTCGCTTCTGCTATTGTAGTGAACCATTATAGACCAAAGATGAATCTCACCATCTGTTTTCACATAGGAGGTGTGGGCTATCTTTGGGTCATCTCTCATCATTGGATTTAGGGGTTCTATCTCTCATATATAATTTCACTTGCCAAATACAAATGGAGCTTAATTGATGTCTCCATGATGTGGAGACTGAGCAACATACATGATCCAAGGGATGTGTAATTGTTCTTGTGAATCACCCAATCTTCATCTAATATAGACGCACAAATTTTAGCAACTTGTAATCTCCACATTTTAGAGCACCGGAGGAAGCTAGCCTATTCAACAAACATGAACACATTTAGAAAAATGCAAGAATTCTAGAGACATGCTGTGTGCTATCATGAATCATTCCAATCAGTAAGGAATCATAATGCTATAATTTTAAACGTGCAATAACATACCTATCTTGGGGAAGTAGACTGTCTTGAGCACCAACTCAATTGCGAGTTCTTTGGGAGACTTGAGACACCAACTCAATCAAAGCTGCTAGTTGTTTCGGTGGCAGCTCATCTTCCTCCACTGATACTGGAGAAAATGCTTTTGAAAACCCTTTAAATCTTCAAAGTACAAAGAGAAATTAGATTATGTGGTTATCCGATCTCCATTCCCCTTGACACAAACAAATGATTTCCTTGCAACCAACAACGTCTAATTCTATCACTTGTACTCTAACATGTGATTTCGGAAGAGAATTAAGCTTTGGAATATTGCCAGTAAACAAAGAAATGAAAAAGGCCAAGTGGGCAGCCACCAAAACTAGTTCACAAACAAATGTCAGCATTGGAAGTGGAACATGACACAAAAACAAAACATGTTTTCCATATTCATAAATACCAAGATGTTTAAGCATCAGGTAAGGCATCTATTGACAATAATATGAGAAATAGAGACAAGCAACATACCAGTATTCAAGAGAAGTAGTATTCTTCTTTTTCATTTGACAACATTCATATATTCTACACCCCAAATTTGGCAACTTAGGATCTCCACCTTCATTAGGAATATTGCAGGAAACCGGCCTCTTGGACACACATGAGAGGGTATTTAGAATTCTGAAAGAATTCTAGAGACTTGTTATTGCATGAATTGTGAATCATTCCAATAAGTAACAACAGCAGAGCCCTATGTACAATTTTGAACAGTCAGCCTTCTTGCATTGGATGAAAAACTTGTCCCTAGAAAAAAGATGTGTCTTGGGCATTCAACCATCAATTATTAACTCACAAGGAGGCTTGAAGTTGTGCACCCTCTTGGTAGCTTCTCATTCATTACAACATATAAATTCCAGATATCTAATTGGCATGTCAGTACACCTGAACAAAGTAGAAAACATGGTGAATAGGAAATTAGACAACCCGTCACAAAAAGAATCCTGCAATAATACACCAAATAGAACATCTTGTTAACATAAATGAATTCATTCAGTTATAGTATTGTGTGAAAATTTAAATTGGGAGAGAGAAAAACATTGATGTTTACATGGGACTATGGGAGAGACCAACAACGAGAACAAACATTGAATAGCAAATGTGAAGCCTTAAAGCTTGTAATTACTGTCAGAAACTGCTCCCTAGTTAAGCTTTCAACAAAAAGGTTCAGTGTAGGGATTCTCTTGTAGCTCAACTTGTAGAAATTTTCAACAGTATGACAATTTATACTCATAATAAGAAGATAAAATGTAAGAATTATGTGTTGGGAACTTGTAGAAATTTTCAACAGTATGACAATTTATACTCATAATAAGAAGATAAAATGTAAGAATTATGTGTTGGGAATAGATGAAACTTACTGAATATATGGATAGAATTGGGTGAACTCCATGTGCTTCCATTTTTGGAATCCAAACTATTATGGATCAAAGATGAATCTCTCCATCTATTTCCAAATAGGAGATGTGGGCAATCTTGAACTGATGTCTCATCATTGGATTTAGAAGTTGTGTCTGATGTATCGCTCTAAAACAATCACAGGGTTCTCCTTTAGTTGCCAAATACCACTGGAGCTTAGGTAAGGTCTTGGTGATGTAGGGAAGTCATGGATTCTGGAATCTTTACATGAAAATATACATGAGATACATATGAAAGTATCTTAAAGTATACTATCAATCATGAGTTGTTTCAGAGTCATGAGGCTGTGAAGGCCTTACTCAGATAAGGGACGTCTTTGACATTTCTCACTGTTCAATATGAGTAAGGCACATTATCAACTCGAGCTTTAGGAATGTGAGTCATCATGGGACAACTTGTTCCTATTCTTTATTCTTTTCTCACCAAAGAGGATTAAAAGATATGCAGCTGCAAGGGCAAGAGATGCAGCCAGTAGTGAGAGCATAAAAAAAAATTCTTCTCTAATATAGACCACAAATTTTAGCAACTCGTGATCTCCACAATTTAGAGCAGTGAAGGACACTGGCCTATTGGAAAAATGTGACATGACATTTGGAAATATGCAATAATTCCGAAGATCATTCCAATCATTAAGGAATCCAAAGCCCTATAATTTGAATAGGGCATATATTTGGCATGAATAACACACCTATCTTGGGAAAAAGACCAGGTCTTGGCACCAATTCGATTATCAACTCTCTATGAAACTTTGAGATACAAGGTACCAATGTTAGTAGCTTTCGTGGCAGCTCTTCGTCTTTTAATGGTATTGGGGCAAAGCCTTTTGAAAACCCTCAATCTACAAATTACCAAGGACATGAGATCATGTTGTAATCTTATCTCCAATCTCTTACTGCAAACAGATTATTTCTTTCAATTAACAATTTAATGCTTTCACTTCTATCATGCCATTAGCAATTTGGGAAAACAGGTAAGCTTTATAATATTAGGAATATGCAAGGAATTGATAAAGGCCATGAATCTACTTAAAATAAAAAATAAAAAAATAAAAACACAGATTTTTTTCATCCATGAATATTGTAACCAGCTTCCAAAAAGCATTAGGCATTGCAATAACCAAATGTTCCTCAGGTATTAAAGTTTAAGTTCAAAGTTACTAGGAGGTTACACAGATTTTTTCACCTATGAATATTGTAACCTGCTTTCTTAAAAACATTAGTATTGCAACAACCAAATATTCCTAAGATATTAATGTTAAAGTTCAAAGTTACTAGGAGGTTTTTTCACCCATGAATCTGTATAAAATCAAAAGAAACTCACAATTCTGTTGAGTATGAGTTCATTTCATGGCCATGCACAATTGCATTAAGTATTTGCAAGCTAAATGAAGTTGTGTGTAATTCAAAGAATACCATACAACTCATAATAGAATGCTCACTGCTCACCATAGAATGAGAAGTCAATTGTCTTTCCTCCAGTCATAAGAGTTTGTGCTCTTTGAGCCTCTGACTTGTGCAACTCAAGATAGTAGGACATGCCAAAAAGTGTCATTCCCTTCAAACATTGTTCAAATCTGCATAATAAATCTAGATAAGGAAATTTTCTATAAATATAGTAGTATGCTGGTTTAAAAATGAAGAGAATTTCAAACAAAATAAAATAGAAAAAATTTTCCGTGTTTATCACTCACCTAAAAGCTTGTACATTGGATAAAATTCATGCTAATGATTCCTGACAATTGTTTGCAATAAAATTTAGAAATGATTCATAAACGAAAAAAAAAATTACAAATTTTTTTAGCAATGTTCCATAAAAAAACACAGTGCATATTGATTGAGAAATTAATATGAAATCCAATAATCTGAAAGGCACTAAAAACCAGATGTTTTCTTGAGTTCTCTATGCATCAAAATAGATGCAAGTGGCTATTCGAGACCAACATAATAATAGAGCGCGAGACTTCTTAGCATGGAACACATACCGAATTTTAAACAAGGTTCTTAACTTTCCAAGAGACATAAGAACATGTTGTGTTGTAGAAGCTGTAAAATAAATAAATGGAAGTTAGACACATATATTTGCTACTTAGGTTTTTTTTTAATCATCTGTTATCCCTCAAAAAGTAAAAAATAAGTATAAACAGGAATAAAAAGTAAAAGAGGTATTACTTGCATTTAGTTCAAACTAGTAATCTCCAATGTGAAATCCAAATCCCATTTTGTCAACACAATAAGAGCATTAAACATACAACAAATTGAATCATTCTTTTTGACAATGTGAAAACCTGAATAAAATGACTTGGGATCATAAATAACTACACGACAAAACAAATTTCATTATTCATTATAAAAGGAAAATATGTCGTTTTTTTTATTACAGAAGATAGATATTTTGACATAAAGTGCACTTATTCATGAAAACTTTGTGTATTATATGTTGAAATTAGAAAATTGTATTCAAATCCAGTTAGAAGAGTACCACTAAAGATGCTTACATTGAAATGAAGGCATCCATGCTAATTTGTAATTGATGTCAGATAAGACCTTTCCTTGTCATTTTTTATCCCATTCCTGCATGTCAAATTTCCAACTAAAACTGCTTTGAGAGCACCTAAAAGAAAATTACCAAGATTTCATTAGAGGTAGAACTTGAGATGCTTACATTGAACCATGAGAGAGATTGACAAAACCTGCTTCCTAGTCAAACTTTCAACATAACTCCATGGAGATTTTCATAAATAGCTGAACCACTAGTAGAAATCAAAATCAATATGAGAAATTGACATGGTATTGTGTAGATAAAAGGGTAAGAAATGTGTGTTAAGAATAAGAGTTACCTTTTTGAATGTAAGGATATGATAGGGTTGAATTGCCTCAACACCCATTTTTGCAATTTGAACTTAATATGGTTCAAAAATGAGCTTATGATCTATCCTCACATTAGGGGAAGATGACAATCTGGGGCCAATCTCCATCATTCTTCTTCAAACATCTTTGATTTAGAAGTACACACTCAACAAAATTCAGCAGATAGCCTTTCACTTGGCAAGGAGGACTAGAACAGGGCACTCTTTATTCTCTACAAGTTGAAGAGAGATGAATTTTTGAAGGCCAAGGAAGGGGCCTAAGGATTCCAAATTCTAAAATCTTTTTATTGAAAGATCAATGAGAGTTGTAGCAAGAAATGTTGTCAAAAGGAAACTACATTTAAATATGCACAATATAAAATGAATTAACTGAGTTTTGGGAGTGGCGTACCTTTGGAGGGTCCACAAAGATAGGGTGTCTTGATACCCTTGCAATTGTATTTGTGACATTGCTTTCTGAAAGAAGTCTAGAACTTGGACAATGTGAAGAATTCTGAGATTATGTGAAGAGATGTGAAACTCTGAATCTGTTGAAAATATGTGAGACTCTGAATCTGATGAGGTAGGGACTTGAGATCCACATTTTCTTATGTGAGGAATTCTAAGGTTGTAAAGGCACACTGGTAGTTTCCAGATTCAGATACTTCTCAGATGTTCAAATATTTGTATAATGTACATCTTAGTTGACATTGTCGCTCCAACAGGATGTGCAACCCATTTGAGCATACTACATGCATAACACAAAATTCCATAAAAACAAAAATCAGAAGTTAATGTCTAAGAAGATAAGATTTATATATAGCGAATGAACATGCTTGATTTTAGCAAAAAAGGAATGACCCCAAAACTTAAGAATATCATCATCATAAGTACCTAATTTATATCATTAAAAACTCCAAAAAGATTTGATGGCTAGACAATAAAATAATTTTAAAAAATGAGTTAAAATTAGCTGAGCTAAGAAAGATTAAATCAACGTAAGTATCAATCATTAAGGAATCGCAAAATAAATGAATAACCAAAAACAAAAATATTCAAGATTAGTATCAAACTAAAGTCAATTATGCTTACGAGTTCACAATTGATATGCAAATTACAAGAGCCATGATGCACCTAGAAAATATTATTTTTCAAATAGAACTAACCATGAAAGGCTTCAAATCACATTTTCTCTATAATTTCTGTTCTTAATTGGCCCCATTTTCTTGTACCAAAATATTATTAATTTGCTTTGAAGGAAGTGGGTGACTCATATATCTGAAAGGATGTGAAAGATGGAAATCTCTTGATCTCTAACAATTCAAGAAGACAATTCCTATGGCTATTGTTGTCATCATGCATCATTCCACTAGCTATAGACTACAGAATTGAACAATTATGAATATGTAGATGCTTAAATATGGTAAGTAGTTCATTTAGTGGAAAAATGAATGAGACTTACATTAAAATTTAATAGAACAATGGAAAAATAATGATACTTACATGTAGCTGAAGATAATCTTGCCAAGAAGCTGTTTGTCATCCATCTATAAAGGGAATTCATCTTCTCTCTCCTTTTTACATTCTAAGCACTAAAAATGCACCTACATATAAAAGGAAAGACCAAAAGAAACTTAATAACAGAGGTAAACACATACATCTCGAGGATAAGATTGCATCATAGATTGAATTTGGACTTGGCAAGGTAGAAGTAGTGATTCTCATTTTTAATTGTGACAGATTAAAGAGAAAATAGCAAGCTATGAGCCATGTGAAAAGCTGCTTTCTATTTGAAAATTTTAACAAAAAATCAAGTCCAATTAGAAATTTCCAGTAGTAGGTGAGAGAAATTGAAAGTGATGTTGAGGAGAGAAAGAGGAAGAATGATGTTTTCGGAATGAGAAGTAATACCTTATTTATTGCTCAGAGATGATTTAGTCTTATATCCACACAAGGGATGTGGGCAATCTTGGGCCAATCAACTCCTTTCTCCTTCGAGTACCTTTGTTGTAGATGTGGGCACCGCCACATATGCAGTTCTGAAAGGGTGTCAGGCAACAGTCCTTCCCTTGGCAAAATTGACCGGAGCTTCGGGCAATTGTCGATCTCTAGCCGTTCAAGAGAGGTGAGGGTTTGGAGAGACAGGGAGGTTAGTGATTCCAGATTCTGGAATCGTGAAATGGAAAGGGAGGTGAGAGTTGTAGGAAGAAGAATCAAGCGGGGGTCATTCGAAAAGGAAGTTGCATCTGGAAACATGCCTTCTATGGAAAGGTCTTTAAGAGAGGTGAGTCCGGAAAGGCCCCATTGGGATAGGGGGGTCTTGATATTCTCACAATTACGGATGGAAAGCTCTGTAAGACGAGTGAGGTTTTTTATTCGAGGAAGCAACAATTCCAGATTTTTAAAATCTTCAATCCTTAGATATGTAAGGGTGTTGAGGCAATCTGGCAGGGCTTTGAGATTAGGATACCCCCGTATGTGTAAAGATTGAAGTGAATTATTGGTAGGGTGAAGCATCTCCTCTGAAAGTGACTCTAGTTGTTCACAATCCTGAATCCAAAGTTGCTCAAGGGTGGAAGGAAACTTCCCTCTTGGGAAGGATGTGAGAGATGAACATGAAGAGATTCTCAGGATGTGAAGAGCAGCAGCATTGGTGGAATCGTGGTGCGTTATTCCCTCTGGTAGAGACTCTAGCCTTTCACACGTCATTATGTAGAGTTCCTTGAGAGTGGTAGGTAACCTACCTTTCGGAAAACCAATTAGAGACGGACACCCCTCTATAGATAAGAATTCAAGGGCACACGTGTCCATGGTGTTGGTGGTGGCGATGGAATTGCAGTGCATCATTCCTTCTGGAAGAGACTTTAGATTTTCACACCTCTGTATGGTTAGTTTCTTTAGGGTGGTGGGTAATTGCCCTTTTGGAAAGCTAACGAGAGATGAACACTGCTTTATCTCCAAGGATTCAAGGACACATGAGTTACAGCTGGTGTTACTATTTCGCATCATCCCATCAGGTAGACACTTGAGACCTTCACAATTTTCAAAAGTAAGACTTCTCAGCTTTGGTGGGAAACCTACGTCAGGAAATGACACCAGCTTTGGACAGTCCATGATTTCCAACTCTTCAAGGCATGTTAGACTCTGCCATCCATTTGGAAGCCTCTCTAGTTTATCACATTTATTTATTTTTAAAGACCGAAGATTGCATCCCAAGGATACAAGTTGATGGCAGTGAAGGCTTTCCGATTCAAACCCATCCTCCCACAAACATGTAAGCTCTTCGCATCTTGAAAATTTCAAAGCCTGAAGCCCTGACAATGACCGCACGAATCCTTGTTGCAATTTGATAAGCCCTAAAATCCCAGAAACTGTTAACTCGGTGAGTGAGGTCACTGAGGTGAGCTCAGTTCCATTTCTCAAGACCGCCTCATTACATTTCGTGACTTCTATTTCCTTGAGAGATGGTAGCCTTAAAAGTGTAGACTCCAGTTTTGGACAGTTGTCAACATAGAGCCGTGTCAGCAAAGGTACGTAAGTGGGTATTTTCTTAATCAATTTACGGCAATTATAAATTGTAAGCGTACGGAGGCAAGGGAATGAGGAATCTATCGAGGAAGACCAGTCCTCCCAATACTCCCATTCTGACATATTTACAAACCATAGAGACTCTAGTGATGGGAAAAGCTTTTCTGCAGAAAGACACGTCTCTCCATAAAACTCTGAACCCACATTTTTTACTCCATCCATTCCTTGAATCCACAACCGTTTAAGCGATGGTAACTGCCCCAAGCATGGTAAAGATGTGCACTTTTTGCAATCTTTGAGACTTAGAACCGCCATTTTAGAGAATGAGCCATTCCTTATCCAATCTGGGAATTCTGGACCACCATATGAATAAATGTTGAGTTCATTCAGATTCGATTGAGGTTCTAAATGGTGAAGGACATTCATTTGATCCATTCCATTCCTTGAACCATCCGAGTCAAAACTCCACGCTAGTGTCAATCTTTCAAGGTTATCTTTTAATTTTAGCCGGGCAACCCTTACATCTTGAACATTCAGCACATTTTCCAATTCTGAAATATGGAGTTCACCTCTAAGATTTGACATTTCTCTCAACTCTTTGATATTCAAACCCTTGTTTTTGCCCACCATGAAATTAGACAATACCTGCAAATCTTTTAATTGACCAATTTGTGAAGGCATTTCTCGTAAGTTGCGGTCACCACTAACATCAAGATGTCGAAGGTTAATCAGGTGCCCAATGCTAATAGGCAACCTGGTAAGCCTATCACAGTTTGATAATATCAATGTCTGAAGATTGTAAAAACCGCCAATTAAATCAGGTAAATATTTAATATCGGTTTTAGATAAATTAAGATACCTTAGAAGTTTCAAATTGCCAAATTCATTTGGTATCTCATTTATCTGAGAACCACTCAAGGAGAGCACCCTTAGGTATCCTAATCTTGGTATCAAATCTTGAAGCACCTTATTAGTGATGCATCCACCATAAACAAATCTTTGTCTTGGTATAGCTATGAATGTGCGCAAGTGCTCCTTCTTATGAAACCTTTCAAACTTTTCAAACTTTTTAAGGGTATCATTAAAATTAAAATCACAAATGAAAGATGAATGGCGAGTACTTTCAGGATTGAGACGTTGCAAATTATTCTTAAGCTCATCATCCAAATGCAAGCATGTATATCCAGCAACATATTTAGCTAGATCGTTAAGAAGGTCATGCATCACAAACAGTGATCCATTACTACTTGACGATTGGAAAAATGACCTTGAAAATAGCTCACAAAAATACTTATCACCAAGATCTTCTTTTCTCCTAGTATCTTTTGATTCTTCAATTAGCCCCTCCGCCATCCATAAGGGGATTAGCTCTTCCTTCATAAACTCATAGTCTTGGGGAAATATCGCGCAATAAGCAAAACACCTCTTTAAAGGTGAAGGGAGATGAATGTAACTCAATCTCAATGCAGGGATGATGCGCTTGTCACGTAAATCCCATATTTTGCTATCTAATACTCTTTCCCATTCACGTTCTCTTCGTTCAGCACGCAGAAGGCCACCAAGTGCTTTTGCCGCCAAGGGCAAACCTCCACACTTCTCTACAATTTTCCTGCCAATTGATTCCAAATTCGGGTGCTCGTGGATATTTATATGTTCGAAAGCATGTATTTGAAATACCGACCAACAGTCATCATCAGATAAGGGTTTGAGGACATGTAAGTTGTTGGGGCCCCCCACCCATTCTGCAACATCTCGATCGCGAGTGGTGACCAAGATTTTGCTTCCTGATGCTGCCTCCAAGAAAGGGGAGCGTAGGTCGTCCCATTTATCACGCATGTCTCCCCACAAATCGTCCAAAACTATCAGAAATCTTTTTCCCCTCAATGCCTCCTTCAACTGGCGTTGAATTTCATGAAAGTCCTCTGAATTACTGCTTTGAGAAATAAGAGAGTTGAGAAGTTTCTTTGTTACTCCCACTATATCAAAATCAATTGATACAGAAACCCAGGCTTTCAGAGCAAAATGATTGGCTATGGGCTCTGCAGTATCATAGTACACCAGTTTTGCCAGAGTAGTCTTGCCCATGCCACCCATGGCCACGATGGAAACTACAGAAACATTGGTTGCAGCGGGTTCATCCTTAAGCAGCATCTCAATTATGATCTGTTTATCTGCATCCCTGCCCTTTACCCAAGGTACGTATACCTCACAGCTAGTGACTCGCTGCCTTTCCCAACTGGATTGGGTTATTATTTCCACCTTGTCCAAACACTTGAAACCAAGCCCTGCCTTTTGAGCTGAAATATCTTCTAATCGGCGAGTGATCTCCGTTATCTTGGACCCCATCTTAACATTACGCATGGTGGCCTTAACGGGAGTGAAAGTAGTACAACAAGTAGGGATGAGCTTGCGTACCTTGCTTGTGCTGGCTTCACCATCAGCTTCCGCCATCACCTTTCTTCGCAAAGCCTCGTAGCCAAACTCGTCCAAGATGTCCTCCATGTCATAAGCCAAATCCCGGAGACGTTCGAGCCATGCTTTCACGGACGGATCGTTGATCTGCTTGTGCTCAGCGACATCGAGCAGTCCAAGCATCTCCGTCAGTGTTTCCTCCCATTTCTTGAGCTCCCAGTGGACTTGCTCTTGGCGGGCATACTTCAACAAATCAGAGGGGAACTTCAGTTTGCTAACCAAGAGTTGAACGAAAGAGGAAAGAAGAGCCTCTCCAACAGCTTCCATGGTGATCGGTGTGCAGAGAGAGTGAGAGAGAGAGGGATAGAAAGCAAAGGTGGAAACAAATTAATGAAGCAGAAAGAAGGGGAGGTGGAAAGTAGAGGGTAGGACTTCCCACTAAATTATTGCTGTGAGATGGCATGCAACAACTTTCTACAGTGTAGAATTTTGGCCAATTATGTTAATGGGGTCATACCCTCATCCCAACTTCCCAACCCACCTTGATTACTTAAACAAATTTTCATTCCGTCCCAAACCTGTATTAGAGTATAATGGGGTCAGGGAATTTGTTTTTAGAAGTTATAGCCATCCTATCTTATTTAATATTTTCTGTTATTTTTATTAAAATAAATGCAACTTATGAAATTCTATCTTGATAAAAAGTAAATTTGTAACTTTATTTTAAATATGTTTAAAAAGGGAAATGAAAAAGGAAACCGAATTATTTTTATTTAATTTTATGTATAAATCTAGATTATTAAATAAAGATGTAAAAAAATTGATCCAAGCCATAAAAAACTACATTAAATTTTAATTTTTTAGGGCAGGAACTAAATCTATATTTTTTTTTATATAAGATTTTTTATTTTTATTTTTTAATAATTTTTTATTTTTAAAAATAAAAAATATATCCAAACATATACTTTATATTCTTGATATTAACTTCTATTCATTTAAATGAAATAAAGAGAGATTTACATTTAAGATAAAAAAAAAAAAAAGATAAAAATCAGATGTCAGGATAAAAAGTTAAAAAAATAATAATAATTACATCTTTGTCGTTAAATAAATTTTATTAAATAAAATTATAATTATATCGGTGGAAGTCTAATTAACTTTGCTTTAAGTGAGAAAGATAGAGATGAGATGGAGGTGGGTCTGATGGAAAAAAGAAAAGAAAGAATATTAAAATAAGAAGAAAGAGATAAGACTAAGGTGGGTCCATTGTTAAGAAAAAAAGGGTGGGGAATGAAATAAAAGTAGGAGACAAAGTGACAAAAGCTTTTGCTTTCTTCCAAAAAGTAAAAACAAAGGCTAATGGCATCAAGTGACAAAACTCTATACAAGACCCTACTTGAATATTTCTATGATTTGTTTGTTAAACTAGTCTTATGTAAGGACTTTAAGTTAAAAATGATTTTCAAAAAAAATATTATTTTAGAAATTAACTTCTAATCTACATAATTGCTACATCTTTTCGACTTGATTTTAGTTTAATTTCACTAAAATGAAATCATTTATTTGAGCCCAAAAATTCAAATCCAATTCACTTATCTATATACTTTATTGGTATGGAATGAACGAGAAGAGTTATAAAGTAAAAGAAAATTTGATCATATGAGTGATTTTCCAAAGCTGGAGCCAATTCAATGCCTAGTGGGTATAAAAGAAAAAGGAAAGATGTTTTAAATTTAAAAAGGTTAGAACTGTTTCACAATGATTTTGGGAAGTTGGAAATGCTTCCAAATGCCTAAAAATGTTTCTATAACAAAAACTAAACATTTGATAAATATATTTATATATATATAATAGAAATGCTATAAATTAGAAGTGTTTTTATCAAAATAATTTTTGAACCAACCTTAATATCGGTATTAGTTTTAACATATAATATCTTTTATATTAGTTGATATAGTTGCTTATAAAATCAACCATGATAATTATTTTGGATTGGGATAAGTCGCCCCCACTCCAACTCTACCCCGTTTATTTAAAATAATTCTTATTCTCATCCTATTAAAAAAATAAAATGGGGTGGGAATGTATGGGCCACCCGCCTTATCTTGTTTATTTTTTTAACATTATTTTTTAAAAAATTAATTACATTAAAATAAATATATTTTATAAATAATTCAAAATTTATAATTTTTTATAAAATATTTTATTAAAAATAAAAAAATAAAAATCAAATTAAATTAATTTTTAATTTTTAATTTATATATAATTGGGACAGGGTAGGGTAAAGCAAGACAGGACAAGACATTACTCGAACCTACCTCGAACCCATTTCGAGTTTTTTTTTTTTTTAAATCTTAAACTCATTCTTAACTTGCTTATTTTTTAATTTCAAACTCACCCAATTAGGGGTGGTATCCGAAAAAATATGCCACATTGTCATCCTTATCCACAAATCATAAATATATCATAAGAAAGACAATAATAAAGTTAGTGCCTATTTGGATAAACTTGCTGTTTTCTATTTTTAAAATAAGTAAATAGAAATAACTTTTATATAAGATATAAGAATTTTTAGTGACTTTTATATATATATATATATATATATATATAAAATAATAGTTCTAAAAATCATTTAAAAATTTAAGGTATTAAAAAAAATTACTAAGTTAAATTAAAAAAAATAAAATTTAAAGTGATTTTTAAAGAAATAACATAAATTTAATTTTTTTTGTATAACATGTTCTACTTTTGTATAGAAATTTCTAATTTTAAAAACAAAAAATAATAAATATATCAAATGGACACTTTACCTTCTTATTTTTTTAGTGGTTTACCCCTTGGCCCCTTAGATGAGAAGATTATGAAATTTTTCAATGTTTCGTATCCTTAAATAAGAAACTTATGAAAAGGATAAAAGTACTAAAGATGCAAAGTAAGACTTTTGAGAAAATTATTAGTGCGAGATGGTATGCACCAACTTTAATTTGGAAAATTATGTTAATGAGAAGATGTAATCCTCATACGAATCACTAACTTTAAATTATAGTATTTATCATATTTTGTATAATCATGTTTATCGGTTATATCATCCTCATCTCAATTTATATTGATTATTTAAGTTGTAAGTTATAGTCCGCATGTCTTATTTAAAATTTTATATAATTTTTAAACATAAATCTTATTCACATAAATATAATTTATGAGTAAAAAAATTAGTTTTTGTAAATTTTATATTTAGTATTGATAAAAATTATATTTTCAATTTTATTTTAAATGGGAAATCGAAATAAAGAAACTAAATTATTTTTATTTAATTTTATAAATAAATGTGGTGGAGTGGGACAACCATTGCAATCAACTCGTGTTTGATGAAAAATCTATTGTTATCGATCATAGAGAGTTGACAAAGAACTTCATAGATAAAAAAAAAAAAAAAAAATTAATTTAATAGACACTGAATAAGACTTCGGATTCCAATAATATTTTTAATAATATAACTTCTTAGTGGTAGGTTCCACAAATGGCAAAATGTGAAAAAGAATATAAAATTGGGTCCCAGCAATTGGAGCCCTTGTAAGCAATTATTAGTGCAACATGAGAAACAACTATTGGGACTTTTTACAAAATACAATCAAATTTTAAAATTAATTTTTAATTTATTGTAATTTGACACAACACAAATATGATTCACTAACATGAATTATCACCCTATTTCTACTAAGAAACTTAGAAGAAATTTTTAAATTTTCAAATACATGATTAAAGTTAATTATAACTTTTAGAAATTTTCTATTTCATATTCTCTCCAAACTAATAAGGTATAAAAAATCTTCGATTGAAAAACATTATTGTAACGGTTGGTAAAAAATTTTCATGCTCATTATATTTGTTTTAATTTTCAAATTGCAATTATATTGTCTAAAGATAGGTTGTCCTTTCAATCACTTTAGACCAAATTTAAAGATACTTTAGACCAAATCTAAAGGTGCTTTTTGAATATCTCTTTTAAAAAGAAAAAGAGAGAGAATGGTTGTTCTATATGATCCATCAACAAATAAATAAAAAAGAAAAATATATTTGAAGGAAAAATAAAATAAAATTGAGATGACTAGGAGGGTAATTTGGGTAAAACCTAATATGATTTAGCAACGTCCTCTAAGGTCTTAATTACTCAATTTTTAATATTTATTTGATACACATTTAATAAGAAACAAGTCAAAATGTGTTAAAGCGGAAAGAAGAGCCTCTCCAGCTGCTTCCATGGCGATGCTGGCATGCAACAACTTTAAAGTGTAGCAATTTTTGAATTTTGACCCAGAGAGAGAGAGAGAGAGAGAGAGAGAGAGAGAGTTCTTGCTGTGAGATGGCATGCAACCACTTTTAAAGTGTAGCAATTATTCAATTTTGACAGAGAGAGAGAGGGAGGGAGAGAGAGAGAGAACAACTTTACAGTACTGTAGCAATTATTCAAGAAAAGAGAGCTAAAGAAGAGAGGTAGAGAGAGAGGGGGAGAGAGTTATCGCTGCGAGATGACCGAGACAGAGAGAGAAAATTATTGCTGTGGGATGGCACGCAACATCTTCAAAGTGTCGCAATTGTTCAATTTTGACCAATTATGTTAATGGGCTCATATCCTCCTCCCATGTTCCCAACCCATCTTGATTAAACAAATTTTTGTTTTGTCCCAAACCTGCATTAGAGTATAATGGGGTCATGGAATATTTTTTTTAGAAGTGATAGTCATCCTATCTTATTTAATATATTCTGTTATTTTTATTATTTTTAATTTTTATTTTTATTATAATAAATATAATTTATAAATAAATAAACTATTCTTCATAAATTTTATATTCTATCTTGATAAAAAGTAAATTTCTAGCTTTATTTAAAATATGATTAAAGTAGGGAAATGGAAAAGGAAATTAAATTATTTTTACTTAATTTTATATATAAATAAGATAGAGTGGTATAATACTTTGAATCTATTTGACACTACTTCTAAAAAGTGCTTTTAGCCTATATATTTTTTTTTAAATTAGATATTTAGCAAAATTTAGAAAGCAATTTAAAAAATATGAAAAATTACTATAGTATTAGAAAATCAGTTATAGTATTTTTTAGAAAAACACTTTAATGAAATACTACAAAAAACGCACTCTTAATCTCATTTAACCCAATCTTAGATTTAAAAAATGAATTATCAAATTCAATCTTAATTGATTTAAACTCTGCTAAACTCATTCTCATTTGTACTCTCTAGTTTTGGAAAAATAAAAATAAAAACATCGAAGACTTGGAGGAATATCAACTATAAAAAGGGGGTTAATTTTTTTTTTTTAATAGTTAGAAGTGTTTTTCTACAAATAATTATGTATTTTGAAATTTTTTTAAAATGTAGATTATCACTGTGAGCTCATATTTGATGCACATTTTATTTAAAACCACATTTTTTTCAATATATTACTTATGATCAAAAACATTTTTAAAACACTTCTTTTGGTTTGTATCTAAATGCTAACCTATATTCTTTTGTTTGATGCTTTAAATAATTTTGATTAAATAAAATTATAATTATATTGGTGGAGGGGCTAATTAACTTTGCTTTAAGTGAGAAAGATTGAGATAAGATTAAGGTGGTCCACCACTAAAAATAAATAAAATTAAATAAATAGTAGGAGAGGAATTGATAGAGATAAAATTAAATAAAATTAAATAAAGATAGAGCCATGTAGTGGGTCGGAAAAAAAAAGAGTGAAAATTAAGGTGGAGTTTTTGAGGTTTGAGGTGATGTTAGAACACCTTTTAAGTAATCACTTTGAGTATAAGATAGTTTTTCCAAAGTTGGAACCATGTAGTGGGTCTGAAAAGAAAAATGTGGAAATTAAGATGGAATTTTTTAGGTTTGAAGTGATGTTACAACACATTCCAAGCAATTACCTTGAATATAAGATGATTTTTCTAAAGTTTAAGTTATGTAGTGGGTCCCAAAAGAAAAATGTGAAAATTAATTAAGATGGAATTTTTGAGGTTTAAGGTGATGTTATGATAGCTTCTAAGTAATTATCTTAAATATGTAAAATCGGGTTAAAAAAATAGAACCAAAACAAAAAAAATGATATTTAAGTACAAATAAATAAGAATTAAGTACAAATAAATAAAATCTAGATCAAATAACAAGCAAGTGAAACTATTTTTATCATATGATCGTGTCTTATTTGCCACCACTTTTTTGTATGACATCGAAAAATTACTTTTCTAATACCATAATATCCACCTAATTTATAATTTTTGAAGTGGCCAATGTCATTCCATGAGTGCAACCGATAGCCTTCTTTAATGAAAAATCCTTAATTAATCCTAATATAATTTGCTTATTTATAGTCCATTGTTATTCACTATAAAGAGTTAAAAAGCAATTTTGAGTGCATTTAGTAATGATTCTAAAAAATATTTCTAATTTTTGTAATATTTGAAAGATAAAATTTTCAAATGCGAAAAATACTAAAAACCCATTTAGCAATGATTTTAGGAAGCGCTTTTAACATTTCTAATACTTAAAATTTTTTTATCATTTAAGTGTTAGAAAAATTAAAAATATTTTTAAAAATCACTATTAAAAGTGCGTTTAATAGTGATTCTAAAAAGTGTTTTGAGTTTTTTTAACAATTAAAATTTTTTATTTTTCAAGCATTAGAAATATTAAAAATACTTCTCAAAATCACTACCAAATACATTTTTAAGAATCACTGCAAAGTATACTTTTCGTATATAAAAGTTTAATCTAATGAATTGTGAATGGGACCTTGGATTCCCATGATGTCTTTAGCAATACAATTTAAGAGTGGTAGGTTCCACAAAATGGAAAATATGGAAAAAGGACATAAAATTGGTTCCGGGCAAGTGGAGCCCTTGTAAACAATTATCAGTGCAACCTGAGAAACAATTATTGAGATTCTTTTACAAAATACAACAAATTTTTAAATTAATTTTTTTTAAAAATATTATTTAAAAAATATTTTCAAATCTCTTCTAATTTGTAGCATATAAAAATCCAAATCCAAATTTCGTATCTATATTTTATTGGCATGGATTATATAACATCAAAAGACAATTTTAGAGATAAAAAATTGATATTATAAATAGTAAATCCTAAATACCACTTTAATTCCAATAATGTTTTCTACCAATGTAACGTCTTAATGGTCGTTAGGGTGAAAAGGAATATGACTTTGGATTTCAAATAATTTTTCGCCAATTTTAATGCCATAGTGGTGGGTCTAGAAGAAAATAAAAAAAAAATGGAAATTAAAAAGTAATATAGACACCATTTTTGACCTTGCCTTGATTCCAAATTTTGAGTCAATTTCAAGGCCCTAGTAATTTTAGATACAGGATTTATATTGTTTATAAATTCTCATCCCAACCACCAACTTTAATGTGTAACAATTATTGTATCTTGGACAATTATGTTAATTTCGTCCCAACTACCGACTTTAAAGTTTAGCAATTATTGTACTTTGGACAGCTATGTTGGTGGGACCATGTCAACCTTATCCCAATTCCCAACCACCAATTTTAAAGTGAAACAATTATTGTATTTTGGACAATTATGTTAGTTTCGTCATGTTATTTTCATCCCAACCACCCACTTTAAAGTTTAGCAATTATTGTACTTTGGACAGCTATGTCGATGGGACCATGTCAACCTCATCCCAACCCATCTTAATTACTTAACTCTTAAGTTTTGCAATTAAAGTTTAGAAAATTATTTAAAATTTTCTATTGCTTTTTATTTTATTTTATTCTAAACCTTAATTTTATTAAAATCGATATAATTAATGACTAAATAAATTGGTTTTCATAAAATTTATATATTTTTATTTGATAAAAAGTAAATTTCTAATTTTATTTTAAACATATTCAAAAAAGGGAAATGAGAAAAAAAAAAAAAAAAAAAAGGGATCGTCATGATTTTTGAAATTTATTTTTAAAAACTATTTTTTAATCTTTAACTTTAAATAAAATTTTAAAAATATGATAATTTATATTTTCTTTTCATTTTTAAAAATCGATAAAAACAAAAAAGAATTCTTAAATCCATCACTAGTTTTTTTAAAAAATATGATAATTTATATTACGTGCCACTGTTGAGAAATTTGGTCTGCAATGAACACATTAGGAGAAAATGAAGTAGCAATTGGAAAGATTTGAACCAAAACACTCCCCCTACACATGGAGCGCTATGCAATTGTTTACTTTGAAATTGGAAAAAATATTTAGTCCAATGAAAAGTTACCTCTACTTTGATCATGGAGGTTTAGACCACAGAAACAACCAACACAAGCTAGCTATATTACAAATAAAGTGGTCCTACAAACTAAAAGAGTATAACTTCATGGAGATTTTATATTAGAGCAACTGAACAACACAAGCTAAATCCTTGACACAAAAAAATGCATTCACAAATTATAAAAGTAAAATCTTTTGAGGATTGAGTGGCTGAAGCTCATCTTCCCCACTACTTTTGAGGCAGAAGTCCTAGAATTTGAACCTTTGAAAGATCTGAACTGACAGACTTAGAAGGTGCCAAAGGGAGCTAACTATGCTTAACAGGCTTCTGCTTCAAGTCAGCAAGAAAAAGCTCTCTGAGTGAGATAAATCATATAGCCAAGATCGTGCTTAGTGAATGGACATTCAGATTTTGCTATCTCTGCTAAGAGGAGGTCCTATCCCTTCATTTGAAGCCAAGATGCAGATTCAGTTTCCATGATAATTTACAATTTTGTAGAATGATTTTGTGTAATAGAAAAACACTGGATGATAGTCGGTTTTGGTGGATTTCTAGATGAAGACATGATGCGTTGCAACTCTGTGGTCCCATAACTCCGAAATGAATGTTCAAACAAAAGCCAATAACAAAAACTTGGATAACATATCTACATATTAAATTTACAACAAAGCAAAAGAAGTGATGTAGGATGAACCTGTGGATTAGAGAGAGTGTGACAAAATGGAGATGCTGTGTGGAAAACACCTTCACATCCATCGACCATAGAATCAAAAGATCCTTCTTCAGGGAAGTCAGCTTTAAACAAATGAAGCCTTTCTTTAGCCCCATCAAGTGCTAGTAAGCGTTCTGTCTTTGTTGGATCATCTGAGGCATTGATCAATAGAACAAATAAATTGTACAGAAAATCAATGAGAAAAAGGGCCTGTTAATCATGCAGAAAGTTTAATGGTGCATGTTTCCAAGAAATATAATGAGAAAAAGGGCGTGTAAAGAACTATTTCATGAAAGAGCGCTGAAGCAAAGTTTATGACTTGTATACATGATTCATAAAAGCCATTGATCAAAAGCCAAAATGAACCCAAGCTCTCATTCATAGTCATTACAAACCAGTATCAAAACTACTAAAATCGTAAAATTGTCATGTTGTTGTGAGTCCCACATCAAAAAATATGCCTTCAAGGTCCTTCCCTTGAGAATTCTCCAAAAAATTTAGCCAAATCACTATGTCACATGCATTTTCAATTTGGTGGCTGCAATTAAATCCTAAAAATCATAAAAACAATGAATTGTTGACAGATCAAAATCAAGACTAATCATTTAAATTTGAATCATGGGTCATTCATGATTTGGTCAAAAGACTTAAAACACAGAAACCGTCTCATTTACATCGCTTCAGCTTTACTTTCTTGGCATCAAAGCATTATCCATTAAAGTTGGGATTATACAGAGAAGTTTACAATTATAAAAGTAATTAACACTTGGGTTCTGTATGTGATTAAAATTTTGAATCAAGGTTTTCATCATGTGGTAAAAAAACTCCAAGCACAAAATCCCCCTCCTTTACTTCGCCTTTTCCTTCATATTCTTAGATCAAAATAGGAATTGCACTGTGAAAAATTGAAATTCGAACTAAATTAACAATAGTTAATGCCTTTTTACTATGGTTGGGTGCTGAAATGGCGACAAAAAGAAAAGAAGCTAAATATTGAATCTTGGGTTATTCATTATTCGGGTCAGAAGACTCAAAAACATGGAAACTAACCCCCTCTTTACCGCAATTTTCCAGGTTTTCTGGGCGGCCAAACAGAGGGTATTTGATATAGATAGACAAGACAGAAACATGGGAATTATAGGAGAGATTGAATACAAACCTGGGTCGCGAACTGAAGCATTGACGGTGTAGCCACGTTGGAGCCGGAGCTTGACTAGCCAAGAAACTATGTACCCAGAAGCCCCTGTAACGCACATGAAATTAATATTGGAGTCTAGTTAACATACTAATCATATTTATTCTTACACTCCTTGAGAGGGTCACATTAAGTAATATTTAACTTAAAAAATCAACCCGTCCTGAAGCCAAAGCCCAAAGCGAGGTATGGGAAACCAAGCCCGGCCTGGCGTCTCTCAAATTCTTCTCTCTTAAGTCCAAAAGATACCTGTCTGAAGCCCGAAATTTCAGGTTGGGCCGGGCGGGCGGGTGGATGTCAAATATGATATATTTCTCCATGAATTACAGTGGAATCTGAGAAAGGTGGTGTGTGAGTGACTACAATTTGATAGACTACAAAGAGAGTGACTGAGTGAGAGATGAGCGGGCAAGGCAAGGTGGCTTGCGTGACTGGAGCTTCTGGGTACATAGCCTCATGGCTGGTGAAGCTCCTGCTCCAACGCGGTTACATCGTCAAAGCCACAGTTCGAGACCCAAGTCAGTTCTTTTCCCAATTACAAAACTTCATACTTACAACGCTGCTCATTCTCAAACCCCACTTGCTATTATCCCCAATTTTCTTCTTTCTTTATTGTTTCAGTGGTTTTCAGCATAATGTTAGTTTTATGCATGTGGGTGGGCCGTTATTTAGCAGTTTGAAGCTTAGATTGAGTGGTATTTTGATGGGTCTTTGTCCTTTTTCCTTTTTCAGAAGTTTAATCTATGATTGAGATTCAATGTTCACTACTCAGTTCTTTGTGTTGTCCTATTTTTCTTGGAATGATGCTCTCTATATGGTTGTGCAGGACAAATTGATAAAGTTTATGCTGTTAAAAATGATTTCAGACTCTTTCAGAATCAATTCATCTCAGATTCGCCATGTGTTCCTTCTTAATTACTACTATTATTGTAAAAAATTTTGCATTTAAATTTAAGGCTTCTTTGATCAAATGATATTACAAGACACTAAGGAGGTCTCAAAAACAAAAGGAAAGAAAAGGATTTTCCTTTAGCCATACCAAATTGTTTTTGAGCCAAAAACTCTGAATATGAGGCTTTGTTCTTTTTGGAAGCCTATTCTTGAAAGTGTTTTCATACAAACGAACCAAACTAGCCATATATTCTGATTACTGTTTTGCTTCCCTAGGAAAAGATCAACAAATTTTTGTACAATTGTTCTGACTTTATCACAAGCTTTTTTTGTTCTACAGACAAGACAAGAAGACAGTTTAGGCCTTCATTATGTTTCTTTACTTTTCTTCGGTTTCCTCCTGAATAAATGGTCCAAAAGCTCATAATTGCAGTTGAGAAAATTGCTTCATCCATTTTACTTCAATCCTCATTCTTCTAAGAAGAGCATAATTGAACTTCTTAATACTCTAGGCATGCTTCCATTTGGGCGTTTTTTCTATTACATAATATATATTCTTATCAAGATAAAGTTTTTTGTAAGCTTTCTTCTTCATATTTCCATTTAACATGCAAGTGCTGCTTATATATGCCACAGATGATCCAAAGAAGACAGAACACTTGCTTGCACTTGAAGGTGCTAAAGAAAGGCTTCATTTGTTCAAAGCAAACTTACTTTAAGAATGATCCTTTGATTCTGTGGTTGATGGATGTGATGGAGTATTTCATACAGCATCTCCAGTGGTACTGATTGTTGATGACCCCCAGGTTTATCCTACATTGTTTCCATCCATATGATGTAAAATATATTATCGTCTATATTCTTTTCCAATCAATTACTGATCTTGAAATTACTAACTAATCATAAATCATTACTTTGCATGATTCTTTTTTCTGTATGTGGTCTTGTAAACTGATCCAATGGTAGTGAATGCCGATTTCATTAAACCAATACAATGGAGGAAAATATTTAGGATCCATATAATGTGACTTATGTTGCTTCTGTACATAATTATTAGCTTTTTACCAGCTTAGCTTCATTGGACTACTTATGTGGAGACTTGTTTTATCTGTTTCTCCGTGTTTCAGGCACAACTAATTGACCCAGCACTGAAAGGAACAATGAATGTTCTAAGATCTTGTGCCAAAGTTCCATCTGTCAAAAGAGTGGTTGTAACATCATCTATGGCTTCAGTCCCATTCAATGGGAAACCTCTAGCTCCTGATGTGCTAGTTGATGAGAGTTGGTTTTCAGATCCAGTTTTCTGTGAGAAATCAAAGGTGCTTATATGAGATGATTTATCATCACATATTTCCATGTTCTTGTTCGTGGCTTTACAAAATGTTTCCTTTTTATGGCTTTCACTTCTTTGACCCTGCAGAAGTAGCTGCCAATTAGTTATGCCTTCTTGTTTTTACACTTCTCCTACTAGCCAGCTTAGGGTTAAATAACACGATGGGAATGGGAGGGGTAAATAACTCTCCCTGTATTTTGCTAAGCCTCCCATTAGACTAAATAACCCTTCCATGTATGTCTATTATTTCACTAATACAGTGTTGGTAGATGTCTGATCTATATGGTCCCATTCCTCAAACAAGAAATTGAATGAGAACTCTAATTTGGATATTGTATGAATGGGATGGATGTTAATCTCTGATTGTCTTACTGTCCAGTAAACATGATGGGCACAGAAACAAGGGTTGACAAAACGTAGGTCCATTTTTTCTAGGGATATAGGGATGGAAACTGTTGTGGCATATCTAATTAGTTTTAATGTGTGTATCTCTGCACAGCTTCCTATTGATTTTGCTCAGTGTTTATAAGTTCATTGCATGTTCTCTATGTTCCATTATCTACTGGAAATGCTTCTCACTATATGTTTTCAAACATATTGGTTTCTACTAGCTATGGTATATGCCTTCAAAGACACTAGCTGAGGAAGCTGCTTGGAAGTTTGCAAAAGAGAATGGGATTGACATGGTTACAATACATCCAGGGTGGGTGATTGGTTCTCTCTTACAGTCTACTCTTAATCTAAGTGTGGAGGAAGTTCTGAAGCTACTAAAAGGTAATCTTCAGCAATTGATGAGAATCTCCTTTTTATGTTTATCTTTCTACTTCAATATCAATACATGCTTCACTTCAATATTGAGTCAACTCTATCCAACAGCCTTCCAAATGGAAACCCAGAAAATTAAATCGAAACGTATCAATAAACTGTCACAATACTTCCACAGTTCCGCATGAAAGGACTACATATGCATTTTAATATATGCTGCCTGATTTTCTAACATTAAAAAATTGTTCTCTCCTCTGGTCATTATGATTATGTCATTGAGATACTCACTTAGGGAATTTGCGTTTGAGATTAGGCATAGATATATTTTATTTTGGCTTCCTAAGCCCATCTGGTTTGAAGGACCCCTGCACTGTGAAAGGACTCAAAACATGTGTATGTAATTACTATCCTAAACTTAAGGTATATTTGAATGCAAATTCAAGCTAAGGGCAAGAACTTCTCAAATAACCCATTAATGCTTCTGATCCACCCCAATATAAATGATTACTGTGGATCAACAAACTTAATTAACATAAAGTGGGGATTCCCTGCATCCAACCCCCTTGCAAACAAGTTGCTCATGTTCACTTGATCAGTATTTTTAAAAACTTCTAGTAACTTTTTTTTTTTTTCTGAGTATTTTAAAGGTCTTAAGATTTTTTAAACATTTAGAATCATTTCTTGTGGCTTTATGGGGAAATGTAATGTTACTTTATTCACAACTCTTATAATAATCAGTACTACTTTAACTGTATAGCCAAAATTATTTCTTTCCTTCCTAGCCAACTGCTATTGGCTTATGGCCTCTGCTGCCTCCGACTGACATCCCCTGTCTCTTGCTTGAATTATTAGGGGGTTGCCATTAGGTTGAGATTTGATAAAAAAAAAAACCTGTGCCTTGATGGTTGCACTTTGATTCATGGATCCAGCCTGACGTAATTGGGATAATGCTTGCCGGTAGTTGTTTTGTTCAATGCTTGCAAAACTGCAGTAGTTTGTCATGCTGCTTTGGAACTATTTGATCTTTCCTATGAAATAAGAAAGGCATTTTGTACAGAATAGTGTTGTCTTTTGTAATTTCCAACATTAAATAACACTATAAATAGAAGTGTTTTGCTAATCACGATTGCATCACCTTCTAAGCCCTTCTTTTTAAGGCAAACAGTCAAGGTCAAGATGTGTGCTTCAAAAATTTCTATCCGTATACTTTTGAGATTGTGCCAAAAACTGGTGGTGGATTCTCTTTCTGTGAATCAGTTGATAATGACTATAAATAAATGAATGGAAAAACTTAAGATTATCACCGAGCAGATTGCACATAAACTTAAATAGGCAACAAAAACTGATACTTTGAGTACACTTGTGTTGCAAGTGTCTGAAATGTGTTTGTTGCAGGAGATACATTTCCCAATAAAACTCATCAATGGGTTGATGTTAGAGATGTTGCCATGGCACATATTCAAGCATATGAGCTTCCAGCAGCTAGTGGCAGATACTGTTTAGTAGGGAGCGTTTTGCACTGTTCTGAGACAATGAAGATTTTGTACAAGCTCTACCCTGCTTTAAACCTACCTGAGAAGCAAGGTTTTATTGTTTGCAGGGGTGTTATTTCATTACTGCCCTTTGAGATCAATATTGCAGCTTACACATGTTACTTCTTTTTGTTTATTTTTTATTTTATTATTATTTTTTTATTTTTTGATAGGCTAATAAATGTTACTTCAGGTCCAGCTCCTGAGAGTTTTCTTTTCTTCAGTATCAACCATTTCATTGATTAAGAAATTCTGAGATGAACTGAGGGATGTGTTTTTGTTTGATTTGTGGCAGATGTGCAGACAACAAAACTTATGAACCGAACTATATGGTGTCCCAGGAGAAAACTAAAAGTTTGGGCATCAACTTCACTCTGGAGGTGAGCCTGAAGGACACTGTGGAAAGCTTGAGGCAGAAGAACTTTGTCGATTTCTGACATGCGGTATGGCCATGCAAATTAGTGTGTTGGAGACATATATCTTCTTATATGTTCATTGTAACCTATTCCAAGGACATGCCTAGATGAACCGTCTAGTTTCAACTTATGTTTGTGGACTATGCAAAGCCCAGATGAACCCAGAAATTGATTGATCATGATTTTAGCAGTTGATTGGCATTGAAAGATGATAGAAGCAGAAAAGGAGACTGGTTATGGATTTTTCTTCAATATGAGTTTATACCAGAATTCACAGATACTGAATTTATGTTCTAATGTTGTGGTAGAATATAAAATAAATGATGTCGATAGAGGTGGAAGGCTGAGGACTTGAGGTCAAGTTTAATATGAAGTTTGTTTGTTCAAAGTCCAACTCAACCCAAATATATTTCTCTAAATCCACAATGAAATCGGGTTAAGCTTGAATTCACAGGTACTGTAACTTTTCTGATTTCCTGCAATCGGCACCTTGAAATTTGTTTTCTCTCTTTTGTATGTGTGTGTTTAGAGAGGAAGAAGATGAAGGAAAGAAAATAAAAAAAAATAAAAAGCAAATAGGGTTAAAGTTTTGAATGAAAGAGTGTGAAAAGATTGAAGAGAAAAGTATTGTGGTTATTTCATATGTAAAAATTATTTTTAAAAGTAGAAAAATTCCCATTTTTACGTGGTGGAATGAAAATCAAGGGAAAGAGCAAGGGGATCAGGAAGGTGACAGTGACCAAGCCGCCATGGAGGTTGAAACGCTGACGTATTCTCATACGCCTGCAGTTTACTTTTGAAGCCACCAAGGAGGTTTAAACGCTGACGTATTCTCATACGCCTGCAGTTTACTTTTGAGCTCTAATACATGTCATTCCCTCTCTATATTAATCTCTATATATAAATTAAGCACCAAGTTTAAAAGTGTGTAACATAGATTTGAAGGTGAAAGTGAGGAATCAAGAGAGATGACTAGTGGAGAAGGAAAGGTGGTCTGCGTGACTGGAGCTTCTGGGTTCATAGCTTCTTGGTTGGTGAAGCTCTTGCTCCAACGCGATTACACTGTCAAAGCAACAGTTCGTGACCCAAGTCGGTTCTCTATCTCAACTCTCAACCTTCAAGGGCATTTTGACCTATATATGCTTCCATTTAACTCGCTAGTTGTGCTTACATATATATGTATATATGCTACAGATGATCCAAAGAAGACACAACACTTGCTTTCACTTGATGGAGCTAAGGAAAGGCTTCATTTATTCAAAGCAGACTTATTGGAAGAAGGGTCTTTTGATTCTGTAGTTGATGGATGTGATGGAGTTTTTCATACTGCATCCCCATTTGCAATGGATGTCGTTAACCCCCAGGTTCATCCTAAACCACTTCCATTTCTATACTTAAAATGGAGCTAACTTCTATTTCTCTTTTCTTTTCTTGCGTTCAGGCAGAATTGATTGACCCTGCATTGAAGGGAACCATCAATGTCCTAAGGTCCTGCGCAAAATTTCCATCTGTGAAAAGAGTGGTCGTAACATCGTCTATGGCTTCGGTTGTATTCACTGGAAAACCTCTCACTTCTGAGGTGCTAATCGACGAGAGTTGGTTTTCAGATCCAGTGTTATGCAAGGAATCGAAGGTTTGCATCTGAGCTTATTTCTTATCACATACCATCTCTTTTGCATGTTTTATAAAATATTTTACCAGTTTTTCCACTGGAAGTACTAGAAATATGAGAGGGTATCTATCAAATCATCAATTTGTTTTGTTTTTTCACCTCATATTTCATTCTAACTCTAATATGTGCTTTGTGTGCACAAGCCTTCGAATGTGTTGGCAAGTTCTTGTATTGATTAGTCGTTGCACTGCATTCTGAAACCATTTCTAACTGAATGTTATTATTGGAGTTTTTGATAGCTATGGTACGTGCTTTCAAAGACCTTAGCTGAGGAGGCTGCTTGGAAGTTTTCAAAAGAGAATGGGATTGACATGGTCACGATAAATCCAGCATGGGTGATTGGTCCTCTCATACAGCCTACTCTTAATTTAAGTGCAGAGCTGGTTCTGAACCTCATAAATGGTACTCTTCAGCAACTGATGAAAATGTGTTTTATGTTCTGTTTCTTGTTTCTCTACTTGAATATAAGTACATGCTTAGTGTCAATATTGGATCAACTCCATCCGAGAGTCCTCAAAATTTAAACATGGAGTTCTAAGTCCAAATAAGTGGTCATCTAGATACTAAATTGGAAAATATTTCATGTGTTATCTGATAAGATAGTTTTTTTGTTTAGCCTCATAAGCCAATAAGGACTGAAAATGACTGTAGAATTCCGCGATAGCGTATGGCTGAGGGAAAGAACATCTACATACACTCATCAATCCCTCTGAGCAAACCCAAAATAAATGGCTGATTATCAAATTCTTAGATCAGCTGGATCCAAACCCATTAATCTTGGCAATAATTCTTAGAGGACTAACAACAGTTTAAGGGTTGTTCGTTAATGATCTAGAACCTTCATGGTCTACACTTCAATCCATACCAATGGTGTTATCCACTAATGAATCACTTGACAGCGTCCGAGAAAAATGAATGAAAAAACATTAGAATATCAACAAGCAGATTGCATACTTCATATCAAGCTACTGAATTCTTCTGATGCAAGCTTTTGAAATGTTGCAGGAGCTCAAACATTTCCCAATAGATCATACCGGTTGGTTGATGTTAGAGATGTTGCCAATGCACACATTCAAGCATATGAGATCCCAGAAGCTAGTGGAAGATACTGCTTGGTAGAGAGTGATTTACACTGTTCCGAGACACTGAAGATTTTGCACAAGCTCTACCCTGATTTACCCCTACCTGAAAAGTAAGTTTCCATTTGTTATTGCTAGTACTCGTTAGTGTCATCATTAGAAGCAAGTGAGATCAATACGATATTACTTCTTATTGTTCCATTGGATTCATTGAAGAGTACTTGCCATCTTGTTTCCCTTTAAATAATTATGTCTTGGTATCATGTATAAATTAAGACCTAAAACCCAAGTTGACTTGTTTGAGATATCAGCACTTGTTTCTCTGGCTGAGCAAAAAGTTCTGAGATGGATTCATGTGTTTCATTTTTGGCAGATGCGCTGATGACAAACCTTATGCACCATCCTTCCGCGTATCCCAGGAGAAAGCAAAGAGCTTAGGAATTCACTTCACTCCTCTGGAGGTGAGCCTGAAGGATACAGTTGAAAGCTTGAAGGAGAAGAACTTTGTCAGTTTCTGACTCATGGAATTTACTGCTAGCCATGCAAATAAATCATAAACTAATGGTGTTTTCCTGCTAATTCTATAGTTATGAACCCATGATTTGCTGGCTTTTGGGGCTTTTATCTTGTAATATTTGATTTTAAGCATTTCTTATACTAGAAATTGGTATCTGGATCACAAGTTTCCCAATTCAAGTTTTCTATTTGTACTAGAATGAAGTAAAACTCAATCACACTTAGGGAGGGGGAATTAGTCCAAGTGGATTATGAGGGTCCAAGAATGGAATCAGTTGATGGAAGTGGTAGAATATGTTGAACAAAATTATATATACTACGGTAAGACACAAAACCGAAAATTTCTTCATATTAATAATTAAAAGACACAGGAGAAAGCAAAGACTTTAGGCATTCACTTCACTCCTCTGGAGGTGAGCCTGAAGAATACAGTTGAAAGCTTGAAGGAGAAGAACTTTGTCAGCTTCTGACTCATGGAATTTACTGCTAGCCATGCAAATAAATCATAAACTAATGGTGCTTTTGTGCTAATTTTATCATTATGAACCTCATTGCACCTATGATTTGCAGGATTTTGGGGCCTTTATGTTTCAACATTTGACTGTAAGCACTTCTTATGCTAGAAATTGGTATCTGGATCACCTATAGGTTTCCCAGTTCAAGTTTCCTATTTGTACTAGAATAAGGTTGAAGGGGGAATTAAAGTGGATTAGAAGGGTCCAAGAATGGAATCAGTTGATGGAAGTGGTAGAATATACTGAACAAAATTATACTATAGTAAGACACGAAACCTAAAATTTCATCATATTAATAATTAAAGGACACAGGAAACAATAGGCTTGTGTTTTTGAGCATCAACCCCATTATTTCTCTGGCTATGTTGCTGCAGAACTGGGTATAAGGAGGCATATTCCAATCATCCAAGGACACTGGGTGTGACTTCACCAACAAAGCTCATAGCTGATACAAGCAAACCATGTAAACTTAAACATGTTACTTCATTGAATGAGTGCTAGGCTTCAGTATGATGTAAGCTGTTCTATAACAATGGCATGTCTGTGCTGTTGTCAACCTATTGCCCCCACTCTTAGGATCTGAAATAATTTATACAATAATGGGTTAGATTAATTTTCCATCAAAGTGCTAATGATCTGAAAGTGTTTCAGTTATCAGGGTTCAAGAATTTTTTGCAGTTTCATTTCTATTATTTGTTGCCTAAAGTTGTGGTGAGACATGAAAATCTTAAGATTGACTGAACAGTTCTCAACCACTGGGCTCTACTCACTCAACAAAACCAGGATCATAAGATTCATAACCAGTCAGGTTGGCTGCATGCCCCCTGTTTCACCATCCAGCTCTATCTATGCACATATTTCATGTTTGAAGCACAAGAAGCTGAACCTCCATTTGTTTTTGGAATGTTTGAATCATTCATTTCCGTGGAGTTTTCTTTTATCGGTATCAGCCCACCATGCCAAGAGACAACTTAGCAAGCTGAAAGCTGTTTGAAAATTTGTTCGACACCTGTACCAGGTGGTACAAAGCTGCCTGGGAAGTGAGACTCGGTATGAGAAAAGCCAATGTTCTTGATTATGTCATATGAAACAGAACAGTAAGCTCTTCCTTTGAAATCATAAGCAGTGAGGTGGCATGGTCCATGAACTTGATTCTGTGATCGACCAGTTGGTTGTCTTTTTAACTCTCCACTGCATTTAGGATTTACCATTAGCTCTTTGTTCTTATTGAGTTTTGAGATGAGCCCACATGTCTTTGTTCTTTGATACATGCTGTCAGAGCAGATGAGTAAGCTTCAGAATATTAGTTTACAAACCAATGGGAGCAATGGAATTGGAACAGGACACAAACTTCAAAACATTAAAAATCCTTGATGCAGATAAGGGCATTTATATGTACACATATGGATCAGAAAATAAAATCCATCCTTTAGCAACCTAAAAACTCCAAAGAAATTTCAGATATGCAAAATTTTGATCAATTAAAGTCAAAAGCATTTCATGTTCAGAGCAGGTGGGAAATTCTGGTCCCAGTATTGCCAAGCTGGCTTTCCTTATTCATGATTACAGCAGCAGCATAGCAGTGAATTCGATTCAATATTGTTTATCTTATAGGTTTGAGGTATCCGGACACAAAAGTTAAAACAAGATCTTCCAGGCCATGAAGATGAGGTATTTTCCTCCTCCAAGGAAGTACTAGTCGATATTCTTGTTCTGAATCATACCTGCTTTAATTAATGTTTTCCTTCTTTTCCTATTCTGGAAAGGTTTTTGCTGTTGATTGGAATCCAGTGGTAGGGACAGGGTACTCAAGTTATGGATGGGTTGATGGCTGAAGGAGAAGCAGATGTATGAAATGAAGATTGACATGGTTCTTTCACAACATGATGGACCTGGGAGGCACTCAACTTCTGCCTACAGTTAAGAGTCTACCATAGGTGTAACTTAAAGTTGTGCACAAAGTGCTGATGTTATGAGGGATCGAGGGGGGTTTATGGAGCAGTCCCCATTTCAGACTATTGCAGGGATTCTATCAATTGGTTCAAGTGTTCTGCAACATTGGGACACCTATAGCATCTAGATAATCCTGCAATTCTGGAGAAAACCCTTCTGATTTGCTCTATACCCACTCGTCGAGAAAAGTAGAAACCTTATTCAGTTGTAATAATTTTATTATTTAGATTGAATCATATTCATTAGGTTTGTAGATCAGGAAAAAGTGTCATGGCTTTGAATGTTTCTCTTTGATAATAGCCCATTGTATTGATTCTCAGAGTTTGCAGCATGACAGTCGAATGAAATTACTGAAATGTAGCAGTCATGGGTATACTATATGAAAATTTTTAAATAGAGCGACTTGTTTGACTTTACATAGTTTGCTTGCTTCAGTTGTGGACCTTGTAGCTAATATCACACCAGCATCCTTTGATGGTTGGAATATCCTTGCACAGATGTTATCATTTTTTTTTTCTTCAGCTCTGTTTTCTTTGGTTCTTCCTTTCTCGGTCAAGCCAAACAATTTGGTGATTCTTCTTTTCTTCGTCAACCCATCAGGAGGCAGCATCTCATGCATCCTAGTATTGGGTTCCTCCCTCTCCTTCCACTCTACGGAAAAACGATATCATTGCTTAGTTTGGGCTTCTCTGTTTCTTTTGATCGTTTTGAAAAGCATCATGGGAAGATATACAAAAAATGTGTTGTGCTGAATTATCCCCATCTCTACTAGCCAAAACATGTTCATTCACAATCGTAAATATCAAGGTACTTAAGCAGCCGGTAAGGCATCTCTTGACAATGATGTGAGAGGTAGAGACAAGAAACATACCTGGATTCAAGAGAAGTGTTGTTTCTTCTTTTACATTAGACAACATTTATTTGGTCTAAACTTGAAGGTGGATTGTTAGAATCTGAGCTCTTGGAAAGACATAACAGAAGTACATTTAGAAATCTAAAAGAAGTCTAGAGACCTGTTGCTACTTGTGAATCATGAATATAAAATAAACTATGGTAGTCATTTTTTCCAATCATTAAAAAAATACTTGAATTAATAAAGCAATCGTAATATAATATATTCAAGAATTATGTGGACTATTTTCCATTAAAATAATTTGACAATGTTATATATTTATGTATAAAGATAATGTTACATGCATTACACATAAAATGAAGATAAATTAAGGGTGATGCAAGTAAACATATATCGATAAAGTTCTTTTACATTCATGAATTCCAAGAGTAATAAAATCAATGTTTAGAAAGTAAAATCAAACAATAATTTAGCTGACTTATTTACAAAAACATTGTCACATTCAATACTCAAGAAACTCAGATAATATTGGAATACGACGACTCAAAGATCTTCACGCTCAATTACTAGGGAAAGTATAATCATGTTAAAATGAGGAGAGTAGATAAATAAGGATATTACTACACTATACTATTTTTCCTTTCATCCAAGTTTTTTCAACTCAATTTTACTAATAAAGTCTTTAACGAGATAGTCGTAATAGTCCAAAAGCATTAAAAGAATAATGTTTTTTTGTTTTCACTAGGATTTTTACCACATGATTTTTTTAGTAAGATTTTAATGAGACATATTATAAGAATAATTGGCATCCTAATATAATTATTTATGGTAGTTTGTGGACGGCAAAATTATCATCATGCTTGCACTATTACTATGTTGGTATTAGCTTTAGTTTATAAATAAGGGTTTATGTGATAATAAAGAGACCAAAATAATTAAGTTATTCTTTCACTTTAAGTTCTCTTCTTTTTTAATTTTTATGCATTTTTATTAAAAAAATTCCTTTTTTCACTTTAACGCTTAATTATCACATTTATAATTTTTGTTTTATTTAACAATTATGTTTTAATTGTCAAGAATATACATTTTCTTTATTTGAGAATGGAAGACAACTTGATTTATTGTTACACAAGTTTTTTTGAAATATTATTAAAATATGATAGCTTCTAAAATTTTATGGTGTATATAAATATATACAAATAAGTTTAAAAAAATTGTTTTTGACAATTAAATTCCTAGAGAAAACCCACAAGGGAGAACTATTTTGAAGGATTATTTAAAAAAAAAAAAAACTATTTTCATAAACATTGCCAAACAAGCACAAACTTTCTTGATCATTTAGAGTAATCTTGAATTCAATAAAATCTATCTACCCACAATCGAAATGAGGGAAACAAAATGTTAATTAGCTTGCAAATTTTTACAGTTGTGGAAAAAAAAAATCTTTGGGTGGCTAATCTTTATTGAAAAATTAAGTACCAGACAAAAGTTCATCAATATAAAAAATTGAATTATATGAAGTAGACATTTTGTCTTTATTTTCAATATATAATGTAAAATAAATATTTGAAAATGCCTATGGACAATTGTTCCATAACTTTGAAAAATTCAATCACAAGAATTATTTAATGTACCTATTTGTCAGAGATATGAGGAGGTTTGGACAATAGTACTACAACCTAAGATATTCAAATGAGGTAATATTGTGCTTCATCTTTGTCAATTTCTACAACCAAAACCTATTTTGCTAATAATTAATACGAAGGTATTCAACTATGGAATATTTATCGAAGTTTTAAGGTCGTGCTTCAACTCTAGACCGACATCCCTTGCATCTTGAATTTTTACCATATTTTCCAATTTTGATATGTAAAGTTTTGGAGAATATGACAAGTCTTTTAACTCTTTCATTTTCAAACCATTGTTTTTGCTTATAATGAAATTAGATGATAGTTGCAAATCTTTTAGTTTGTCAATTTCTAAAGACATTTCTTCTAATAGACTTGTAACAATAATATCAAGATATCAAAGGTTAATTAGATTCCCAAAGTTAATAGTGTTGAGCTTTGTGGAGCCTAGTTTTGTGTTGATCCAGTTTGACGATTTGACTTGAATAATATTACGTGGTTTTTTAATGGGAGATTTACTGAGTCTTAGTCCATAGAGCGAAGGCTTGGGCCGATTAGCCCATTGTGGAGAGCCACCTTTTGTAATTAGGGTTTTTTAATGTGGTGTGGTTGCCGTGTTATATATAAAGAGAAATATTGTAGCCCTGATTAGAGATGTACTCTATATTCTTCCCTGATAATAGTGAAATTCCTGCAACTCCGTGGACATAGGCAAATTGCCGAACCACGTAAATACTGTCTTGTGCGTGTAATTGTTTTCTCTTTGGCGTGTGTTTTCTCTATTTTTTTCGTTTCTCACAAGTTGGGAATTTGGATTGATTCCCTTCAAACTGGTATCAGAGCCTAGGGTTAGGTTTGAATGGGAGCAATGGTAGAGGAAGTAGGAAAGGTGTCTGGAATAGAAAAGTTTGATGGCACAGACTTTGCGTATTGGAGAATGCAGATTGAAGATTATCTATATGAGAGGAAATTGCATTTGCCTCTTTTGGGGACAAAACCTGAGAGTATGAAGGCTGAGGAATGGACGCTTCTTAACAAACAGGTTCTAGGAGTTATTAGGTTAACTCTGTCTAAGTCTGTGGCACACAATGTTGTAAAGGAGAAGATCACAGCAAATCTGATGAAGGCTTTGTCTGGTATGTATGAAAAGCTATCCACAAACAATAAGGTGCATTTGATGAAGAAATTGTTCAATTTGAAGATGGCAAAGAATGTATTAGTAGCACAACATCTGAATGAATTTAATGCAATCACAAATCAATTGTCGTCTATAGAAATTGATTTTGATGATGAGATTCGTGCTCTGATCGTCTTGGCTTTTTTGCCAAATAGTTGAGAAGCAATGAAGATGGTAGTAAGCAATTCTACGGGAAAGGAAAAGTTCAAGTACAATGATATACAAGATTTAATTCTAGCTGAGGAGATTCGCCGAAGAAATGCAGGCGAAACCTCAGGATCTGGTTCTGCCTTAAACCTTGAGAGAAGAGGCAGAGGTAATGACAAAAATTCAAACCGGGGTAGATCAAAATCCATAAATTCTAATTGAAACAGAAGCAAATCTAGATCAGGCCAACAAGTACAATGCTGGAACTGTGGGAAAACAGGTCACTTTAGAAGGCAATGCAAAAGTCCTAAGAAGAAGAATGAAGATGATTATGCTAATGCTGTAACAGAAGAAGTACATGATGCATTACTTCTTGCAGTAGACAGTCCACTTGATGATTAGGTTTTGGATTCAGGAGTTTTGTTTCATACCACTCCACACCGAGAAATCATACAGAATTATGTTACAGGTCATTTTGGTAAGGTGTATTTGGCTGATGGTTCAGCCTTGGATGTTGTGGGTCTAGGAGACGTTCGGATATCGTTGTCCAATGGGTTTGTTTGTTTACTGGAGAAGGTTCGACATATTCCTGACTTGAAGAGGAATCTGATTTCTGTTGGACAACTTAATGATGAAGGACATGCAATACTATTTGTTGGTGGTACTTGGAAGGTTACAAAGGAAGCTAGGGTATTGGCTTGTGGAAAGAAGATTGGTACTCTGTATATGACCTCATGTCCAAGAGACACAATTGCAGTTGTTGATGCAAGTACTGATACAAGTCTATAGCACCGCAGACTTGGTCACATGAGTGAGAAAGGGATGAAGATGTTGTTGTCAAAAGGAAAACTACCAGAATTGAAGTCCATTGATTTTGACATGTGTGAAAGTTGCATCTTAGGAAAGCAAAAAAAAAGAGCTTCTTGAAAACTAGCAGGACACCGAAGGCTAAAAAATTGGAACTAGTATAGACTAATTTGTGGGGGCCTTCTTTGGTTGCATTCCTTGGAGGTTCAAGGTACTACATCACTTTTATTGATGACTCAAGCAGAAAGGTATGGATTTATTTTCTAAAAAAGAAATATGATGTATTTGAAACTTTTAAGAAGTAGAAGGCCATGGTTGAGACAGAAACAGGTTTGAAAGTAAAATATTTGAGTGCATAGATGGAGGGTTCAGTGAGTATTGTGTTGCTTAGGGAATTAGGATGGAGAAGACCATTCCTAGGACACCACAACAGAATGGTGTGGCTGAGCGCATGAACAGAACTCTCAATGAGCGTGCTAGAAGTATGAGGTTGCATGCTGGACTACCAAAAACTTTTTGAGCTGATGTTGTTAGCACTGCAGCTTACCTAATAAACCAAGGACCATCAATTCCCATGGAGTTCACACTTCCTGAGGAGGTTTGGAGTGGTAAAGAGGTAAATTTTTCACATTTAAAAGTTTTTAGTTGTGTTTCTTATGTTCATATTGATTCTGATGCTCATATTAAACTTGATGCAAAGTTTAAGATATGTTTTTTCATTGGCTATGGTGATGAGAAATTTGGCTATAGGTTTTGGGATGAACAAAACAGGAAAATCATCAGAAATAGAAATGTGATATTTAATGATCAGGTTATGTACAAGGATAGGTCAACTGTAGTGTCGGATGTTATAGAGATAGATCAAAAGAAATCTGAGTTTGTCAACTTAGATGAATTGACTGAAAGTACTGTCCAAAAAGGGAGCGAAGAAGATAAGGAGAATGTAAATTCACAGGTAGATCTGAGTACACCTGTAGATGAAGTTCGCAGATCTTCTAGGAACATTAGACCTCCACAGCGTTATTCACCTGTTTTAAATTATCTCTTGTTGACTGATGGTGGTGAGCCAGAGTGTTATGATGAAGCCTTGCAAGATGAGAAGTCAAGTAAGTGGGAGTTAGCCATGAAGGATGAGATGGATTCCTTGTTGGGGAATTAGACATGGGAACTAACTGAATTGCTAGTAGGAAAGAAGGCTTTGCACAATAAGTGAGTATATAGAATAAAGAATGAGCATGATGGTAGCAAACGTTACAAGGACAGATTAGTTGTTAAAGGGTTCCAGCAGAAGGAGGGCATTGACTACACAAAGATATTTTCTCCAGTTGTGAAGATGTCAACAATCTGACTTGTACTGGGAATGATGGCTGTAGAAAACTTACATCTTGAGCAGTTAGATGTGAAGACAACATTCCTTCATGGTGACTTGGAGGAAGACCTTTACATGATTCAGCCAGAAGGGTTCATTGTTCAGGGACAAGAGAATCTAGTCTGCAAACTGAGAAAGAGCTTGTATGACCTTAAACAAGCTCCTAGACAATGGTACAAAAAGTTTGACAGTTTTATGCATAGAATTGGGTTTAAGAGATGTGAAGTTGATCACTGTTGCTATGTTAAGTCTTTTAACAATTCTTACATCATATTACTATTGTATGTAGATGATATGCTTATTGCATGGTCTGACATTGAGAAGATTAATAATCTGAAGAAGCAATTGTCTAAACAGTTTGCAATGAAGGATTTGGGAGCTGCAAAGCAAATCCTTGGTATGAAAATCATTAGAGACAAGGCTAATGGTACATTGAAGCTTTCACAATCAGAGTATGTGAAGAAAATTCTTAGCAGGTTCAACATGAATGAAGCTAAACCAGTGAGCACACTCTTGGGTAATCATTTCAAACTAAGCAAAGAACAGTCACCGAAGACAGAAGAAGAAAGGGACCATATGAGCAAAGTGCCCTATGCCTCAACTATTGGCAGCTTGATGTATGCTATAGTGTGTACAAGACCAGACATTGTACATGCAGTGGGAGTTGTGAGCAGATTCATGAATAGGCCTGGAAAGCAGGATTGAGAGGCAATCAAGTGGATTCTAAGATATCTAAAGGGTTTATTAGATACATGTTTTTGCTTCACAGGTGCAAGTTTGAAACTGTAGGGTTATGTAGATGCTGATTTTGCTGGTGATATTAATAGTAGAAAGAGTACTACTGGGTTTGTTTTTACTCTAGGTGGTATAGCTATATCATGGGCTTCAAATCTACAGAAGATTGTTAATTTGTCTACTACAGAAGTTGAGTATGTTGCAGCAACTGAAACTGGAAATGAGATGATTTGGCTACATGGTTTCCTAGATGAATTGGGCAAGAAGCAAGAGATGGGCATTCTACACAGTGACAGTTAGAGTGCAATTTTTCTTGCCAAATTTTTAATTAGTTTTATTTATATTTAAGTCCAATTAGCAATGAATTCAATGCAAGAAGAAGAAAAAAAAAAGCTCATCATTATTATTTTGAAGTGGATTAAGATTTTAAATTTTTGCAAGTGGATTTGCTTGACTAACCTTTTAAATTAATCAAATTTAATAAGTTGAAAATAGATTACCTTACTTAATCTTTTATTAAATTAATCTTGACGTTGGAGAAGACAACAGTGCAAGTTGGGGATGGGTCGCACTCATTCCACTCCTATTTCATTTATTTAAAATAATTCTTATCCTGGTCCCATTAAAAAAACTAGATGGGATGAGATAGGGTGGGGCGGGTATACCGATTTCTTATACCTTGGCTTTAACTTTTAAAAAAATAATAATAATTTTTTTTAAATTTAAATTATATCAAAATAAATATATTTTATAAATAATTAAAATATTATAATTTTGCTATAACTTATTTTATTAAAAATAGGAAAATAAAAGTTAAATTAAATTAATATTTTAAATTAATTTTATCTATAATCAAGGTAGTGTAAGTAGGACTAGGTAATACCCAAACCCATCCCAAATTTGCTTTAGGTTTTTTTTTTAAAAAAAATCTCAAATCTACTCCTAATTCGTTTATTTAAATTTCAAATCTGTCGTGTTAGAGACAAGTAAAAAAAAAAAAAAAAAAACCATCTTATTGTCATCCCAAATTGACAAAAAGCTTGTCGACCATAATTATAAAAAACAAAAAAGTCAAGCTAATTTTATAAGCTAGTTTTACTAAATCGAGTTTAATGAATTCTAAGTGGATGCCCTTACCTAATCTTTTAATTTAATCTTCATATTTATAAGAACCAAACTGGCCATAATTATAAAATAAAAAAGATGACAGGCTAATTTCTATTGTCTAATATTATTAACTCAAATTTAATAAATTGCAAGTAAGTTGTGTTAAGTCTTATCTAACATTTGAATTAATCTTGATATAACCAACAACTTTGCCAACCATAGGTCCATAATTATAAAGAGAATCTTAAGCTTGAAAAATGCATCGGTCATAAAATATTGAAAATAAAAATAATATGCTTTGAAAGTACAAAAATAAATAAATAATGACATGCACATGGGCCAGTCTGGCAGTCTGAAACTCCATAATCTTCATATTGCATGTGCATGCACGTTCCCATCATTTAATAAATTGACTTCACTCAGTTGTACGAAATCCATTAAAATATATGGAAGCTGCTGCAAAATTAATTTGTAGTAGAGATTTTGATTTGTTTATTAGAATGTGATGGAACCCGAGAGGAGACAGGGTGTGGTGCACATGGCCTACTCAGCATGCTCTCAAACATCATCTTCCTCTTTCTCTAAGCTTTCTAATATTTAAGCCTCCACCCAGCATCCCACACTTCTTTCTGCTTTCTAAAATTTGTTTTCACAGTGCTGTGGTTTCTAGCTCTCTCTCTCTCTGCAAACTGATCACCATGGAAGTTGTTGGAGAGGTTGTTCTTTCTGTGTCCCTTGAAATCTTGTTCAACAAGCTGGCCTCCTCTGATTTGTGGAAGTACGCGCGCCAAGAGCAAGTCCACACTGAGCTCAAGAAATGGAAGACGAAACTGTTGGAGATTCGTGAAGTGCTCGACGATGCTGAGGACAAGCAGATCACCAAGCAGTCCGTGAAAGCATGGCTGGGTGATCTCAGGGATTTGGCTTATGACATGGAGGACATCTTCGACGAGTTCTCCTACGAAGCTTTGCGAAGAAAGCTGATAGCTGAAGTTGATGGTGAGGCTAGCACAAGCAAGGTACGCAAGTTTATCCCTACTTGTTGTACTACTTTCACTCCTATTGGTTGTATGCGTAATGTTAAGATGGGGTCCAAGATAAAGGACATCACTACCCGATTGGAAGCTATTTATGCCCAAAAGGCTGAGCTTGGTTTAGACAAGGTGGCTGCTATAACCCAGTCTACTTGGGAAAGGCCACTCACTACATCTCTAGTATACGAACCTTGGGTTTATGGCAGGGATGCTGATAAACAGATTATAATCGATATGCTGCTTAGGGATGAGCCCATTGAAACCAATGTTTCTGTAATTTCCATCGTGGCCATGGGTGGTATGGGCAAGACCACACTAGCAAGGTTGGTGTACGATGATGCTGAGACAGCCAAGCATTTTGATCTAAAGGCCTGGGTTTGTGTATCAGATCAGTTTGATGCAGTGAGAATAACCAAGACAGTCCTCAACTCGGTCAGTACTTCTCAGAGCAATACTGATTCACTAGACTTCCATCAAATTCAAGATAAATTGGGGGAGGAATTGAAGGGAAAAAAATTTCTTCTGGTTCTCGATGATATGTGGAATGACAACTATGATGATTGGCGTTGCTTACAGTCTCCCTTTTTGTCGGGTTCAAGAGGCAGCAAAATCATAGTCACGACACGGAGTAAGAACGTCGCAAATATAATGGAAGGAGATAAGAACTTGCACGAGCTACAAAATTTATCAGATGATGAGTGTTGGTCGGTGTTCAAGAAACATGCATTTGGAAATAGCAGCATTGATGAGCATTCAAATTTGGCATTGATCGGCAAGGAAATTGTGAAAAAGTGTGGAGGCTTGCCTTTGGCGGCAACAGCACTCGGTGGTCTTCTACGCCATGAACAGAGAGAAGATAAGTGGAATGTTATTTTGACTAGCAAAATATGGGATTTACCGAGTGATAAATGCGGCATTCTTCCTGCATTGCGATTAAGTTATAATCACCTCCCTTCTCCTCTCAAGAGATGTTTCAGTTATTGTGCAATATTTCCAAAAGACTATGAATTTGATAAGAGAGAACTGATTCGCTTATGGATGGCAGAGAGTCTAATTCAACGCTCAGAATGTTATGGACAACAAATCGAAATTGAAGATTTAGGCGATGACTACTTCCAGGAATTGCTGTCTCGATCATTTTTTCAACCATCAAGTAGCAATAAATCCAAATTCGTGATGCATGATCTCGTTAACGATTTAGCAAAATTTGTTGGTGGAGAAATATGTTTTTCTTTGGAAGAGAATTTGGAAGGTAATCAGCAGCAAACTATTTCTAAAATGGCTCGTCATTCATCATTCATTCGTGGCCGATACGATGTCTTCAAAAAGTTTGAAGCCTTTTATGGGATGGAAAATTTGCGTACATTTATTGCATTACCAATCGATGTATTATGGGATTATAATTGGTTAAGTAACAAGGTACTTGAGGAATTGATGCCCAAGCTACGACGCCTAAGGGTGCTTTCATTGAGTGGTTATCGGATAAGTGAGATACCAAGTTCAGTTGGTGATTTGAAACACCTTAGGTATCTTAATTTATCCAACACAGAAGTCAAACGATTACCTGATTCACTAGGTAACCTCCATAACTTAGAGACATTAATATTATCAAATTGTTGGAAGCTTATTAGGTTGCCTTTGAGCATTGCAAACCTAAATAATCTTCGACACCTTGATGTGACCAATACAAATCTAGAGGAAATGTCTCCACAAATTTGCAAATTAAAAAGCTTGCAAGTATTGTCTAATTTTATTGTGGGTAAAGGCAATGGTTTGAACGTAAAGGAGTTAAGGAATATGCCCCATCTTCAAGGGAGACTTTGCATTTCAAAGTTGGAAAATGTAGCAAATGTTCAAGATGCAAGAGATGCTAGTCTAAACAAGAAGCAGAAGCTTGAAAAATTGACGATAGAGTGGAGTGATGGGTTGGATGATTCACACAATGCAAGGAATCAAATAGATGTACTTGACTCTTTACAGCCACACTTCAATTTGAACAAACTAAAAATTGAGTATTATGGTGGTCCAGAATTTCCCCGTTGGATAGGAGATGTTTCATTCTCTATGATGGTGAAAGTAAATCTGGTGAATTGCAGAAATTGCACATCTTTACCGTGTTTGGGGTGGTTACCCATGCTCAAACACGTAAGGATTGAAGGGTTGAATGAAGTTAAAATTGTGGGTAGAGAGTTTTATGGAGAGACTTGTCTTCCCAATAAGCCTTTCCCGTCCTTAGAGTTTCTATCTTTTTCGGGTATGTCACAATGGGAAGATTGGGAGAGTCCAACTTTATCAGAGCCATATCCTTGTCTCCTTCACCTTAAAATCGTAAATTGCCCCAAATTAATCAAGAAGTTACCCACTAACCTACCGTCCCTTGTACATCTCTCCATTGATACATGCCCACAGTTGGTGTCTCCACTTGAAAGGCTTCCATCTCTTTCTGAATTAAGCGTACAACATTGCAATGAGGCGGTACTAAGGAGTGGATTGGAATTACCTTCACTCACCGAGTTAAGAATTGAAAGAATTGTAGGGCTCACCAGATTACATGAAGGGTGTATGCAATTGTTGTCGGGGCTTCAAGTTTTACACATTGATGAATGTGATGAATTGACGTGTTTGTGGGAAAATGGATTTGATATTCAGCAGTTGCAAACTAGCAGTTCTCCCGAGCTTGTATCCTTGGGAGAGAAGGAAAAGCACGAGCTGCCTAGCAAGCTTCAATCTTTGACAATTAGGCGGTGTATTAACCTAGAGAAGCTTCCAAATGGACTGCACAGGCTAACATGTCTTGGAGAGTTGGAAATCTATGATTGTCCAAAGCTGGTGTCATTTCCAGAGTTGGGGTTCCCGCCCATGCTTAGGCGTCTTGCTATTGCCAGATGTGAAGGTCTACGATGTCTACCTGATTGGATGATGGTGATGAAGGATGGTAGTAATAACGGTAGCGACGTGTGTCTCCTTGAATACTTGCTGATAGATACGTGTCCATCTCTCATTGGTTTTCCAGAAGGTGAGTTACCCACCACGCTCAAGCAACTCAGGATATGGAACTGTGAAAAGCTAGAGTCTCTACCGGGGGGAATGATGCACCATGATTCCAACACCACCACCGCCACCAGTGGTGGTCTTCATGTCTTGGACATTTGGAAATGTCCATCTCTCACATTCTTCCCCACAGGCAAGTTTTCCTCCACCCTTAAGAATCTTGAGATTTGGGATTGTGCACAACTGGAGTCGATTTCAGAGGAGATGTTTCACTCCAGTAATAGTTTACTTGAATATTTGAGTATCGGGTCGTATCCCTGTCTCAAAATTGTACCAGATTGCCTCAACAAACTCAGAGAACTGAAGATTAGTAATTGTGAGAATGTGGAGCTGCTACCTCATCTACTGCAAAACCTCACTGCTCTTACATCACTTGTTATCTACCGTTGTGAGAATATCAAGACGCCCCTATCCCGATGGGGCCTTGCCACACTTACCTCTCTTAAAAAACTCACCATTGGTGGCATATTTCCACGAGTTGCCTCCTTTTCAGATGGTCAAAGACCACCGATTCTTCCTACAACCCTCACCTGTCTTTTCATTCAAGATTTCCAGAATCTGAAATCTCTATCCTCCCTGGCTCTCCAAACCCTCACCTCACTTGAAGAGTTATGGATCCAATGTTGCCCTAAGCTTCAGTCGTTTTGCCCAAGGGAAGGGCTGCCTGACACGCTTTCACGACTATATATCAGAGACTGCCCGCTCCTAAAACAAAGGTGCTCGAAGGGGAAAGGGCAAGATTGGCCCAACATCGCCCACATTCCCTGTGTGGAAATAGATGATAAAAACGTCTTTGAGCAATAATAAGTTGAGGGACTACAAAACATAGAAGCAAACACCATTCAACCCTCTCCCATCTTTACATTAAACAAGGTACGCCTGTTCTTTCTCTTTCACTTCTCAATACCACGTCCAATTTCTCATATACGTTATAGCAGTTTCCCCTATTGATTACTTGTAAGCTTCTTACTGGACTTTTTTATTAAAACTTTACCTAGGAAGTGGCTTTTGAAATGTGGCTTGTAGCTTGGTTTTCTCTTCAATTTGCCACAATTCTAGGTATGCATCACTGCCTCTGCCTATCCAATTCTATTTATGAAATCTTTCCATAATCTTCATGGGGTACTCACTTTTCTTTTTTCCATTGTTCTTTTTAGTTCTCAGTGACCATTGAAGTTGAAGAGGTAATATGTGATACTTACAACAATAAAAAGGATAAGAGAGGATCCATTTATTCCATTCAAGGGCAAGTGGAATATTTAGCAATAGCCACTGGTTAGTAATGTCTTCTTCTGATTTTTATTCCATCAGTTGTACTATTCAATTGCATTTTTTAAGGATAATTTCCTGATTTCCAGAATAGAGTTCAGGCTGACATACAGAGGAGGCTATACTAGAAGCAAATGCAGTTTATTAAAGTTCAATTGCTATGGTAATTAGATGGCTTTATCAATTCCCCTGTACAGCCATGATTTTTTTAGTTCAACTTATTAGATGTCATCATAGCTACTATCCAGTGTCTTGTCATCTGGTTATTAAATTTTTACATTAATGATGCAGGTTCTCAAAGAGGATGGAACTCTAGGTATTATATCAAAGACTTCGAAGTATGGAGTGAATGCAGCTAGTTCCAGTTGTCCCCTGTTGCTCTTTTTTATTTTTTTTGAGTGTCAACAGGGGACAAAGAATAACCCAGCAAGACTATAGTGAGTCACCGTCATCTATATATTTTGTTTATTTATTTTTCTATTTTGATGAGTAATTTTCTTGAATTTTCTTCTTGTCCACTGGATGCTCATTCCCAACATGCAATTCTTCCTCTTTCTCTCCTCAATATCACTTTCTATTTCCCATACATATATTTTTGCAATTTGTTGCCATTTAACTCGGCTACCTCTGAACGGTAATAATAAGTCTTACAGTTTTATGTACCAAATTGTTTACATTGATGATGCAGGTGTCAAAAGGATGGGTCCAAAGTATCACAGGAGGTCATGTGGTCTTTTCATTGTGCTGACTGATTGGAATGTTCATCCTATATCAAAGGCTCATTGGCACTTTATTACCATTTTTTAGTACAACAAAAAGAGGATAAAATACAATCTAGCAAAATTGTGGTGCGTGACTTTCATTTATATAGTTGATTCTATATATTATTGTGTTCCAAGGACTATCTTTGTAAAATTTTCTTCCTTTTATGACTTGTGATAGATTCTTCAGTGCTTTACAGAGGTCCTCTGAATCAAGATTTTCATTGCATCTTTAATAAATAAAAACCTCTTTTCTTGCCCTCCTGGGGAAGCCGCTCATAAGGTTGTATGATCTTTTATTTCCTTTGAAAGTTGGGAACCATTCAGTGCATGAAACTTGTCTTTCACAAGAACTGGTTTTCAATTTATCCCAAGTGGTCTTTTCTCTGTGACTGCGATAGCCCAGAACTACCTAATGGAATTATTACATAGCAACAACAGCAGCTTGTATCTATTCTAATATATCCCACTTGGTTTCCAAAATGTGAGCTACTGTCATATTTACATATGCCTAGTTGTACAAATTTGAGCAGAAACAAAATGGTTTTGCTTTAGTTTCTCCAATTTTTAATTTGATGAAACCATATCTCTTCTTTTGGAGTTTGCAGGTTTAAAAGGTGCATGTCCCAGGTGTCAGAGTATAAGTATTTTTCTTCTTGTTGAAGGGGATTCGGGTTTTATATTTGGAGGCTCCATGTCTATAGTGACTGTGGCAAATTCCTATTGCCACTTGTTGTTTTTGTTTCTATTGTTGATGTTAAGAGTGTAGAAAGAGGATAAACAACAGCTTAGCAAGATCATGGTAAGTTACAATTTTTATTTTACATTTTAATTGGTTTTTTTAGATTCCTATATTTGCTAACTTTTTTTCTAAATTTTTTATGTTTATGACTTGAGGTGTTCCCTAAGCACTAGCTTACACAGAGGATTTTGGCACCAATCCTTGGACACTGCTTAGTTCACCTGTCTTCAGTAGACATGAAGCTATTTTTTGTGCTATCTTGGAGAAGCTGCCAGTAAGACTGAATAGTCACACATCTGTTGGAGAGTCGAGAATCACACATTTCTTTAGGTTCCTTCTGAGGATCGGTTTGTCATCCATGTTATAAAGTCTTGTGCTCAGTTGTTGTGATGGTTTGAAATTGCTCTCTGATGGAACTATGACCTATATAAAGAACAGTTTGTATTTGTTTTACATTGATGAATTGCTCGTCTTTATGCATTATTTTGCAGAAAGGATTTTTATGAGCACTACTATTTTCTTTTCATCTCATTTTATATTGATGCATTTCATGTTACTCCTTTTAGGTGGATGCGCAATGCTGATCCAGCTTTCCTCCTTTTGGATGTCTTTTTAACCAGTGTTAGGATTCATTAAAATGAGCTTTCTCATACAGATTTTTTTCAGGTCAGTTACAACTTGTACAAACCTTATGTAACTTGAAATGCTTTATTTTTAAACTAGTATATTTCTATTGGCAACTTACATGTTTTTCACTACATTTTTTTCCAACAACGAGGAAATGAGGCATTATTCTTGGTATCATACTGTGATTCACTGAGTATAAACTCTTGCAGATTGAAAGAGAGACAATTAAATATCATTCAACAGTGATCAGTAAGCACTCTTATATGTTTACAACTTCTTCATTTGTATGGTTTGCCTTTTATGCCATTTACTCTCTTATTACTCACATAAAAAATGTCTGATTTACCTTTCAAATATAAAATGCAGTTATGCAAGAAGGCCATAAATTGAATCTGATAAGATGGAAAATGTGTTTCTGGACAATTTTGTGTTCTTGCATTATAAGGTTTAGTAATTGTGTTTAGTTCTACAATAAACAACCTTCTATTGACTTTGGATTTGGAATTTAACTCTAATGAGCGTTTACTTATTTTTACTACGTTTTTCAGGAATCCAGTTAATGAGATTTTGCTGACAAAAAACCAGAGGTTTGTTAACTCTCGTACAAATTTATATCCCCCTTCTTTGACAGTCTTTTATATCGGAATTAAACATAATGGTGCCTTTGAATTATCTGAATATTGGAAGCCAATTAAGGAGTCATGCAATGGCGTGTTGTTAAACTTGATATACATACAAATAAGATCCATTATGTTATTTTTCTTGCTAAATAATCAAAACAGATGCTTTTGATTTTGAATGTTTCAGACTTTGTGTCTTCTGTTTCACGTATGATACTATCGTTGATTGGTGAACTGGGAATGTCGTCAAGAACTTTGGAGCTTGACCATCTGGCCTTTTTCAATTCCTTAGAGATTGGTAATAATCCAAGGATCAATTGTTTTCTCAATGTGGCTTATGCTAGCATTAGCAGATGTGAAATTATCAAGACTGTTCATTGTAAAGAAATCTTGTTACTGTGGCAGGAGAATAGATTGCAACACGGTCTCAAAATTTCAGAACAACGGCATTAACACCTTTCTGGGACTCAGATTTCTACATGGAATGATGCAAGGCATCGACACATTCTCAAAATTCTTTGAGATTTCTAAATGTGATCTTAGTGTCTTAATGAGAGGCCAACTTTCTTCAATGTTGCTAAAAATTGCAGTCTATATATTGGATGGGCATCATTCCATGGGCAAGAAATGTATGTTGCTCTATCTTCACCTCTCACTGTCTCACATCCTATTGCCTGAAGCTCCATTACCTGCCATAATTAAACACCTTTTTATCGTTGTGACAGAATAGGTTTTGCCATATGGGGAGACGATTTACAACTGTTGTGCCTCTTGATTTACCCTCAAGCATCTAGCCTCGTGTCAAGTATTTGGAATTATCTAGCTGATCACCAGACAACCTTCAACTGACCTCAGGGACTTCGTACGAAGTAGACTCAATGCAAGTGATTCAGAGTCACCCCCACCTAATCCATCTCCGTGTGTCTGGGAAAACGAGGTCCATCAGATGTTATGGCCATTATCTCATGGCAGTGGATGTTTTGAACCAGAGTCTAAAACGAAGTCATCACTGGATGTTTTGAACCATAGTTTAAAACCAGGTCATTAACAAAGGCCATAGTGATGTCATTGATTTTATTCTAAACCCATCAAAAACAACATGAGATTCACTTTGATTTCCAGTTATGCAAGATCTATATGACCTCAATTGTTTTGAAACTTGATTCATGAATACCATGCTGACATTCAGTTCATGAGTATCATGTACCAGAAGAAGGCACCAAGTAATTTATGTCATCCACTTTCAGGATTCCATCGGCAACTCCAGTTCATGCTCAATTGTTTTATTAACTACAGTTGCTTGAAATGAACATGTCAAAGTACAAGTGCTAAACTAGTTCATTTCCAATCAATTGGGAAAAAAAGGATAAATAATTCTGAACAAGGAAACCAAGTGCTTGGTTTCTGTTTTAACTAGGAGAACAATTGAATCATATTTAGGCTTTAGCACAAGTTTAAAGAATATTTCTAGTCCAGGAGAATGGTCACTTGGCCGAGATCATAGACCAAAACTACAACATTTTAAGACTTCCACAGAAGCAAATTGTTTCCGGATACAGTTATCAAAAGATGAAGTTCAGAAAAGCCAATGAAGGCTAATGTTGCCGAGCCATATGAAAAGTGGGAACTGAGCCAAAGCAATAAGGAGCAAGAGATAGTGATGCTTGCTGGAAACATAACTCCTCACCTCTGCAAAGAAAAATATATAAAAGTGCTTTCACATTAAAAATAAAAATAAGAAGTTAAGAAAAATATATAAATACATATATTATTAAAATCTATCCTCCAAACACATATCAATAGCATAGAAAAAGCACACAAAATATATAAAAATAAATAAAAAACGACTCCCTCCCCTAGTAAGGATCCAACCAATCAATAAAGTTATACAATGGCGTTCGCTTTCAATTCAAAACTTTTATGTTTTGTTTGATTTTAGGAAAATGCTAAGGAAAAAAAAATATTAAGAAAAATTATTTTCTTCTATTTAATTTTAATATAGAAAATACGAAAGAAAATCAAGTATTACTTAAATAAGTTAAAAGTTGTCGTATTTTAAATTTAGTTAATCTTTATATAATAGAAGACAATAAGTTAAATGAATTTAAAAAACATATAAAATAATTATTGACTTTGAATTTATTTTTTTATTTTCTTTTGTTTTTTCTTTCCTCTTAAATTTCAGGAAACCAAACATACTCTTAGGTTATATTTGTTCCAAAAAGTAATAAAGAAATAAATAATGAGGAAAGTGATTTTTTCATATTATGTTATAATATGAAAAATATAAAAAAAAATCAAATATAATTAAAATTAGTTAAAAATCTATATATTTTTAAATTATTTTATCTTTATATAAAAATTTAAAATAAGTTTGAAGTAACAAATTAAATTAATTTATTAACTTTAATTTTATTTTTTCATTCACTATTTCAAAGAAAAAAGAGATGGAAAGTAAATAAAATAAAATAATTTTTTTTTACTTATTTTCATTTATTATATAAGGATTAACAATTTAAAAATATATAAATTTTATACAAATTTTAAATATATTTGATTTTTTTATTATAAAACTAAATACAAGAAATTTATTTTTTTAATATTTTTTATTTACTTAATATTTATTTATTTTTTCTTAATAACTTTAAGGAACTAAACATAACCTTAAACTTCTCATACTTAGATTATTCGGCTCCTATGGACCTTCAACATTATCCTCCAAGCAATCCATCCTACTGAGAATAAATCCTCCTAAAATTTAATTTTTTGCTCTATAATCATCAAAATTAATCTTAAGAAACTCTGACCCAAGAAATATATATATATATATTATTTAAAAAAAAAGGAATATTTATTAACCAAATCAACGGTTAAAAAATTAATTTGTGAAATTTATAATTGATATTTTATTTTTTTTATATACGAGCATAATAAATAAGAAAGTATTTAAAATGATTTTCGGACTCAGAATTGTGAGCTACGCGATTAAATCAGACCGTTAATTTACCCGCGTGATGAGCAACCGTGGCCTCGACACACAAAACATTGACCTCAAATGTCACCATGTCAGCCCTCAGACTCCTCACAGGCTCACACCACACTTTCTTCATTTTGTTTTGTCCTCTTCTCTCTCAGTTCTGTCTGCGATGGCCCTCTTCGCTGCAATGTCCTACACTCCACTGTCGCTCTCCCTGTCTCGTCTTCGTCCTCCCACAAATCACAGGCGATTTTCGCCTTGTCTCGCTTCCGTGAGCTCATCATCTCATGAATCATCACCCCCGCCGCCGCCACCATCTCCTCCTACTGAAACCATCTTGTCTTCGAACCCACCATCAAAGCCCCTTGTTAAGTCCTCTAGACCCCTCAATTCCACCTTCAACTATGCCCTCCCTGACCCCAAGGCCAGCCCAGTTGTTCGGTTTGTTCGTTCCTCTGAGTCATCCATTGAAAGGGTAATCAAGGACTATTCTTTTTAGCTAGTTTGTTGCAGTTGTGGATTTTTTTTTTTTTTTTTATTGCGTTTATAGAAATTTGATAGTTTGAAGAGCTCTTATTGCTTTGTTTTTTCAAGAATTGGTTTGATTTTTCTTCGGTTTTAGCTTCGTTGATTATCTGAAAGTGAGCGTTTGGTCATTGCTGTTTATGTTCCATTTTCTCGTAGTAAGATTCGAGGGTTAAGCATTTATGATGTTTTTAGTTATGGGTTTGCTTCTTGTTATGTAATCCATTCTTTAGAATCTATGAATTGAGATACAGGTGACCCTCCTAAATCAAATTAAAGTTTTTTGTCATCATCACTTCCTAGCAGTTCAGCCAAATGAACTAAAATTTTGGGATATTTGGAATGATTGCTGTGGAAAATTCAGAAAGATTCAGCGACTTAGGACCAAACAATGGATTCAAATCAACAAAACTTCATATTTTGAATTCTTGGGATAGGCTACTCAATCATTTGGGCTATCCAAACCTGCTGTAGAGCGAGCATCTAGAAAAGTTTAGATTCAGGTGGAAAGATTTTTCCTTGAATTAACGACTGCTCCTTTCCATGTAGATGTTGTCTTTAGGACAAAAGGGCCCATTCAGATGGTGTCTGTAGGGCAAAACACTCGGCTCAAAATTCATCAACATAATAATTAAGAGAATCTCACTACACATATCATGAACCTTTCTCCCCATCCAATGCGGGATTGATATTAGACGGTATTTACAAATCTTTTAGTTTGTCAATTTCTAAAGACATTTCTTCTAATAGACTTGTAACAATAATATCAAGATATTAAAGGTTAATTAGATTCCCGAAGTTAATAGGTATCTTGGTAAGATGTTTATAACTTAATAGTATCAACATTTGAAGATTATAATAAATGATCATCTCTTGAATCAAATGTTTTAAACCATAGAATGAATTTGGTGTCTCGCTTATTCCATAACCACTCAACGAGAACACCCTTAGGTGTCCTAATTTCGAAATCAATTCTTTGTTGTTGGTAAATTTACAGTTAGATATCATCCTATGACAACTTTTTTTCCTAGTTTAAACAGTAAGTTGGGATCGTGTATGCACTCTTGACCACCACAGACATTCTCTATCGCACCAAGCCTTGTAGTTGTGCTACATCCTTGCAAATCTATCACAAGTCAATTACTAATACTAAAGACAGTCATCTCTCGACAAATGTTCAAATTTTATTTCATTCTTTTAAACCATCACTTTAATTTATCATGGATTAAATTAGTAATGAAATTTGGAAAGTTTCAATATAACGAAATTCAAACTCAATAAGAATTTGAAAAGACTTGGATGGTCTTTTTTACAATTTAAATTAGGTGTAGATTAAACAATCCACCTCGAATTGAACTCAAGTTGAGTGAGGCCAAATAACTCCAACCTAATTTAAGTATTTATTAATTTTAATTAGATAATTATATTTTATTTTATATATATATAATAAATAATTAAAAATTTTATTATATTATTTATTGAGTGGTATTTAAATTTTAATTAGGTTTATTTATATTTAAGTCCAATTAGCAATAAATTCAATGCAAGAAGAAAAAAAATGGCTCATCATTATTATTTTGAAGTGGATTTCGATTTTAAATTTTTGCAAGTGGATTTGCTTGACTAACCTTTTAAATTAATTGAATTTAATAAGTTGAAACTAGATTCCCTTACCTAATCTTTTATTAAATTAATCTTGACGTTGGAGAAGACAACAGGGCAAGTTGGGGATGGGTTGTACTCATTCCACTCCTATTTCATTTATTCAAAATAATTTTTATACTCGTCCTATTAAAAAAAATTAGATGGGATGAGGTAGGGCAGAACGGGTATACAAATTTCCTATACCTTGGCTTTAACTTTAAAAAAAATTATAATAATAATTCTTTTAAAAAAAATTTAAATTATATCAAAATAAACATATTTTATAAATAATTAAAATATTATAATTTTTTATAACTTATTTTATTAAAAATAGGAAAATAAAAGTTAAATTAAATTAATTTTATGTATAATCAAGGTAGGGTAGGACTAGGTAATACTCAAACCCATCCCAAACTTGCCTTAGGTTTTAAAAAAAAAATTCTCAAATCCACTCCTAATTGATTTATTTAAATTTCAAATTTGTTTTATTAGAGACAGGTAAAAAAAAATCTATCTTATTGTCATCCCAAATTGAGAAAAAGCTTGTAGACCATAATTATAAAAAACAAAAAAGTCAAACTAATTTTATAAGCTAGTTTTACGAAATCGAGTTTAATGAATTAGAAGTGGGTGTCCTTACCTAATCTTTTAATTTAATCTTCATATTTATAAGAACCAAGCCGACCATAATTATAAAATCAAAAAGCCGACCATAATTATAAAATCAAAAAGATGACAGGCTAATTCTATTGTCTAATTTTATCAAGTCAAATTTAATAAATTGCAAGCAAATTGTGTTAAGTCTTATCTAACATTTAAATTAATCTTGATACAACCAACAACCATAGGTCCATAATTATAAAGAGAATCTTAAGCTTGAAAAATGCGCCAGTCATAAAATATTGAAAATAAAAATAATATGCTTTGAACGTACAAAAATAAATAAATAATGGCATGCACATGGGCCAGCCTGGAAGTCCCACGCTGACTCCAATGATCCAGCTAAGATTTTGATTTCTTAATATTTTTTTTAATTAAAAGGAAGAGAAAATTTACTACAGCAAAGTTTATTTTTTATTTCTTTTCTTTCCTTCAAATTTTTGGAAACCAAATATAATCTAAAGAAAAGTAACAAAAATTTTTTTTGTTTAATTCACGTTATATAAATTGAATTTATAATGTCTTTACAAAAAAAATATATATATTTTTAAAAATAATTTATTTAAACAAAATTTTTATTTTTTATTTTTAAAAACAGGTTTAAAAAATAATTTGTCAAACATCTTTATTTTTATAAAACACTAAAAATAATTTTTAAAAACAAGCATAGAAAACATGATCAAAGTTTTTGTTTAAAAGTCATTTAGGTAGGAGGGGTATTCAAAGAAAATGGAATTTGAAAAATGGTGAATAATAAAACAAATTAATTGCTCCTTCCATCTCACTTGCATTTTACATCAAGATTACAATATTATTGCCCTGGGAATCTTAAGCTTGGAAAATGTGCCTTGGGAAATTTTGAAAAAAAAAAAAAAAACAGATTTTTAAAGTAGAAAAATAAATAAATATGTAAATACAACAATGGCATGCACATGGGCAGCCTGGCAGTCTGAAACTCCATAATGTTCATATTGCATGTGCATGCACGTTCCCATCATTTAATAAATTAAATCCATTAAAATATATGGAAGCTGCTGCAAAATTAATTTGTAGTAGAGATTTTGATTTGTTTATTAGAATGTGATGGAACCCTAGAGGAGATAGGGTGTGTTGCACATGGCCTCCTCAGCATGCTCTCAAACATCATCTTCCTCTTTCTCTAAGCTTTCTGTTGTTGTTCATGTCACTTTAATTAGACCGAGTTTACAGATACTTTAGGCCATATTTATGAATCCTTTTTGAATTTCTATCTAACTTTTGGTTGTTCTCCATAATCCATTAATAAATAAATAAATAAAAAAATTATTGAGATCATTAGCAAACAATTTTGGTAAAACTTGATATTTATCGATGACTTTAAGTTAAATTAATTGTATTTAAGTCATGGAGTCTTAATTGTTAAGATGATTTCTCAAAATCATTTTTAACTTTATTATTTTATCAAACATGCTTAATATATTTAATAACTTAAATTAAGTCATTAAATTGATTTATCATCACCCTCTAAAGTCTTTTCATTTTTGTACGTTTATTTGATACATATTTAATCATAAACAATTAAAAAAAGTGCTATCTCAAAATTTCTAATTCAAACTCCTCCAAGATCATTCATAACTAAAATTCATTAATCAATTTACATTACAAGCTTTTAAAGAAACTTATTTTGGAACATAAAATTAATGAAGTTGGTACATATTTTAAGCTTTTAATTAAAATAAAAAGCTCATAACAAAATAATTTGATGAATGGTTTAGTATTCGAAAATATTATGAGTCATTTGGTCATGATTTTAGAAAAGTTAGAAATGTTCGATAATGCTTAAAAACATCTTTGTTACAAAAATTAAGTATTTGATAAATTGAAAATTCATTTTCTAGGTAATTGGTGGTGCCTTTGAAATATTTATTTTGTTATACAAAATTATTAGCCTGAGATGCTATGCACCTTTATAAAAAGTATATATAAAAAAAATATAGTTTTCATATCTTCTTTTTAAACCATTAGCCCTTTAAATAAAATTAATCAAAGAGACATAGAAGTCCTTCTTGAGATTATAAAAGAACTTTTGACTTCTTAAAAATCAATCCAAATAAGACTGATAAATTGTAGACTATTGCAATATAGTATTACACAATATAAATATTATTTTCACTTCTATATTTTCCATGGAATTATTTATTTATTTGAATCAAGATTTTTCCTTTGTTATTTTTTTATGCCTTGAAAAAATAAAAAGTTCTTTTAAATCTTAGGCATGGTAATACTTAAGTATTTAATAATTTTAATTAGATAATTAAAGTTTATTTTATATATATAATAATTAATTAAATTTTATACTATTTTATTTAATTAGTGATGTTTAAATTTTAATTAGTTTTGAAAACTTAATTAATACTTACATAATTATATTTATTTATGTTTAAATCTAATTATCAATAATTTCAATGCAACCAAAAAAAGATAGCTTATATTTATTATTTTAAAGTGGATTTTGATTGTAAATTATTGCAAGTGTATTTGCTTGACTAACCTTTTGAATGAGTCAAATTTAACAAGTTGCAAATAGGTTCCCTTACATAATCTTTTAAATTAATCTTGATGTTGATGAGAACCTTCCTGATCATAATCATAAAAAGAGAAATAAGTGAAGCTACTTTTGCTTAATCGAGTTTAATAAATTGCAAGTGGGTGCCGTTACCTAATCTTTTAATTTAATCTTCATATTGATAAGAACCAAGTCGGCCACAATTATAAAAACAAAAAGACGACGAGTTAATTCTATTGATTAATTTTATTAACTCAAATTTAATAATTGCAAGTAAGTTCTCTTAAGCCTTACCTAATAGTTAAGTTAATCTTGATATAGATAAGAACCTCACCAACTATCATTATAAAAAGAGAAAGATAACAAACTAATTTAATTGACTAATTTTAGTGACTCGGGCATAATAAATTGTAAGTAGGTTAATCTCTTGCCTAATTTTTTAAATTTAATTTTTAGATCAATAAGAATCATATAGGCCATAATTATAAAAAAAAAAAAAAAAAAGGTAAACTCAAGCTAAAGTAACTATATATCACTCAAGTTGATGATTTAACAGACTTATTCACAAAAGCATTGTCAACTTCAACACTCAAGAAGCTTATAGATAATATTGGAATATGACAATTGAAAGATCTGCATGCTAAGTTAATATGAAAAGTATAATCATGTTGGGAGTAGATAAATAAGAATGTTTGCAACACCCTATGCCCCGAGGCTAGGGGCAACATTGTCAATTTCACATATCCATATAAATAATAAAATCACAATTACATACGAGACAATCAATTTTATGCAGAAAATCATCGTATTAACTATAGAGATAAAAAACTATGGGGTTTGATTAGTGAATTCTTTGTTAAGAGTTTATGAATGATAGAGGAAGTTGAGATCGATTCTATTAAAGCATCCAACCCAAAAACACATTTAGGTAATATATATAGGCCTAAGAGCCTAGATGGTTGGAAATGGAATTTAAAATATATATATATATCAACTTTCCAAAAATTAATTAAAAATAATAATTTTTGTTTAAAAAATAAAATATTAATTTTCTATAAATTAATTAAGAAATTTAAAAAAAATAAAATCTCAAAGTTGTCAAAAATTAATTAAGACATTTTAACTTAATTTTAAAACTTCGAATCCAACTCTACTTTAATAAAAAAAGCTTACCTTTAACAAATCTTTTTAAATTTAATTTAATAATATCATCAAATCAATCTTTAATGGACGATAAATCACTATCTAAAAATGTTTCTATACTAAAATAGAAAAGATTTCTCATCGGAAGTAAAATCAAATCCACAACATTTAACAATTATCATAGACTTCAATATACTTTTTGAAGTCATTTTTAAAACTATTTTATAAATCTATTCTATTAAGTAAAAGAGCCCCAATAATTGCCACCTATACGAGCCATCTCTTACCAATAATTGCATACAAGGTCCACTTACAGACATGAGACACCCAATGGCCAATGTGCCAGCACCCCATGTTTTTTCGTTCTTTTTTTCCCGTGAAAGAAATGTATAGAATTATGGTTATATTTTATTCTATGGCATGTACCAAAGGATGGAACGAGATTATTAAAAAATTGACTTTCTTTTAATATTATAGAAATTGTTGGAGCAAAATTTTTTATTTGGCACGTCTCAAATGGTATCACATATGCTCTCATTTATTTGTATTTTTATATATTGATCTAATTTATTTATATTTTTATTCAATAACCTAAATTTCATCACTTGATATCTTTGTATTTTCATTTTATCTTTAGAGGCTACAATATTTTCAATAACTCAGACTTTCAATTTCTATTTCATTGTCTTTTCTTAAGGACCATTTCAATAATATCTCTTTCTCTTGAAAAGAAAGTTAATCAATCATCCAAAAAATAATTATAATTTTTTATAAAAAATAAAAATATTATTAAGAACGCTTAATTAAAAAATATTTTAAAATATAAGAAGTGAAAAAGTTATATTCATTTCGCTTCTCTATCTTAAATTTAAATAGATATCTATTGAATTTTAAATAGAACATAATCTATTCAATCATTTATTTTTATTAATATTTAAACATTCTTAAACATTAAATTATTTGATCTTATTAATGTGTCAAACAATTTTTTTTCTATCCTTAAAAGCACATGGCCTGCTTGGAAGTGGAGTCCTTAACCTAATTATTTGTTTACATCTTTGTAAGTTCCTCCCATGTATTTGTAACTTAATCCTATATGAACTCCTAGAAAATAAATAAGGAAATTGTAAAACTTATTCTATATGTTATGACTTAATGTTATCAAAAACTTCAACTTCAAATTAATTTTTCAATGCATGATTCTATTTTTGTGAAATTGAACTAAAGCCAACATTAGCAATTTCTGAATATTTAAAAATAATTTTTGAATTCATATTTTTTTAAAATTTAATAACATTAGCTTGCAATTTTTCAATGCATGATTCTTTGATTATTTATTGGGTTATGCTAAAAAATCTGAGGCACGGTACCTCCCTCGGCACCATAGAATTTTCCTTATTTTGATTGTTGCAGAGTAATATTTTCGTACAGGGGCCCTGCTTTCCGTCACTTCATGTTTGGTTTTCTGAAGTTTTCCTTAACTCTCTGACCCACCACCCAGTGCGGTGTGGAAAATTGCAGGGTGGTCCAAGACTTGAATTATCAAATCATGTCCAATGGATCCACTTGCCAGCTTGCCAGCTGTTGCCTTCAACTCCTTTTCTCTTACCTTCAGTCTTTGATAATTGGCTAAGCCTTGACACAGCAAGCAAACCAATTGTTTCACAAAATTTGATTTAAAGATTCCTCTCTAATCAAACTTCGCAGGCAAAGCATGGCTTTCAATTCATTGTTAATCAACATGATCATTTGAAGATGCAGCGAGGTAGCAAGGTGTCTCTACTTCAGCCTAATCACCAATCTATATAAAATAAAGGGAAAACTTGTTTACTCTCCCTCCTTCAACCTTCTTCCTTGTCCCATTCACAAGAATGGTATTCTGCTTACAGAAGTCACTTGCTTTTGTCAATGCAACATTTCAGTTGAATTACCAGAGATCTGTCTATTTGTTACCTAGAGGGAAGTTTTAAGAAAGTCACTCATGTCTCTTTGTCAGAAAATTGTGGAAGGGTTTTAACAATATGACTTTTTATTTATTTATTTAATAGTAAAATAAACTTTGAATGTAGAGGGCCCTGCTTTCTGTCACTTCATGTGAGTATGTCACCCACCCCTAAAACCAGTGCAGTGGGAAATTGGAGAGTGGTCCAAGACTTGAATAATTATCTCTCCAATGGCTCCACTTAGCATCAGTTGCCTTGGATTCCTTCTTTTCCCTTAGTTTCTTCTTCTTTACGTGTGAGCCCCACCACTCTGAAGGAGCAGAGTCCACTGTCTTTGATAATTGGGGCAGCCTTGATAGAGCAAACCAATTGTTTCTAATTCTCTTGTTTCCACTTGGTATCCTCCCTCTCTCTTTCCCTACCAACGAACCATGGAAGTTGTTGCAGAGGCTGTTCTTTCTGTCTCCCTTCAAGCTTTGTTTAGCCAACTGGGCTCCCCTGATCTCCTCAAGTTTGCACGCCAAGAGAAAATTCGCGCCGAGCTCGAAAAATGGGAGAAAAAATTATTGGAGATTCATGAAGTGTTGAATGACGCGGAGGAGAAGCAGATCACGAAGAAGTCGGTGAAAACGTGGCTGGGCGATCTGAGGGATTTGGCTTATGACATGGAGGACATCTTGGACGAGTTTGCCTACGAAGCTTTAAGAAGAAAGGTGATGGCGGAAGCTGATGGTGAAGGCAGCACAAGCAAGGTACGCAAGTTCATCCCTACCTGTTGTACTAGTTTCACTCCTATTGGTTGTATGCGTAATGTTAAGATGGGGTGCAAGATAAAGGACATCGCTGCCCGATTAGAAGCTATTTATGCCCAAAAGGCTGGGCTTGGTTTGGACAAGGTGGCTGCTATAACCCAGTCTACTTGGGAAAGGCCACTCACTACATCTCGTGTATACGAACCTTGGGTTTATGGCAGGGATGCTGATAAACAGATTATAATTCATATGCTGCTTAGGGATGAGCCCATTGAAACCAATTTTTCTGTAGTTTCCATCGTGGCCATGGGTGGTATGGGCAAGACCACACTAGCAAGGTTGGTGTACGATGATGCTGAGACAGCCAAGCATTTTGATCTAAAGGCCTGGGTTTGTGTATCAGATCAGTTTGATGCAGTGAGAATAACCAAGACAGTCCTCAATTCGGTCAGTACTTCTCAGAGCAATACTGATTCACTAGACTTCCATCAAATTCAAGATAAATTGGGGGAGGAATTGAAGGGAAAAAAATTTCTTCTGGTTCTCGATGATATGTGGAATGACAACTATGATGCTTGGCGTTGCTTACGGTCTCCCTTTTTCTCGGGTTCACGAGGCAGCAAAATCATAGTCACGACTCGGATTAAGAACGTCGCAAAGATAATGGAAGGAGATAAGAACTTGCACGAGCTACAAAATTTATCAGATCCTGCGTGTTGGTCGGTGTTCAAGAAACATGCATTTGGAAATAGCAGAGCATTCCAATTTGGCATTGATCGGCAAGGAAATTGTGAAAAAGTGTGGAGGCTTGCCTTTGGCAGCAACAGCACTCGGTGGTCTTCTACGCCATGAACAGAGAGAACATAAGTGGAATGTTATTTTGACTAGCAAAATATGGGATTTACCGAGTGATAAATGCGATATTCTTCCTGCATTGAGATTAAGTTATAATCACCTCCCTTCCCCTCTGAAGAGATGTTTCAGTTATTGTGCAATATTTCCGAAAGACTATGAATTTGATAAGAGAGAATTGATTCGCTTATGGATGGCAGAGAGTCTAATTCAACGCTCAGAATGTTATGGGCAACAAATCGAAATTAAAGATTTAGGCGATGACTACTTCCAGGAATTGCTGTCTCGATCATTTTTTCAACCATCAAGTAGCAATAAATCCCAATTTGTAATGCATGATCTCGTTAACGATTTAGCAAAATTTGTTGGTGGAGAAATATGTTTTTCTTTGGAAGAGAAATTGGAAGGTAATCAGCAGCAAACTATTTCTAAAAAGGCTCGTCATTCATCATTCATTCGTGGCGATTACGATGTCTTCAAAAAGTTTGAAGCCCTTTATGGGATGGAGTATATGCGTACATTTATCGCATTACCAATTGATGTATCATGGTATAGTTGTTTGAGTAACAAGGTACTTGAGGGATTGATGCCCAAGCTACGGCGGCTAAGGGTGCTTTCATTGAGTGGTTATTGGATAAGTGAGATACCAAGTTCAGTTGGTGATTTGAAACACCTTCGGTATCTTAATTTCTCTGAAACAGAAGTCAAACGATTACCTGATTCACTAGGTAACCTCTATAACTTAGAGACATTAATATTATCAAATTGTTGGAAGCTTATTAGGTTGCCTTTGAACATTGAGAACCTAAGTAATCTTCGACACCTTGATGTGACCAATACAAATCTAGAAGAAATGCCTCCACAAATTTGCAAATTAACAGGCTTGCAAGTATTGTCTAATTTTATTGTGGGTAAAGACAATGGTTTGAACATAAAGGAGTTAAGGAATATGGCCCATCTTCAAGGGGGACTTTGCATTTCAAAGTTGGAAAATGTAGCAAACGTTCAAGATGCAAGGGATGCTAGTCTAAACAAGAAGCAGAAGCTTGAAGAATTGACGATAGAGTGGAGTGCTGGGTTGGATGATCCACACAATGCAAGCAATCAAATAGATGTACTTAACTCTTTACAGCCACACTTCAATTTGAACAAACTAAAAATTGAGTGTTATGGTGGTCCAGAATTTCCCCCTTGGATAGGAGATGTTTCATTCTCTAAGATGGTGGATGTAAATCTGGTGAATTGCAGAAATTGCACATCTTTACCGTGTTTGGGGTGGTTACCCATGCTCAAACACGTAAGGATTAAAGGGTTGAATGAAGTTAAAATTGTGGGTAGAGAGTTTTATGGAGAGACTTGTCTTCCCAATAAGCCTTTCCCGTCCTTAGAGTCTCTATCTTTTTCGGATATGTCGCAATGGGAAGATTGGGAGAGTCCATCTTTATCAGAGCCATATCCTTGTCTCCTTCACCTTAAAATCGTAAATTGCCCCAAATTAATCAAGAAGTTACCCACTAACCTACCGTCCCTTGTACATCTCTCAATTTGGAGATGCCCACAGTTGGTGTCTCCAGTTGAAAGGCTTCCATCTCTTTCTAAATTACAAGTAGAAGATTGCAATGAGGCGGTACTAAGGAGTGGATTGGAATTGCCTTCACTCACCGAGTTAGGAATGGATAGAATGGTAGGGCTCACCAGATTACATGAAGGTTGTATGCGATTGTTGTCGGGGCTTCAAGTTTTAGACATTTGTGGTTGTGATGAATTGACGTGTTTGTGGGAAAATAGATTGGATGGTATTCAGCAGTTGCAAACTAGCAGTTCTCCCGAGCTTGTATCCTTGGGAGAGAAGGAAAAGCACGAGATGCCTAGCAAGCTTCAATCTTTGAAAATTAGGCGGTGTAATAACCTAGAGAAGCTTCCAAATGGATTGCACAGGCTAACATGTCTTGGAGAGTTGGAAATCTATAATTGTCCAAAGCTGGTGTCATTTCCAGAGTTGGGGTTCCCGCCCATGCTTAGACGTCTTGTTATTGATAGATGTGAAGGTCTACGATGTCTACCTGATTGGATGATGGTGATGAAGGATGGTAGCGACGTGTGTCTCCTTGAATACTTGGAGATAGCTTCGTGTCCATCTCTCATTGGTTTTCCAGAAGGTGAGTTACCCACCACGCTCAAGGAACTCAGCATACGGAGGTGTGAAAAGCTAGACTCTCTACCGGGGGGAATGATGCACCATGATTCCAACACCACCACCGCCACCAGTGGTGCTCTTCATGTCTTGGACATTTGGGATTGTCCATCTCTCACATTCTTCCCCACAGGCAAGTTTCCCTCCACCCTTAAGAAACTTGAGATTAGGGATTGTGCACAACTGGAGTCGATTTCAGAGGAGATGTTTCACTCCAATAATAGTTCACTTGAATATTTGAGTATCTTTTCGTATCCCTGTCTTTCACTCCTCAATACCGCGTTCAATCTCTCATATACATTATAGCAATTTCCCCAATTGATTACTTGTACGTTTCTTACTAGACTTTTTGTTAAAAATTTGCCTAGGAAGTGGCTTTTGAAATGGCTTGTAGCTTGGTTTTCTCTTCAATTTGACACAATTCTAGGTATGCATCACTGCCTCTGCCTCTCCAATTCTATTTACTAAATCTTGTCCATAATCTCCATGGGGTACACACTTTTCCTTTTTCCTTTGTTCTTTTTAGTTCTCAGTGACCATTGAAGTTGAAGAGGTGATATGTGATACTTACAACGATAAAAAGGATAAGAGAGGATCCATTTATGCCATTCAAGGGCAGGTGGAATATTTAGCAATAGCCACTGGTTAGCAATGTCTTCTGATTTTTATTCCATCAGTTGTACTATTCAATTGCATTTTTTAAGTATAATTTTCTGATTTCCAGAATAGAGTTCAGGCTGACATACAGAAGAGGCAAATGCAGTTTATTAAAGTTCAATTGCTATGGTAATTAGATGGCTTTATCAATTCCCCTGTGTAGCCATGATTATTTTAGTTCAACTTATTAGATGTCATCATAGCTACTATCCAGTGTCTTGTCATCTGGTTATTAAATTTTTACATTTATGATGCAGGTTCTCAAAGAGGATGGAACTCTAGGTATTATATCAAAGACTTTAAAGTATGGAGTGAATGCAGCTAGTTCCAGTTGTCCCCCTGTTGCTCTTTTTTTATTTTTTTTGAGTGTCAACAGGGGACAAAGAATAACCCAGCAAGACTACAGTGAGTCACCGTCATCTATATATTTTGTTTATTTATTTATCTATTTTGATGAGTAATTTTCTTGAATTTTCTTCTTGTCCACTGGATGCTCATTCCCAACATGCAATTCTTCCTCTTTCTCTCCTCAATATCACTTTCTATTTCCCATACATATATTTGTGCAATTTGTTGCCATTTAACTCGGCTACCTCTGAACGGTAATAATAAGTCTTGCAGTTTTATGTACCAAATTGTGTACATTGATGATGCAGGTGTCAAAAGGATGGGTCCAAAGTATCACAGGAGGTCATGTGGTCTTGTCATTGTGCTGACTGATTGGAATGTTCATCCTATATCAAAGGCTCATTGGCACTTTCTTACTATTTTTTAGTACGACAAAAAGAGGATAAAATACAATCTAGCAAAATTGTGGTGCGTGACTTTCATTTATATAGTTGATTCAATATATTAATGTGTTCTAAGGACTATCTTTGTAAAATTTTCTTCCTTTTATGACTTGTGATAGATTCTTCAGTGCTTTACAGAGGTCCTCTGAATCAAGATTTCATTTGCATCTTTAATAAATAAGAACCTCTTTTCTTGCCCTCTTGGGGAAGCCGCTCATAAGGTTGTATGATCTTTTATTTCCTTTGAAAGTTGGGAACCATTCAGTGCATGAAACTTGTCTTTCACAAGAACTGGTTTTCAATTTATCCCAAGTGGTCTCTTCTCTGTGACTGCGATAGCCCAGAACTACCTAATGGAATTATCACATAGCAACAACAGCAGCTTGTATCTATTCTAATATATCCCACTTGGTTTCCAAAATGTGAGCTACTGTCATATTTACATATGCCTAGTTGTACAAATTTGAGCAGAAACAAAATGGTTTTGCTTTAGTTTCTTAAATTTTTAATTTGATGAAACCATATCTCTTCTTTTGGAGTTTGCAGGCTTAAAAGGTGCATGTCCCAGGTGTCAGAGTATAAGTATTTTTCTTCTTGTGGAAGGGAATTCAGGTTTTATATTTGGAGGCTCCATGTCTATAGTGACTGTGGCAAATTCCAATTGGCACTTCTTGTTTTTGTTTCTATTGATGTTAAGAGTGTAGAAAGAGGATAAACAACAGCTTAGCAAGATCATGGTATGTTACAATTTTTATTTTACATTTTTATTGGTTTTTTTAGATTCCTATATTTGCTAACTTTTTTTCTAAATTTTCTATGTTTATGACTTGAGGTGTTCCCTAAGCACTACAGAGAGGATTTTGGCACCAATCCTTGGACACTGCTTAGTTCACCTGTCTTCAGTAGACATGAAGCTATTTTTTGTGCTATCTTGGAGAAGCTGCCAGTAAGACTGAATAGTCACACATCTCTTGGAGAGTCGAGAATCACACATTTCTTTAGGTTCCTTCTGAGGATCGGTTTGTCATCCATGTTATAAAGTCTTGAGCTCAGTTGTTCTGATGGTTTGAAATTGCTCTCTGATGGAAGTATCACCTATATAAAGAACAGTTTGTATTTGTTTTACATTGATGAATTGCTTGTCTTTATGCATTATTTTGCAGAAAGGATTTTTATGAGCACTACTATTTTCTTTTCATCTCATTTTATATTGATGCATTTCATGTTACTCCTTTTAGGTGGATGCGCAATGCTGATCCAGCTTTTCTCCTTTTGGATGTCTTTTTAACCATTGTTAGGATTCATTAAAATGAGCTTTATCATACAGATTTTTTTCAGGTCAGTTACAACTTGTACAAACCTTATGTTACTTGAAATGCTTTATTTTTAAACTAGTATATTTCCATTGGCAACTTACATGTTTTTCACTACATTTTTTTCCAACAACGAGGAAATGAGGCATTATTCCTGGTAGCATACTGTGATTCACTGAGTATAAACTCTTGCAGGTTGAAAGAGACACAATTAAGTATCATTCAACAGTGATCAGTAAGCACTCTTATATGTTTACAGCTTCTTCATTTGTATGGTTTGCCTTTTATGGCATTTACTCTCTTATACTCACATAAAAAATGTCTGATTTTCCTTTCAAATATAAAATGCAGTTATGCAAGAAGGCCATAAATTGAATCTGATAAGATGGAAAATGTGTTTCAGGACAATTTTATGTTCGTGCATTATAAGGGTTAGTAATTGTGTTTAGCTCTACAATAAACAACCTTCTATTGACTTTGGATTTGGAATTTAGCTCTGATGAGTGTTTACTTATTTTTACTACGTTTTTCAGGAATCCAGTTAATGAGATTTTGCCGACAAAAAACCAGAGGTTTGTTAACTCTCCTACAAATTTATATCCCCCTTCTTTGACAGCCTTTTATATCAGAATTAATAAACATAATGGTGTCTTCGAATTATTTGAATATTGGAAGCCAATTAAGGAGTCATGCATTGGCGTGTTGTTAAACAGATATACATACAAATAAGATCCATTCTGTTATTTTTCTTGCTAAATAATCAAAACAGATGCTTTTGATTTTGAATGTTTCAGACTCTGTGTCTTCTGTTTCACTTATGATACTATCGTTGATTGGTGAACTGGGAATGTCATCAAGAACTTTGGAGCTTGACCATCTAGCCTTTTTCAATTCCTTAGAGATTGGTAATAATCCAAGGATCAATTGTTTTCTCAATGTGGCTTATGCTAGCATTAGCAGATGTGAAATTATCATGACTGGTCATTGTAAAGAAATCTTGTTACTGTGGCAGGAGAATAGATTGCAACACGGTCTCAAAATTTCGGAACATCGGCATCAACACCTTTCTGGGCCTCAGATTTCTAAATGGAATGATGCAAGGCATCCACACATTCTCATAATTCTTTGAGATTTCTAAATGTGATCTTAGTGTCTTAATGAGAGGCCAACTTTCTTCAATGTTGCTAAAAATTGCAGTCTGTATATATTGGATGGGCATCATTCCATGGGCAAGAAATGTATGTTGCTCTATCTTCACTTCTCACTGTCTCACATCCTATTGCCTTAAGCTCCATTATCTGCCATAATTAAACACCTTTTTATCATTGTGACAGAATAGGTTTTGCCATATGGGGAGACGATTTACAACTGCTGTGCCTCTTGATTTACCCTCAAGCATCTAGCCTCGCGTCAAGTATTTGGAATTATCTAGCTGATCACCAGACTACCTTCAACTGACCTCAGGGACTTCGTACGAAGTAGACTCAATGCAAGTGATTCAGAGTCACCCCTACCTAATCCATCTCCGTGTATCTGAGAAAACGAGGTCCATCAGATGTTATGGCCATTATCTCATGGCAGTGGATGTTTTGAACCAGAGTCTAAAACGAAGTCATCACTGGATGTTAAGGTCATTATCCCATTGCAGGGAATGTTTTGAACCAGAGTTTAAAACCAAGTCATTGACAAAGGCCACAGTGATGTCATTGATTTTATTCTAAACCCATCAAAAACAACATGAGATTCACTTTGATTTCCAGTTATGCAAGATCTATTTGAGCTCAATTGTTTTGAAACTTGATTCATGAATACCATGCTGACATTCAGTTCAGGAGTATCATGTACCAGAAGCAGGCACCAAGTAATTTATGTCATCCACCTTCAGGATTCCATAGGCAACTCCAGTTCATGCTCAATTGTTTTATTAACTACAGTTGCTTGAAATGAACATGTCAAAGTACAAGTGCTAAACTAGTTAATTTCCAATCAATTGGGAAAAAAAGGATAAATAATTCTGAACAAGGAAGCCAAGTGCTTGGTTCTGTTTTAACTAGGAGAACAATTGAATCATATTTAAGCTTTAGCATAAGTTTAAAGAATATTTCTAGTCTAGGAGAATGTTCACTTGGCCTAGATCTTAGACCAAAACTACAACATTTTAAGACTTCCACAGAAGCAAATTGTTACCAGATACAGTTATCAAAAGATGAAGTTCAGAAAAGCCAATGAAGGCTAATGTTGCCAAGCCATATGAAAAGTGGGAACTGAGCCAAAGCAATAAGGAGCAAGAGATAGTGATGCTTGCTGGAAACGTAACTCCTCACCTCTGCAAAGAGGACTCTCTTCATTGTCTTTACCAAGAATATTCCCATGCCTAGCCATGCCCAGGGCATCAAGAAACAATATGAGTAGCTCCACATGATCCCTCCTAAGGATAGCCAAGCACGTCCCTGTGAAAGTGTACCCTGCTATGCCACAATGTCCAGAAAGGGTGCCTCCCCACTACCCAATGAAAGCAATGATACTTTCAGCAGTGAGACTTGCAAAAACCAGCCAACCAATCCCTTGATGAACAGCCAGTTTAGAGCTTCAGGGCTAAACCTGGCAGAAAATGAAATAAGTTACAAAAAATTTGTGAGCACATAAGAGGGGGATGACCATAATGCCAAAATCAAATTTGTGGGTTTCAATTCAACAGCAATATGCCATGCAAGTTTGAGATGTAAAATCGACCTGCCACAAATAAAAGAAGGGTTGTTTATGGAGACATAACCATTGGTTGAAAAGGATAGAGAAGCTGTCTAGAGACATGAGATGCTCCTTCTGTTGAAAGTCTAGAGTAACCAATCAGGAAGCTGATAGGTTCACCAATAGATCATATCTCCCCTTGAAGCCAAATGCCTTTCATCTTGTCTTCACCTTCACCCTTGTTCTGTGTTTCAGTGGTGGACTTGGATATTTGTGCTGTGGGCCTTGGGTTGGTGTCTATTTTTTGTTGTTGTCATTCTTTCTTTTACCTTCCTCTGATAACATCTTCTAATTGGGAGGATCTCCCATCTATAATCTGTAGCCTTTTCTCTACTTATAAATACTATCATTGTTTCTTCTGAGAACAGAGCCCAAACCATTCTTTTCAATTCTATCATTTGTCTTACAACTAATAATATGGGCATGCTAAATCTAAAAGTGCTTTCACATTAAAAATAAAAATAAGAAATTAAGAAAAATATATAAATATATATTATTAAAATCTATCCTCCAAATACATATCACGGGTATAGAAAAAGTATACAAGATATATACAATGGCTATCGAAAGATGGCCAAAAAATGGAAGGAAAAACAGAAAATGACTCCCTCCCTTGATTTAAGGATCCAACCAATTAATAAAGTCATACAATGATATTCGTTTTCAATTCAAAACCTTTATGTTATGTTTGGCTTTAGGAAAATGCTAAGGGAAGAAAAAAATGTTAAAAAAAAAATAGTTTTCTTCTATTTAATTTTAATATAAAAAATATGAAAGAAAATAAAATATTACTTAAATTAGTTAGAAATTTATGTATTTTAAAATCATTTAATATTTATATAATGGAGAAAAATAAGTTAAATGAATTTGAAGAAACATATAAAATAATTATTGATTTTGAATTTTTTTTTTCTTTTATTTTTTCTTTCCTTAACATATTTTCTCTTAAATTTTCAGAAACCAAACAAGTCAGATTATATTTATTCTAAAAAGTAATAAAGAAAAAAATAACAAGGAAAGTGAAAATATAAATAAATAAAAAATCAAATATAATTAAAATTAGTTAAAATCTATATATTTTTAAATTATTTTATCTTTATATAAAAAAATTTTAAATAAGTTTGAAGTAGCAACTTAAATTAAATTTATTTACTTTAATTTTGTTTTCATTCATTATTTCAAAGAAAAAAGAGAAGAAAAGTAAAATAAAATAAAAAATAAGTTTAAAATCAATAAATTATTTTTACATGTTTATTTAAACTTATTTTATTTATTTTCATTTATTATATAAAGATTAACAATTTAAAAATATATAAATTTTTACAAATTTTAATTATATTTGATTTTTTTATTTTTTATTATAAAATTAAATACAAAAAATTTATTTTTTTTAGGGAACTAAACATAACCTTAAACTTCTCATAATTAGATTATTCGGCTCCAATGGACCTTCAACATTATCCTCCAAGTAATCCATCTTATTGAAAATAAATCCTCCTAAAATTTAATTTTTTGCACTATAATCATCAAAATTAATCTTAAGAAAATATGACAGAAGAAATATAAATATATGGAAATAATTATATATATATATATATATTAACCAAATCAACGGTTAAAAAAATTAATTTGTGAAATTTATAATTGATATATTTTGTTTTTTATATACGAGCATAATAAATAAGAAAGTATTTAAAATGATTTTCGGACTCAGAATTGTGAGCTATGCGATTAAACCAGACCGTTAATTTACCCGCGTGATGAGCAACCGTGGGCTCCACACACAAAACATTGACCTCATATGTCACTATGTCAGTCCTCAGACTCCTCACAGGCTCACACCACGCTTTCTTCATTTTGTTTTGTCCTTTTCTCTCTCAGTTCCCTCTGCGATGGCCCTCTTCGCTGCAATGTCCTACACTCCACTGTCGCTCTCCCTGTCTCGTCTTCGTCCTCCCACAAATCACAGGCGATTTTCGCCTTGTCTCGCTTCCGTGAGCTCATCATCTCATGAATCATCACCGCCGCCCGCCGCCACCATCTCCTCCTACTGAAACCATCTTGTCTTCGAACCCACCATCAAAGCCCCTTGTTGAGTCCTCTAGACCCCTCAATTCCACCTTCAACTATGCCCTCCCTGACCCCAAGGCCAGCCCAGTTGTTCGGTTTGTTCGTTCCTCTGAGTCATCCATTGAAAGGGTAATTTCAAGGACTATTCTTTTCAGCTAGTTTGTTGCAGTTGTGGAATTTTTTTTATTTATTTATTGCGTTTATAGAAATTTGATAGTTTGAAGAGCTCTTATTGCTTTGTTTTTTCAAGAATTGGTTTGATTTTTCTTCGGTTTTAGCTTCGTTTATTATCTGAAAGTGAGCGTTTGGTCATTGCTGTTTATGTTCCATTTTCTCGTAGTAAGATTCGAGGGTTAAGCATTTCTAATGTTTTCAGTTATGGGTTTGCTTCTTGTTAAGTAATCCATTCTTTAGAATCTATGAATTGAGATACAGGTGACCCTCCTAAATCAAATTAAAGTTTTTGTCATCATCACTCCCTAGCAGTTCAGCCAAATGAACTAAAATTTTGGGATATTTGGACTAATTACTGTGGAAAATTCAGAAAGATTCAGCGACTTAGGACCAAATAATGGATTCAAATCAACAAAACTTCATATTTTGACTTCTTGGGATAGGCTACTCAATCATTTGGGCTATCCAAACCTGCTGTGGAGCGAGCATCTGGAAAAGTTTAGATTCAGGTGGAAAGATTTTTCCTTGAATTAACGACTGTTCCTTTCCATGTAGATGTTGTCTTTAGGACAAAAGGGCCCATTCGGATGGTGTCTCTAGGGCAAAACACTCGGCTCAAAATTCATCAGCATAATAATTAAGAGAATCTCACTACATATATCATGAACCTTTCTCCCTATCCAATGCGGGATTGATATTGGATGTCACAACCACCCCTCATGCAAACATGCCCTTATCAATTATCATTGCCCATGGTATTGCAGAGGAGTATCGGGAACTTTAATCCCGAGCCCATGTGGGATTGATGTGAGATTTTACAATCACCATGTGTAAACACAATAGAGACATTCCTTGTTGGGCCATATAAACAGTCGGAATCAACTATGCTATGATTTGTAATGACATGTTGCCTCATATAGGTATTACCCGCTTTGGTCCTATGCAAGTACGATATCCTCATCATGTTTGATATATGCTTTGAGCCCCATTCAAGCATGACGTCCTTATCACTTCTGATGGGATTGTGGGTCAAAACCCTTGCAGGGCTAGATAGATCCCCACTCTGGGTGGGAATTAGAAATTGACTCGAATATCATTTGTAATGACACATTCCTTTGTGTTGACATTATTCACTTCGGGCCCATTCTTGCATGATTTTTATGCTTACCACATCGGACCCACTTAAGGTGAGAGTTAGGAATTGATTATATTATGTGGAAGTCATGGGGTGAAATTTGGGAATTGGCTTTGATAACCTTTGTAATGACTTGTTCCCCTAGGTTGATATTATCCACTTTGGGTTATGGCCTGCATGACTTTTATATTTTGGGCTCATGGATCACACAACTTTAAAAGTCATCACCCCTTGGCAGGCTTCTTATCAAGTTCCATAGCATTGCAAGGTAGTTAAAAAACACTCACTTAGACTTTCAATGGGTTCCTACCATTCGTAATGGCCTACCCTCTTTCATGTAGAAATTATCCATAGTGAACTAAGACTCAAAAGGCTTTAAAATGTGTCAATGTAGTTAAGAGGAGTCCACTATATCCATATTGTCAGTAACTTTTCCTACCCGATATGGGAACTCATTAATAACTAATCCCAAGTTTGCTTCTAAAGTCATGGCTGGTGAATTTGTCACAATGGCATAGTTTTTTTTTAGTTTATTGTCTGGTTCTTGTCCAATATATTGTGAATCTGTAGCATTTGAGAGTACATAGAAAAAGAGAGGATAGTTAGAATCTGTCAACTATACTTGAGTTCCACATGCCATTTCTAAAGGGAAATGTGCCCCTTTTCTTTGCTTGTGGAATTTTTTTTCTTGCTTTTAATAGCCTTATTGGTGACCATCTATTTATTATTGTTTTGATGTTAGCTCTTCCTTTTCTTTTCTTGTTTTTACAGGCAGAATGTTTCACAATCATAACTTGCTAGATCTAAATGTAATATTCTATATTTCTTGCTTGCTAATTTAGCATATGACTACAAAAACCTAGGGCTTCAAAGTTGTTTGAGGCTTCAAATGGAATTTTTTTTTTCTCTTTTTTTCTCAGAAATGACTGCTCTCACTCACTGAGTTCATGAGTAACTCTAATATAACTATAATGTCCTTATGAGTATTGTTGCACTTTAGAATTAAATTGTTTGTGGTTATTGGTTTATAAAGCTCAGATCAATGCTTTGACATTTTCTGTTTTTCTTTTTTTGATTCTTTTACGCAGTTTCTATTCCAGTAAAAGCATGTACTGTTTTTTCATTATTGGCAGGTAATTTTTGACTTCCGCTTCTTGGCACTTCTTGCTGTTGGGGGCTCATTGGCCGGTTCATTGCTGTGCTTTCTGAATGTAAGTTTCCACTTACCTTGCATCTGTTCTGTTTTTTTTTTTTTTCTAATCTATTAGAAGGAAGAAAAGGATATGGGTTTTGTTTGGATATTTTGTCTTTGCCTTGTAAGCTATTTATGAATGTTTATTTGCTATTAAACTTTTTGTTACATGATGCTGATGGTGGTAGAAGTAGAGTATTTTATTATGACAAGACTGGCTGTTGTCTGGATGTATGCTCAATAAAGGAGTGTTCTTCCATTTAGGATTGGCTGTAAAGTCTCGCCTTAGATGTCAATTCTCCTTTTATTAATCTATCTGTTTTTTATGAATACTTTTTAAATGTTAAACTGAAAAAACATGAAAATTGAGATCAATGAAGTACTTGTCAACGTATCAGTTCATGCAGCTAGCAGATGCCAAGTTATTTCCAGACATTGTATTAAGTAATCTCTTCTGTCATTTGTTTTAAAAAAACGTCATTGACCTGTTTCTGAATTATAAGTCGGACTGCTGCTATTGTTTGTGGTTTCTGTTGGCAAGTGTGTTTCTGGTTTCTGTGGGCAAGTCGTTTGTCCTAGTGTACTTTGCATGCACTTTTTGACTGTCTTTTTCTTTTCCAGTTAATGCAATTGAATTTACCAATCAAAAAGGGTCAAGCAAAGTATCATGCTTGGTGGAGTTGAACTGAGTTGCCTTATCTATGACATTCTCCTCAATTTGAATGGTCATTCATGTTTAATTTATGCACTAATGTTTGGAACTCCCTGCTTGTTCTAGTTTTCACAAATGGGTATTTGCTAAAGTTAAACATGTTTATTACACAAGCTTATTTTGTTTTCAAGAGGGGTTATATTGGCAATACGAGTGTGTTATGCTAAAAATGTGCAACTGCAGCACTGTACTAGATCATTTTCTGGAAATAATCTAAATCTACTGTATGTTGATATGTTTACAGAGAATGTATATATGTCTGGTTCATGGGTTTAATCCTACTACACTGATTTCCTTTTATTGATAGGGTTGTGTTTACATTGTTGATGCATACAAAGTTTATTGGACAAGCTGTGTCAAAGGTATTCACACAGGAAAGATGGTACTCCGACTAGTTGAAGCTATTGGTAAGCTCATCAAAAAATTTTCTTTCAACTGGTTAAAGAAATATTTTATTAAATTGTCCTGGATTTTCTTGAAAAGCACCTGTAAGAATCATATTTTATCAAAATTTCACCCTTAGATGACCGTGTCAGCATTCAACTGGGAGGAATAACTGCAAGAATGAATTAGACACCACTATATTCTATGAGAATCATAATGATTAGGTCCACCAGTTAACATTCATACACTCTTCCTGTAAGACTGCTATTTTACTTTCCCATGTTAATTCTGGGCATGTTTGTCTTAGAGCATCTGCCTAATGTAGTGGAAAAGTTTTCATATTCCTCTGATAAAACAAGATTAGAGAAAAACTACTGTTTTATGCATCTTTAGGCAACAATCCATGTGGCTTTCCATATACGAAGTCATCTCTTTTCTTAAGTTTTGACATGGGAGGACTCCTCTACTGGCAATTTAAACCTTCATGGGACAAGGTTAAAAGCTCCATATTGATTGTTCCAACATTGTAACTTTCCAAGAGAATGATATTGAAATATCTACTCAATGCAGATGTCTATCTTGCTGGGACCGTCATGTTAATATTTGGCATGGGCTTGTATGGATTGTTCATAAGCAATGTGCCTCCTGATGTTCCTCCCAGTGTGGATCGTGCTCTCAAAGGATCTTCCTTATTCGGGATGTTTGCTTTGAAGGTAATAATAATTTCATTTAATGCTATACTTTTTGCATTCTCAGAAAATTAAATTATACATCATTTCTTGATTATAAGTTTCATGTACACAACCAAATTAGCATTATATAAACCCAAGCCCACAGTGCACTGATAATGAAACTATCAAACCTGTCCCAATAGGATGAGGCAGCTCACCCAACTAACCCAGCTCTCCTACAGTTTTGTTTGGAATGTCGATTCTAAAAATCCATCTCAAAAAGCATGAACAGAAAATCCTGATTGTTTGGGGTTGGCTGCTTGAATCCTTCTTCACCATTCGGCCATATGAAGGGCCATGACCTCCATTATCTTAACAACTATCATATCTTTCTGACTGCCCCCATCCATTCTCTTTATCATCTACCTCTTATCCTTCAAGCTCGTTCAACTTTAGTGAAAGGTCAGTCTTCCATACTGGTGCATTTACTGGTCTCCATTGCACATGTTTGAAATATGGTAAACATTTCTTCCGTCAGTGGGCCATTCATTGATCATTAACTGTTAAATTTGTAGTTTTCACAAGAGTTTCGAAGAACCATTCTTGCCTTTTCTCATCTTACCTTGGGTTTAAATAAAAGCTATGCCTTGTTTAACTGAATGCTCCTGCAAACTGTGTATAAGCCATCACCTCTTACAATCCATCAATTTTCTCCCTTCCAACTTTTATGCTGAAATATTGGACCCCATTATAAATATTTCTACTGTGCCTAAGCAACGATTAGATGGGCGAATAGAACAATTTCGTACAAGGCTATCAAATCTCTGTATTAAAAACGTTCTCTATACTATATTACTATGTTTCTTATCTGTTCTTTTCCGACTATGCTCTGTAAGTTTACTGACAACGACCCATTTTTTTCTATTGGTTTGCAGGAGAGGCCAAAATGGATGAAAATCAGCTCACTCGATGAATTAAAAACAAAAGTAGGACACGTTATAGTGATGATTCTTCTGGTAAAAATGTTTGAGAGGAGCAAAATGGTGACAATAGCCACTGGCATGGATCTACTGAGTTATTCTGTATGCATTTTCCTATCGTCGGCTTCCTTGTACATTCTCAATAATCTGCACAAGGCTGAATAGAAAACCAGTTACCGCCAACAAAACGTATTACTGCAAACAATGTGATACTGGATTACTGATTCATTGTTGTAGATATTTGTATAATAAAAAGTCGTTTATTCTCCTAGATTGTTCAGTTGGATTATCTTGTTAGATTACAATTGGCCAAAAATCAAATGCACATTTGTGTAAGCAAAAAGCTGGGTGTTATTGCGTTTGCCGGGAGTCGAACCCGGGTCTATTGCTTGGAAGGCAATTATCCTAACCGTTGGACTACAAACGCTTGATGTTTTGTAGCATCCATGAATTGAATGATATCACTTGGAACTGAAGTTTTGCGATTGATTTATATTGAAGTAAAGCCTCACAAGAATATGTTGTTAGAATGGTCATGAAATCAGTTGATTGGATGATGAGTTATACTATGTTTGGTTTTAGTTTTACTGAGAAGATAAAAAAGAAAATAAAATATTATTAAGTAAAAAATTAATTTATTTTCAGATTATTTGATTTTTATATATATAAAAAAAAGTAAAATGAATTTGAAATAACATATAAAAATAATTTATGAATTTTAAATATATTTTTTATTTTTCTTTATTTTATTTTCTTATATTTTTCAAAAATCAAACATAGTCTTAAGCTTTAAAGTAATTTTCAAATATTAATATTTGTGTGTTTTAGTATGTAATTTATAGTTTTCTTTTTAAAAAATAGTTTTAATATATGTAAATTATTTGTTTTATCTTTTTTTTTTTTTTTGTAAGATTGTTTTCCATCTTTGTATAAATATTGACAATTTTTTATTTTATTTAAACTTTTTTCTTTAATTTTATTTTATATTCCCATAGTATCCAACTATTGATATTATATGAATTTATGATATTTTCATCCTTAACACGATACATATAAAAGCTCTCGTCTCTGGAAGTCTCGAATTTTATGTCCCTCGATTTTAATCATAATCTCTCTCTTATTATTTTTCTAGATTGAGCTTAACGCCATTTATCAAAAGTATATATACAAGTAACATTAAAATCAATCAGTCAAAGAATTCATTAAGGAATTACAATATCATAGGTCATGTGACATCCAACTAATAAAATCAATTAACACATAAAAATACACTATGATATAACATGATTAAAACGATCATGATTACGTATATGGATGAGAGATGATCATTTCATATTATCTTTTCTCGTATCTCTATGTATTCAATATAAACTTCATTTGATCACCTCTACAATATAACCTTTTGTCTCTGAACAAGTATAGCAACTTTATTTATAAAATAAAAACTGATTTTTATAGAAAATTAACAATATATATGAAATATTTTCCTGTAGAATATTCAACTGCAGAAAGAAGTATGAATCAAACAGGCATTTGATACACTTTCTGACATGCATGTGGAATGGGTCACTGGGAATAGGAAGGTTACTACTTCATGATAGTTCACTTAACAAAAATTTTCTTTTAATCAATCTTTTCATCTTTACATTTTGTCTGTCAATGAAAGAACATCTACATCATATACAGTTTGAGATAGTCTACAACACTTGTCTGTCTCAATTTTGATAGTGCAATGGAGTTGATTTGTCTAACCCTCTCCCTTGAAAGCTTCATTAGTCTGCCTATCTCCTCAAAGGACAGAGGGGTCTCTCCATTGAGTCCAAAGTACAGTCTCAGAATGTATGCTTCTCTTTCACAGAGTGTGTTCAGAGCTCTTTCCACCTCCTGCTTCATCAGCTGTCTCTTCACCATATTTTCTGGAGTTGTTTCATCTGGACCTGGTATGATTTCCTGCAGCATATTGCAGATTCAACAAAACCATGATCTGTTAACAGAACCAAATTACTGATACCCCAACCTTTTTGTAACCTGCTCCCAATCATGTACATATTGTTCACTCTGTGTACAAAAGATCCTCTGGTTTTAAAATGCGTTTACAAGGTTATAAGAAGTCCATACAAATATAGCTCCAAGAACTTTCTATGCTATACATGTATGAGTTTCTCTTAACCTTGTAGATGTGTTTAAAGATGTGAGAGCCCTTTAAGGTTAGAGCAGACAATGTCTACACCATTGAGGGCAGATTGTAATACTTTCAGTTTAGTTCATTCTGCTGCTGCCCTGAATGAGATGAGAAAGGATTGGAAGTTCAAGAAAATAACCTGTAGTGTCATGCAACCTTGGCTAGTTACTGCTTGATCCACTGAAATTGGGGTTCTGCTCCTTTCAGAAACAAGTCTCACAGTTGAAACATTCACATCAATGAATTCTGCAATCTCATCATAGTGGCAATCGCCTTAATCTTCTGCTCAACACAGTCCTGGCCTCTGCAATCTTTGCCACCATCTCACATATGCTCCCCTACACATGACAAGCTAACCAAACATTCACTAATTACCGGTTTACCTCCCAAAACACTTCTTACACTAAATCCATTCTTTTAACTTGGAGAAGGCAGACAAAAAGATGGGGAAGAGGGCAGGAGCAAAGGAAAAAAGGGACAAATTTTCATATGAATTTCAGCATGAAGTGAATGAATCAACAAGAAAGTCTAATTGATTTCATCCATATGAAAAATCATTACATATTTTGATGCATATAGGTATATGTTCTAGCTGCATAAAACAGAAGGGAAAAAAGCAGAAGATGAACCATGGAGAGGCTGGAATAATTTTCCATGGTGCATGAAGTTAATGTATTGCTAGACGAAAGTTAGTGAGAACCTAACATATGAAAATCCCAAAATACAGAATGAAATTTATACTCCTGACTACCAATCTGGTCTATTTCTGCTCAAAAATGTCAAAAGAAAGCCCTAGAGCTGAAAATGAGATACCAACTCCGTTTCCTCCACCTGTTTAAGTTGTACATGTTGAGCTACTCCAGGAAAATTGAAACTCTAGCTCGAATATTAGAAATATTTCTAGGTGTGACATCCCCTAAAAGGGGAGAGGCCTTTAAGTAGAAAGGCACTAGCACAATTTGAGAACAAAGTACTTAGTACAGTGTCTTACCGGTAATCTGATAATTCTAGACTTATTTGCTATGGCTCTGACTATAGCTTGTCTGATCCACCAATACACATATGTTGAAAGCTTATACCCTCTATCAGGATCAAATCTCTCAGCCCCACGTAAAAGCCCAATGCTACCTTCCTGCAACAATGAAAGATTGTCAACTTTTGACATAGATTGGGAAGCAAGATGAAAAGGAAATATGTGTAGTTACCTGAATGAGGTCTTGCAAGCTTAATCCTTTGCCCTGATAACGGGCCGCGATAGAGACAACAAGTCTCCTGTAACTTTGATTGATCCTTTCTCGTGATTCCCTCCCATTGCATAACATCTTGTCCAAACTACTCCTCTTGATCCCTACAGCCTTGGCCCATTGATTTGAGGTGGGTTCATGCTCTCTAGTTTCTGCAATTCTCCTTCTAGCTGCCTCCAGCCCTGCTCCTTCCTGTTCATTTGCATAAACCCCACAATAAAACAAAATATAGACTTGGAATAGAGCAAGACAAGAACAACTTGCTTTCAAAAACAGAACAAAACTAAGGTGGTGTTTGTTTTTTTACTTAATTCTAAATAGAACCTTAATGCTTAGTAGTATTAAATATTATGTTGTTTGTTTTTATAGTATTTTATTTCTATTAAGTATTAAAAAGTTAAAAAAATCAATATGTTATTTTTTCTATTTAGAAAAAGTCATATATTTTGACTTTTTCTATTTAGTAAAAAGTTTATAATAAATCATGAAAAAGTAGAAAAACAAACAACCTAAATTTTAAAACTAAATTGCTTTCGGCAAAAAGCCAAAAAAACAAACACCACCTAAGTTGGATGGATTGACGAGGGCATTGCCCATAGATTGAGATTAGGAAGCATGAAACAAATGGTTGTTTCAAGAGTGTCATGTCCTCTTCTCCCTATGGCATTGCAAAATCTGTTCATAACTGAGAAAAGCTTGAATAAGAACAGGGAAATGGATGAACTGACAAAGAAAGTTGCAGAACAGAAACAGAGGTGAATGTGGCACTGATGCTAATCCGGCGATTATCAACATGAAAATTAGCACAGCAGATCCCAGATGGTTCAAATTGAAGGAAATCAAACATTACAGACATAGCAAATCGTCCCTTTCCAATTCTGATTTTTAACAATCTTGGTCTCGAATTCATCATCTCAATGTTCCCCCATTTGTTATATCCATGTGTAGAGGAGCTCAAAATATCATGCAAATCAATATCATACCCAAAAGTTCAACTCATCAGGCTTTGTGTAAACAGTATTTATTAACAATTTAGATTAGTGTTGTTCTTAGATGCCAATAGGAATAGAAACTCCATCATATTACAGAGTGGATATAATACCTTGAGGCACAGACAAAACTCAGCCTCTTCTCTGGGTGTCAAGACCCCAGACCTTGCTGCTCCAAATGAGACCTCATGCACCTCCTCCCCATCCCACTTCTCCACCATTCCCAAAGCCTCCACCCCTCTCCTCCTCTTCCTCCTCCTCCTCCTCACCCTCACGACTCTGCACCCACCTCCCTCCTCCTCCCCAGCCTCACCCGCCGCCCACACTGCAGCTCTAGCAGCCTCCACCGCCGCACTTGCCAGCAACACTGCCTCCGCCGCAGCTGCAGCCACCACTGCATCATCATCAGAAACCAACCCAAAGATGGAAGATGGAGACGGAGGGAGGAGAAGTGGAGGGTGGTTGAGAGTTTTGAGGGATGGGGTTGTTTGGAAAGAGGATAGAGCTGGGGAGTACTGGCTTGGAGATGAGCATATGGCAATGGCAGTGGCAATTGCCATGGGAGAATATGGGTAGGATTTTTCTTCTCTTTTTTGTTTTGTGCCCATGCAGTAGGAGATACATTTTCTCTCTTTATTGGTTGCAGAGATATTTTTGTTTTTTGGGTTATTATTTATTTATTTATCAGGTATACGGGAATGGAGAAGATAAGGGGAGTTGAAGGCTTTGTTTGTCACTTGGCTCACTTGTGGATGTCATTTGCAGAAGAAATGGATAGGAGTACCTATCTTGATTTCCAGTGTATATTGTTTAATTAGTTCTATTAGCATAGTAAAAGGTTTAATAATGAAGCAGAAAGAATATTATAAAGAAACTTATTATATAATTTTAAATTTATATAAGAAAAACTATTATATGTTTAATAATAATATTAAAACTTTTTTCTAGTTTAGAACAAGTAAAATAAAAAAATAAAAAAATCACAAATGAATTTGATATAGAACTAAAAATAGTGTGTCCTAGTTGGTAATTGTTTTAAAAAACAGTTTTGAAAAACAACTTTTTAAAATGGTTTTTGAAAACTGTTTTATAATACTTTGTAAAACAAAAGTCAGGTTCCAACAAAAGTCTGTTTGGGAACTTGAAAAGTTTTTAATATATTTTTAAATATATTTTACAAATAAATTTTATATTTAGTGCTTTATTTTTAATCATTTTACATGTTTATATAATTATTTTTTAAAATAACCCTAAAACATTGAAAATATCTTAAAGAAGTTATTTGAAAACACTCTAACCCTGTTTGGTAATCGTTTTTTAAAGCAATTCTAAAAAATAATTTTTGAAAATTGTTCTGTAATGTTTTGTAGAACAAAAGTTTGTTTGAGAGTTTAAAATGTTTTTAACTTGTTTTTAATATTTTTAAATATGTTTTAAAAATATTTTTTATGTCTAGAGATTTATTTTTTATCATTATATATATTTGTATAATTATTTTTTAAAATAGTTTTTAAAAATAAGTAAAAAAAAATGAAAATAATTAAAATATGGTCTCGAAGAACATCATATTTTCTATTCTTAAAAATAGAAAACAAAAATGATTTTCTGGTTGACAAACATTTTTTTCAATTTTTTTACTCTATAAAATAAAAAATTGTTTTTAAAAACAATTATCAAATATGCCCCTATTTTCTTTTTAAAGAGGAAACAGAAAATAGTTTTATAATTTTCCAATGTAGTTTTCTAATTTTTTTCTAAAGAATAAAAAACCGTGTTTTTAAAATAGTAGTTGAACAAACTCGTAATAAATTGAATTTTTATTTTTTGTCATATGAGATATTTTTGTAACAAAGTGAGTATACTCTTTTTATTTGACCCTTTTTAAGGAGGAGTTTTTACCCGGTTTCCTTTTTTATTTTTATTTTTTTTTAAATATTTGATTTAAATTTTTTGTTGAGATCCATTAAGGTTGGATGTAAATACATCCATCCATTATTGGTTTCACACCACAATACATCCATAGAAATGCTAATTTCATGAAATTTGAAGTTAATAATGACTTAATGTATTTATACTAAGTCGTCTTAAAGAGGTGCATGATAAATTAACCCTTTAATTAAAACAAATTTAAAAAGGGTTATTTATTTACTTATTTTTTAAAACCCTTTTATCTTTCTTAAGACAATTATTGTTAAGAACTTGTTCATGAGTGATCAAGGATTTATAAAAAAAATTAATATTTGAAAGTGTTTGCCTTATACACAAAATTACAAAAATTATAACGTCAGTGTGGCAAGGGAGATAAACATGATTGCTTCTTGTTAGCCCAAGGGCTCTCTAAATCAGGTTTTGATGATAACAAACCATGGTTAAGTTACTAATTAGTTTGAATTATAAATAATTTAAAGTATTAATTTGGAAATTCATCAAAAGACCTAATGGATGCAAGATCAAGATTTTTGGAAGCCCTTTAATCATAGGAAACAAAAATAAGATGAATGCATGGGTGTACTTAGGTTTTACATATTATTTCATGCATCTTTGAAAAACTCGATTTATTATTTAAAGTTACAGTTTCATCGAAACCTGAGTTTTATCAAATGTACCTTAGGCAAAACGTTTCAAAATTGACATATTAATTTACCTAAAGACCTTGCCTAAGTGTTAGAAGAGAAAATAACATAAAAAAATAGGTTTTTGGGCCCAAAATGGTGAACCGGTCGAGGCATTGGCCAACCGGCTAGGGTACCAGTCGACTAGTTCCCTTTGCCCGATTAAGGTTTGGTCGAGGAGTGCAGAAACACTTTCTTTCTTCCAGTAGCCTTCCCTTCTCGGTCGAGGTAATTCTTTTCTTGGTCAACCTCCGATCGAGGTTCGATTAACTTCTATCGAGATCTGGTCGAAGCAACGGTAACCTGCCAAAACATTAAATGCTCCAACGGCTAGTGAACCGATCTACCCCCAACTCGACCGGTTGAGGTTGCTTTTTTATTTTCTTGGCTTTCAAGGTTAGAAACCTATAAATAGAGAGTTCCACTTCATTTATGAGCAAGATAAAACTTACATTTATTTGTCTACCAACTTGTCATTGCCTTAAAAGCTCTCATTTCTTTCTTGGTGCATTAAATCTTCACTTGCATATCTTTTAGTGCACCTTTGTGAGTCATCCTCGCTTTGATTTTTATTTGAGCTATTATTAAGTTAGGTTGAGAGAAGTTCATTCTTGTTAATTGAGTGTTAAAGTCTTCAAGTGAGTTGAATCTTGAAGAGATTGTGTAAGAGTCCATTGGAGCCGGAATCCAAATGTAAAGGTGATTAGAAGTTTGGTTAAAACTTCAAGTTAGTGGAACTCTCACTCGGTTAGGAGCTTGAGGAGAGTGGACGTTAGCAAGGAAGTTCCAAACCACTTTAAAATTTGAGTTTGATTTCTCTAATTCTATCTCTTTATATTTGCTTCTCTTGTACTTGAATTTGTTGTGTTTAAAAATATATATTTTTTAAAACCCAATTCACCTCCCACTCCTCCCGTATTTTTAAAAAATAAACATATCTTTATAAGGATTTATAATCTATACTATACTACTTATAAAAGTACGAGTAGTTTTACATTTTTTGTTTCCCAAAACTACCCTTATCAATTTTTTTTTTTCAAAAATACCCCTCAACCCATCATTTATGCCAGGTGTTTGTAAAATAAAAAATACCCCTCAACCCATCATTTATGCCAGATGTTTGTACAAGCAAACCCAAGCCTTAAATTAAAAAAAATTAAAATTTAACCCAACTAATTGACCATTTTTTAGCCACAACCCTTGTTTTACGCTGGTTGTGAATAATTAAAAAAAAAATCAACTTACCAATTTACCATATCTTACATATAATCAAGATTGTACGACGTTGGACCCATTCAATTGGTCATTTGTTTCTATTGCACCATGACAAGGTCTTCATGGAGAGCTGGTACTATATAATTAGCTTTATTCTTTTTCCTTCTTCTGGAGTTTCTTTTCCATAGACAAATGGGTTTTTTTTTTTTTTTTTGTGAATAGTAGTTAGATTTTTAAGGGGAAAATGAGGTTTTAATTGTCATGGGAAACCATTCAATTGGTCCTCTGTTTCTGTTGCACCATGATAAGGCCTTCATGGAGAGTTGGTACTATACAGTTAACTTTGTTCTTTTTCCTTATTCCGAAGTTTCTTTTCCATAGACAAATGGGGTTTTCTTTTTATATGTATATTTTTATTTTTTGGGAATAGTAGTGGGATTTTTAAGGGGAAAATGGGGTTTTGATTGTCTCAGGAAACAAACATAAGGGGGATCGAAAAATTTAGGACTAAGATGATGAATTCATTGTATGGTTGTATTTATTCCTTGATCAATTGGGTTGTTCTCGGGTTCCACTTGAATGATGCTATATTGTAAGGAGGAATCCCCTTCAATCAGGCGTACGGATTGACAATGTTTGAATACCCAGGAACATATCAAATATTCAACGGGGAGTTCAATGAGGCAATGTCAAATTATACTACGTTAATAATGAAGAGGATACTCTAGATTTACAAAATCTTTGAAGGCCTCAAAGTGTATAGAGAGAAGTCTGGTTATAGTAGAAGATCATCGCAAAGTGTTTTTCCAATTTCGAATTTCGAATTTAGATCAATGACAGTTAGGGTTTGTTTAGAACTCTCCCACAAATCAAGTTTTTTTTTTTTAATAACAAATTTGAAGTATTTTAAATCATATTTGAATGTGTTTTTAAAAAATAAATAAAATGTATTTAATACTTATATCTATTATTAATTTTTTCTTTTTATCCGAACCCATCTTTCATTTCTTTAATGAAATAAATTATTTAAAAAAAAAAATCATACTTTTTATCTTTTATACTTGTAATAGTGATTTTCATTCATTTTGAGATATTTAAATCTTTTAATATTTTATATTTAATTAAATAATAGTGAATTAATAATAACACTTGTTACATCATAGATAATTATTAAATGAACATTATTTTAAAAATATTAATATTTTGAAATAGAATTTACAAAAATGATGAAAATTTTCTATTGAGATTTTAATTCTTTTGATTTTTTTTTAAATATTTTTAGAACAGAACTTATTTTTCCTTTATATATTTTTGGATTGATTGAATATATATATATATATATATATATATATATATATATATATATATATATATATATATATATATATATATATATATATATATATATATATATATATATATCAAACTTATTTTTCTTATATTTTTTCCAGAATAATTTGATATATTATATATTTTTCTTTGATATGAAGTTATTTAATTTAATCTGGATTATATTTTCTATCTTTAGAAACAAAAAATGATAATTGGTTTTACAAAATATATAATGGATTTTAAAAACGAATTAAAAAAATAATTTTTAACAAGATAATATAAGTCAATAACTTTTCGATAAGAATTTTTAAATTTAATATAATTTTTTTACTTTACTTTTTTGAAAAGAAAATGTATGAGAACCAATCATTAATTTTTTATTTACTCTTCACTTTTTTTCTTTCCAAAAATGTCTTAAAGTTATAAATTTCATTCTCTTTAAAACCACATTATTAATATAATTAATGTGTGGACCTCGTATTTCGGCTTATGCGTTTTCCACTCGATGGCGAGCTTGATTTTTGTTTAAAATGATTTTATTTATTAAAAAAAATATGACTTGGAGTTGCCACTTATTTTTGTTTTATTTTTAAAAGGGTAAACAAAATAAGAAAAAAATCCTAAGTGTGACTCCTTATTTTGGAAAATGTGGTATGTGAAAAACTGGATCGGGCTCGGGGGTCAGGTTACTTATCGGGAAGGTATGGTAAAGACCGTAGTACCCTTCTAAGTGCCTAAAGTCGGGTCTCTACTAATAAAATGAAGCTGGTGTGGCAATCAATAGGAAAATCAATGGATACTCAAATCAATCATGCACATATGAGAATCAAAACACTCAATAAAGAACGATCGAAGTGGGAGCGGGGCATACCTTGGCATCAAACGATCAATGTGCTATCAAGAGAGCGAGATAGTGCACAATTAAGAAATAATCCCATGTATGTCATAGAGCAGAATAGATCAATAATGTATGACCATCGAATCAATCAATCATAAAATCACATATGTCGGGCTCCCACCAAAACCCATTTATTTTGTATGAATTAATATCATAGATTCCATTATTCTGGAATTATGAAAAATTCATTCATGCTTATTAAAATCAAGAGGAGCAGAAGATTGTTTGAAAGCCAGAGTGGAATTAAAACTATTTGAGAGAAAATCGGATTTTTGAAATTTATTTGAAAGATTGGAGTCTCGAATGTTATTCAAAAATTGGAGTTTTAGAGTTTATTTAAAGATCAGACTTTTAGAAATTAAATGTGGGAAAGAAAATTTTAGAAATTAAACTTGAACGAGATTGGAATTTTGAAAATGATTTGAAAGCTCAGGATTTTAAATGAATAGATAAGTGGATGAGTGAATAAGTAAACGAATGGAATAGTAACGATGGTGAAATAATAAAGATCAGGTAAATAATTGCGAGAGATGGAATTTTTAGAAATTGGAGATTAAATTTATAGATTGAAAATTTAAGAAATTTATTTAGAGATGAGATCCTTGGTATATGAATAACTGAATAAATAAATGGATGAGATAACATTAATAACGAGAATAATCATTAGACAGCGATATATGAACGATGGAGCTTTTGAGATTGGAAATTAGATTTGGAAGTCGGGTTCCGAAGAATTAAACTCTGACGATTAGAATAAATAAATAAATAAATATGGAATAATAATGCTAATTAACGAAAATAATGTTTAAACGAATAAAAAATGAGTAGTGGGATTTTTGAGATTGAAACTTAAATTAGGATGTTGGATTTTTGAAGGATTAGACTTTAAATAAATAGATAAATATGAGATAATAATTCCAATTGATGAAAATAAGATTTAAACGAATTATAGAATTTTTAGGATTGAAAAATTAAATTAAAATATGGGATTTTTGAAGGATTAGACTTTAAATGAATAGATAAGTATGAGATGATAATTCCAATTGATGAAAATAAGATTTAAACGAATTATAGAATTTTTAGGATTGAAAAATTAAATTAAAACATGGGATTTTTGAAGGATTAGACTTTAAATGAATAGATAAGTATGAGATAATAATTCCAATTGATGAAAATAAGATTTTAAACGAATTGTAGAATTTTTAGGATTGAAAAATTAAATTAAAACGTGGGATTTTTGAAGGATTAGACTTTAAATGAATAGATAAATATGAGACGATAATTCCAATTGATGAAAATAAGATTTAAACGAATTTTTAGGATTGAAAAATTAAATTAAAACATGGGATTTTTGAAGGATTAGACTTTAAATGAATAGATAAGTATGAGATAATAATTCCAATTGATGAAAATAAGATTTTAAACGAATTGTAGAAATTTTAGGATTGAAAATTAAATTAGAACGTGGGATTTGTGAAGGATTAGACTTTAAATGAATAGATAAGTATGGGATGATAATTCCAATTGATGAAAATAAGATTTAAACGAATTATAGAATTTTTAGGATTGAAAAATTAAATTAAAACATGGGATTTTTTAAGGATTAGACTTTAAATGAATAGATAAGTATAAGATAATAATTCCAATTGATGAAAATAAGATTTTAAACGAATTGTAGAATTTTTAGGATTGAAAAATTAAATTAAAACGTGAGATTTTTGAAAAGGATATTCAACCTTAATAATTTGTCTTTTAATTGTCTTCAAGTTGAGCTAACTAAATTGGTGAAAATAAAACAAGATAAAATAAAAATAAAAATGAATGAATAAGTTAATAATTTACTAAGATTAGATATTTAAAACTTGTTTAGAAATGAAGTAGCCAAATGGGCTAACTCAACATGAACTTGGGCCATGAGGGTGGCTAGCATAGGGAGCATGAGGCCCTCCACCAACATGCTTGGACCTGGGCTCTTACTCAAGCCCAAAGTCCATACCATGGGCAAGCCCAAGGCATCCATCTTCATCACCAACTTGGGCCTGGTGCTCCAACTTAAGCCCAAATCCAATAGCATCATGGGCAAGCCCAAAACCCAAACTCCATCACAAACTTGGGCATGGTGCCCCAACTTAAGCCCAAATCCATTTCCATCATGGGCAAGCCCAATGCACCCATTCCCCTCACAGCCCACTTATTTGAGATGACATGGCTCTCCATCAACATGCTTAGGTTGGGCTTCTTCTCAAGCCCAATACTTCATCTCCTTCACAGCTTGCCTCTGCGCCTGGGTATCATCCTCAGAGGAAGCTTCCACCGCCGGCGGCACCATGGAGAGAGGAGCAGTGGCGGCAATCCTACGGCATCTAGAAGATGTTGCTGCCATGGTGGCTGGTGCAAATGAGCAGGCGCCTTGTCGACGCGATGCATGCAGCGAAAAGGTAAGGGGTGGGGCGACTTGCATGCATGGATCCCATGCGTGTAGGCGGGTGGCTATGGGGGTTCCTGTGGAGATGAGCTAAGCGCGGGCATGGTGGGCAGCCAAGTATACCAGGTTCCACGCATGTGGGTGAGGAATGGGTATGGCGGTTAGAGAGAGAAAAGGTGATGGGGAAGATGGGATGGGTATGATGGAATAGTTGTGGTGTAGAGAGAGGAAGGTGGGGGAGGATGTGTGAGGGTGACGACCATGCATGGAATGTGGAATGGTGATGAAATGGAGCGGGTATATTGGTACGTGACAATGTGGGTATTGGGGGTGGATGATGAGCATGGTAATGGCCATGAGGAGGAGGTTGAATCTGAAGACATCTCACAACAATGAAGATAGAGCAAGACTCCTGCGTGACATATGGGGAGGCTAAAACAGAGCTTCATTGCTCTCAAAACAACCCAAAAATATGAAAGAGATAGCAGCATTCAAACCATAACTATGAACCATGAAACTGAACATATGATCGGATGATTTACTCGAAGCTATTAAGAGAAAAATAAGGAGATTATATACATCAAGTGAGTCCAAAGAATCATGGTAAATATCGTACCTCTCCCTTCTCCTCATTCGGGCTTCCCCTTTCTCTTTGGATCCCCCTCCACCTCTCTCAAACATCTGCTCCCTTTCTCCTTCCTTTCTTTTTTTTTTTTTTTTTTTTTTTTCTCCCTAAATCTCAGTTTTCTTTCCTTCCTTGGCAAGCCACTACTTGCCCTGCTGTTCACCCATTAGCAAGCATGGCCAGCCATCACCCCCCCTGCTGCTACACGTCCCATGCAGCTAGGATCCATGCCCAGAGAGGGGGTTCCCCCACACTTCAAAAAGAATGCAATGAAAAATGAAAAAAGAAACATCAACTCTCCCTGGGTCCTCACCCCAACAAGGGTCTACATAATGTTGTCAAAATTTATCATTAAAAGTTTAAAAACTCTTCAAATTTCTCATTATTATAAATTTTATTCTCTTTAAAGTTTTTGAGATTTTTTGTTTTAATCCACAAATTTCTTGATCAAATTAATTCATTTCTGTTCTTATTTTTACTAAAAAGCTCTTATATAAAAGGGAAAAAAAATATCTAAACTACATATAAAATAATTAACACAACTTTTTTTTATAAATTTAATGTAAAAGAAATAAATAATATATTTAAATTAAAATTGGTAAATGTTATGGCCAATAACCAAGGTGGTATTTATTTTTTTAATTTAAGAAAATTGGTTAAAAAATAATTTTATTATCATAAAATTTTGTGCCAAAGAGTGTAATCTTATTTATATCTCATCCTAATTATTATTATTTTTTTAAAATTTGGTTTCATGTTTAATTCAATTATTTGATTTTGAATCTCTACTTGATTTTTATATAAGTCTTGAACGTGCTATATGTATATATATTTATATTTATTTATTATTCTAAAAAAAAGTCATGTTTTATGGGAACTTTTCCCGAGTAAGAGCCCAACCCCTTTGGAAAGTTACGACAATTAAGATGTAAACCGGCCCAGTCATAGGCTGCTAGAGCTGCAGTGTGGGCGGCGGGTGAGGCTGGGGAGGAGGAGGGAGGTGGGTGCAGAGTCGTGAGGGTGAGGAGGAGGAGTAGGAAAGAGGAGGAGAGGGGTGGAGGCTTTGGGAATGGTGGAGAAGTGGGATGGGGAGGAGGTGCATGAGGTCTCTCATTTGGAGCAGCAAGGTCCGGGGTCTTGACACCCAGAGTTTTGAATTAGCTTTTAGGACTGTGATGGTAATTTTAAAAATGGTTTGTAATACATGGTAACAAAATGAAAAGATTAAATTATTTTAAAAATATTAAATTATCATTTAAATTGATTATTAATATTGATAAGGGTACTTCAAGAAATAAAAAAAAACAACTAGTATTTTCCAATAAAAAGTCCAACAAAAAAATAAATATGTGAAATTATTATTTCAAGATTTACATAAAAATCAAATAGAGATTCAAAATCAAATAATTGAATTAATCGTGGAACCAAATTTTAAAAATAATTGCCATTAGATATAAATAAGATTATGCTTTTTGGCACAAAATTTTATGATAATAAAATTAATTTTTAACCAATTTTCTTAAATTTAAAAAATAAATACCACCTTGGTCCTTGGTCATAACATTTACCAATTTTAATTTAAACACATTATTTATTTCTTTTATACTAAATTTATAATTTTTTTTTGTAAAAATCTAAAAAAATTAATTTAATCAATTAATGTTAAATATGTCTTATTGAAGATGAAAATAATAAAAAGTGGATTTCTTGTCTATATTTTTTAAAAATTAAATATTTTGAATTTATAAAAATTATTTCAATCATAAAAAAATCATCTAGGAATCATCTTTAAAAAAATAAACATGATTTTATTTTATCAAATATATTTGAAATAAAACAGTTATAAAAATAAAGGATTTTTAATTGAATGAACATATTTGAACATAAATATATTTTTCCTCTACATTTATTCATTAATTTAAATTTTTATATTAATATTCATTTCCTAAACCTAAATATTCATTATTAATTTTTTTTCCTTTCATTATCTATTCAAATGCAAATATTCACCACATATATCTTGAACCCAAAACCTTTAAACAACATTGAAATAATTATTAAGAACACTCTATTGACTCATATCTAAAAACCATCTCATTTCGAGTGAAACAGTTGATAACAGAGGTAATGCGGGCATTGGCGGGTGGGGCTAAGCCCAAACGGTTCACCGATCGGGCCATACACGCACATTTATTTACAGGGGTCTCCAAGTGGGGCTCCGATTCGCAACAGTTTAACACAGCAACCTTTCCGGGTTGGCGCCATTTCACCTTCTCTCTCGAGTCCACTCAGTGACTTCCATCATCTCTCTGTCTCCATCTCTCACTCTAAGCCCTAGCTCTCTCTCCCTCACAAACCGGTGATTCAAGGTTTCTTGGAGCTTCAATTCTGCATTTCGACACTCGGAACGCCGCAACAATAGAATCTACAATGGCGGAGCGTCGCTCTAAACGCCCCAAAATCACCAGGTCTGTAAGCATGTCTGACCGACTATAGAACTGGTTTTCTTTCTTTCAATGACTTCTTTTCGCATTTTTATTATTTATTTTTATTTATTGGGTTTTAGTGGGTTTTGCTCTTCAAATAGCATTAAATTTAGGGTTTTATTATCTGTTTGCTTCTTTTCAGCAACCAAATCGAGTGTTACTGCACAGAGTGCTAATGTTTTTTTTTTTTTTTCAAATTATTTCTTTTAGAGGGGAAGATGATTATTTACCTGGGAATATAACTGAGATTGAGCTCCATAATTTTATGACATTCAATGATCTGAAATGCAAACCGGGTTCACGTTTAAATCTTGTAATTGGACCCAACGGATCAGGGAAAAGCTCTCTCGTGTGTGCCATTGCCCTAGGTCTTGGCGGTGATCCTCAGGTTGGTGAAGTTTTGATTCTTATTGTTAGCTTTTTCAAACTAAAATTAAAAGTGTACTTTTGTAAAGCTGCTTGGAAGGGCTTCTAGTATTGGTGCATATGTGAAGCGTGGGGAGGAGTCGGGATACATCAAGATTTCCTTGAGAGGGGACACTGAAGAGGAGCAGATTACCATTATGCGCAAAATAGATACACGTAACAAGTCTGAGTGGTTGTTCAATGGTAAGATATTTGACCTTTATACATATGTGCATGTGGAAAAATTTATGAGTTCAGATTTAACCCATGATATAGACTCATGTGTCAAGATTATTTCATTTAGTTGTTAGAATTATTTTTAAAATGTTCACCTTGACCTACTCCCTGTATACTTTGGGTTGCCTTTCAAGCTCCCTTTTTAATATATTTGTGCTTTTGCCTTCAAAAAAAAAAAATGTTCACCTTGACCTTTTTTAATTTGATTTTTTTTTCTTTTCTACAAAGGCAATCATTTCTAGATTATACTTGGTAGCCTCCTCCATACTATTTGTTGGATTGTTCTACTATTCTAAAGTAGCTTTCTCTCGATCAAACAAATTTTAAACTAAAAGCTACGATAGTAGAGTGGCTCTAGGTGTTGTCCACTGGGATGATGGATGTGTTTGGGAATCAAGAGAGAAAATAATGTGAATTGAGGTGGTGATGATAAAAAGTGAGGTAGTAAAAAAATCATACGAATTTACCAAACAAATTTTAAATGAAGAGGTTATTTATTTATTTATTGATAAGAAGCAACAATGTAATTTATTAAAATAATGAAAAGGTAAAATTGGCCAAAATTGGAATAAAATTTACCAAATGGAAAAGCTTTAGCATTCTGGATTAAGTAGAAATCAATCTCTATGGTGAAGAGGTTATTAGGATCTATTATTCATCAACTTAGGTTGAAGACCTTAAAATCTCACCTAAATTGATTGATTTAGCTTTAAATCTAGAACAATTAAATTCTCAAATTAATAATCCTAATTGCATTGACTGATAATTCACAATTAAGCTAAGTTCATTTCTAATCACCTTCCAATAGATCATGTAATGAAAATACAAGATGCTACAAAATCTAATAATTTTTTTTTGATAAGTAAAGAGAAGTATATATATTAAAAAGAGGCGCCAAAATGGTGACTCAAGGTATACAAGATAAATACACCCACCCCCATTCAGCTGAAACAAAAAAAACTGTCAAAATGGAGGTACAAAAATATTCCCACCCTCAACGAGAGTCCGACCAATCGATGAAACCAACTAGCGTCAAAGAACCATCCTTTATGAACAATTTAGTCTTTGACCAAAGAAAACAAACAAAAGAACTTTTTAGTCTTTGGATGAAAAGTATGTCCTCTTCAAAAGCAATTCTATTCCTTGCATTCCAAATCATCCAAAAGATGCATAAGGGGCCTACTCTCTATACTTCCTTTCTCTTCTTTCCCACAAATGACCCATCCCAACCCAAAAGTGTTGCCCTAACTGAAGATGGCAACACCCAATGCACCCTAAAAATAGTGAAAAACATCTCTCATGAAGCCCTAGTCTTAACACATTGGAGGAGGATGTGATCTATCAATTCTTCATGCATTTGGTAAATATAACATCTATTTGCTTGGGGCCATTCTCTTTTTTGAATTTGATCCAAAGTAAGAGCTTTTCCCCACGTTGCTTCCCACTACACACAAGACTTCCAAATGATATTCGTTGGGAAGGAAGTCGGAAAACCCAACTGTAAGGCTTTGTAGAAAGACTTAAAGGAAAACTTCCTGTTTTTTGTCTCTGTCCAAAGCACCCTACCCTCCTCATCCCTTTGCACTCTCTTCCCATTTAAACACAACAAAAATCGGTCCACCTCATCCACCTCCCAATTATTGAATGATCTAGAGAAGAGGGGGCAAACTCCACACATCTTTCACCCAAGCGTCCTTGGAAACGGTGAGAGCAAATAATACGGGAAAAGAATCACATAAAGGTAAACCTCACACCACTTATCCTTTTAGAATTTCACCCTTCGTCCATTACCCACCACAAAAGAAAGTCTGGTACTGACAATGTGCCACTCCTTCCTAATTGCTTTCCACAACCCTACACCATACCCGTCCTTGACTTCCCTAGAACACCATCCCCCTCGTTCCTCCCCATGCTTTCCCTTGGTCACTTGATTCCAAAAGGCTCCTCTCTTATTGGCAAACCGACAACTCAATTTACAAAGAAGAGCCTTACTGAGAGTAGAAAAACAATTAACCCCAAACCTCCTTTTCTTTTGTCTAAGCAGACTGTCTCCCACCTTACAAGATGAGGTTTCCGCTCAATAGCCCCACCTCCCCACAAAAAATGCCTTTAAACTTGCTTTAACCTCAATCTGACTAGCCTAGGTATAGAAAGCACGAACATGAAATAAATGGGCAGGCTACCCAAAGTACTCCGTATCATGGTGATCCTTCCTTCTTTAGAGATGTATTGTCTGTTCCACATAGCCAATCTCTTTTGAAACCTCTCCTCCACTCCATCCCAAGCAGTCACAAACTTAAGAGAAGCACCCAACGACAACCCCAAGTAAGAGGAAGGGAGACTCCCGACCTTATAACCAAGCTTTGTAGCCAAGTCTTCCACATATTCCACACATCCCATTGAGATTAACTCAATTTTATCTATATCAATTCTCAACCCTGAAATGGCCTCAAACCACATAAGGATCCAACATAAATACGTCATCTGATCCTGAGAAGCCTGAAAGAATAGAAGTGTATCATCTACGAACAATAAGTGAGAAATTTGAACCTCTTCACCACCTCTACCTCTCACCTGACAAGTCGACAAAAAAACCCCATCCACAGCTCCCTTTAGGCACAACTCCCTTTAGGAGGCAACTGAGTGCTTCTATAGCAATCACAAATAAATAGGGTGAGAGGAGATCTCCCTGCCTTAGTCCCTTAGATCTTTGGAAAAAACATGAGGGGGTTCCATTAACCAAAACAGAGAACCTAGCTATGAAAATATGCCACTTCATCCACCCTAGCCATTTCTTCTTAAAACCCATCATAGTATCATATCCATAACCGAAAACAAGAAGGACCAGGCCACATGATCATACGCTTTCTCTATATCAAGTTTGCACATAACCTCACAATCATGGCTCTTCAAAATCAATTTTGAAGCATGAATCAATTAAGATTTCATTGTATTTTATTATATTTTTAAACAAGAATAAGAGTTACAAGATAGTTAAATTATGATAAAAGTTCTTAAAATTTCCAAAGAGTCTGTCTTAAAAGATCTCAACCCCTATTTATAGGCTAATTACATGAATGACACTTGGCATCATATTATTAGGCTTCTAGAATCTTCTAATTTCACAATATGAGATTGGAGCCAAAAATCAGCAATTTTGCATGGTCATGTAAAATTGAAATAGGTGACAAGTTTGGCATGGCTTGTGTGAAATTTCATATAGTCATGTGAAATCAATTCTTCCAAACTTCTCTACATTATACACTTTTTAACCCTTTGATCCAGTTGGCATGTATGTGTGAAATCTTGCATAGTCATATGAAATCAACTTCAATAGATTTATGACGAATCTTGGTTCTAGTTCATTTGGCATGCTTGTGCTAAATTTCTCATGTTCATGCGAAATTTCCATCCCTCTCATTTTTAAGCTCTCTTCCACAATTTTTCGCACTTCTTCCTTCCATATCAAGTTAGCCACCTCCAAACAATTCCAAATGCAACTCCAAACCAATTTACATTAATGGAAACATGAATCAAACTCAATTTGGACATCTTTCTTCATGAGATCAACATTGTTTATTCCCAATGATCTTTTCAATTTCAATAAGTGAAATCACCCATTTGCGATGCATATTTGAATCATCATCACCTTTTGCTCTCTTTAAATAGATTCATATCTTTGATCACACAATTTATCATTAATTACATATTGAAATCACTCCACAACTCTAAAATATTGTTAATAACCTTTGCAAGAGCAATAACATGTCAATTGAGTATTTTAGGCCTAATTACTACTCAAAAGATGTGAAATTCATTGGAATTACTGTTTAAAATATGCTCTTTTTGAGTAGTAATCACATGCCCATAAACCACACAATCTTGATGACGGTGGGCTTCAATCCTAGCCTCCTATATCTCCATTGGGAATCCACTGGCAAAACTTTATATCTCCATTGGGAATCTATTGGCAAACTTTCACCATTAAATGAAAATTGATTTATCCTAGGTTGGATTCAGAAAGAGATTGAAAAAAAATCCATCCATAATTTTTGTCTTAGGTTGTTTGAACATTATAGCTCTCTTTAATAAAGCAAGCTATTGTTTCACTTGTAGGTAGCTAGGTAGGTGGGTCCAAGGAGGCAATATATGTTCTTGGATAAGAACTAGGATTTGTGAAGTTATTGAATATTTACTCTCTCTCTCTCTCTCTCTCTCTTTTGTAATAATCTTAAGCCAAATAATGATTTGATTGGCTAGGCTGTATTAGATGTTTTATAGTTACCCTTTCAAGTGAAAATTTGTTTTAGTTTAGCATTTTTGAAATGATTTTTTTTTTTTTCCTTTTTGACAGGTAAAAAAGGGACAATGAAGGTTGACTTAGTTATAAATTATAATCAATCATCCCCTTAATGAAAAGGGATTGGAATGCTCCACATAACCCACTCTTCTTTTCAAACTCCTTATGCAAATCTAGCTCTACCACTTAATACGATAGTTATTATTGCCATGTGAAGAATCATGTTGGCTTAAATGCCTGGGGACTTAATGTATTATAAATTTCACTTCAAAAGTTTTGGAGAAGGATCTTCTAAAGGTTTTTTTTTTTTGTTACTTTTACCATTGTTTCTTTATTTTGATCCCAAGTAGCTGGTGTAAGCTTCTGCATTTTCCTTGGTGTCAAAAGTAATTAAGAAAATGTATCTTTCCAAATAAAATCCTTCTTATTTGGAGTGGTTGTGTCTATATGGTTCTAAAATTTGTTACTCTTTTGTACATCAATTGTTGTCTTAAGAACTTATAGCTTCTTAATTTTGTAACTATTTGAGTCGCTTCTTTAGCGCCTCTTTTGAATACACATATTACTTACTGATCAAAAAAAAAAAAAAAAGCTTAATTAATTTGACATTTGTTTTTAAGTTTTTTATCTCATAATTCAAGGCTTATCTGATATGAATTATGGCTTATATTACAAAATCTCTATCTCTTTGTCTTTGTCTCTCTCTCAATCGTCTACATGATGCTGTTGAACTTAAAGAAATCGTTTGTGCTAGCTAAGAAGAGGAATATAACTGTTATTTGCATTTATCTTTTGGTTTCAGGCAAAGTGGTGGCAAAAAAAGATGTAATTGAAATCGTTCGAAGGTTCAATATCCAAGTCAACAATTTGACTCAAGTGAGTTCCTACTTATGCTCAAAACATCCTTGGATTGTTGTTGATGGGGTTCTTTTTCGTCTTATCTATCATCTAGCATGCTCAAATTTTTCTTCATGATACTATAAGTGAATCTATTGCAACCAGTATGAGTTTTTGTGTATCTGACTTATGAGTTTGAATCAGGGCCTTCATCTTGGGCTACCTTCTTGTCTTTTTTCCTTTTCCTTTCATTCTTATTTTTCGTTTTGGGGTTGGTGGTGGTTAGTTCTTGCCACAAGACAGGGTCTCTGAATTTGCTAAGTTAACTCCTGTGCAACTTCTAGAAGAAACAGAAAAGGCTGTTGGTGATCCTCAACTACCAGTCCAACATTGTGCTCTTGTTCTTAAAAGTAGAGAACTGAAGAAACTTGAAAAAGTAAGTTTCTAAATTCATCATTTCCCCTATAAACAATATCAATGTTTCTTTCATGACTTGTTCTATTCTATGATACATACCATTCTTTTTAATGCTTTGCTCTTTTTGGTTTAGGCTGTAGAGCAGAATGGGGAAATGTTGAATTGTTTGAAGACACTTAATTCTGAACGAGAAAAAGATGTTGAGCGTGTCCGTCAAAGACAAGAACTTCTAGCAAAGGTTTTTCTTTAGTTTTGTGTTTCCAACAGAATTGTTTTTATTTTGTCTCTGTTTTTTGGGTATCTTTAATTTCATTCATGAATGATGATGCTGATTCCTTTTCACATTTGTTTTTAGGTTGAATCCATGAAAAAGAAACTGCCATGGTTGAAGTACGATATGCAGAAGGTCCGATATATGGAAGCTAAAGAGCAGGAGAATGATGCAAAAAAGAAGTTGGATGAAGCTGCTAAGACTTTGAATGATATCAGAGAACCTATAGAGTATGGTGACTTCATTTGACACATTTCCTTTTTTTTTTTTTTTTTTTTATTCTGAAAACTTTTCTTTTGATTATAACAAAAATATAAAGATGTTGCTGGAACATTTAATTATTGTGAGCTGGAGATGGAAGTTGTTTCCTCAATCATTTTGGCTCCTTCTAATTGGTCGGATGAAAATACTTATCAAAAAAAAAAAAGTTGGATGAAAATGCTTCAGTGAAGGAGTGAATTTGGAACAGTATAGCAATATTTAATCTTTCTCTTAAGCTTTTGAGGGCAGCGGAAAGGAGGTTTCCCTTTTAGGAAGATTTGTTTTTTAGTATGCTCCCTCTCAAAGGAAATCTTGACCATTGACAATTTAGCATGAAATGCTACTTATTGATTTTTATGTGATATTTCTTGGATACTTTCTGCATTTTGTTTCTCACTTGGTTTTAGCTGTTAAGAGTAATACTAATATATGATCATCGTTTCTTTTAAGTATATTGGTTGAGGATTGGTAGGAACCTAGAACTTCTTAAATAATAATATTTATTACGGGACTTATTGGAATTTGCAATTTAAGTTTATTGGAACTCTCCTGTATCTGTTCTTATATCAATATATTCTCCTTCGTTTCTGATCAAAAAAAAAAAAAAAAAGTTTATTGGAACTTCTGAAATAATAATATTTATTTTGGGGATTTTATGATAAAACAAACATCATATTTTGTCAAGTAGGCTTCATTGATGCCTTAGAATTGAATGTTGATGTCTGTGATGTATCGATGAATAATCTTGTTTACCTCTATGGTTTTGGGAATCTCATTTTCTTATTGGGCTCAGTTTTTCCTATTAGCCTCTGCTTACATCTATAATACTTTTTTTTTTAAATTTTAGGCTCATACAATTGCTTATATACAGAATATGAAATTTCAGAATCTAAAAAATATATTTCATGAAAATAATATTTCCCAATAAGTGTGGGAGAAAACTAAATTATGAAAAATGTGGAGTTGGAATATGCTTGCTTGAAATTTTTTAATTCTAAACTGATCTTAACTTCAATTGTGCTCTTGAATTTCTTTTCTTTTTAAATATAAGTTCTTGATTACATGGTGTAGAAAATGGAACTTGTTTAAAGTGTAATGCTTTGGTAAGGTGACTTTTTTGATAGGTGCTTTAGTATGGTGAACCTGAGCCTAAGTACGTGGGCTTGGTTCGGATGTGTGTCTAGGTATTTGATCCTTTATATCTCAAATTTTAGGATATAGAGACTCAGTTGAAAAAGATCTTGAATGGACTTGAATATTATATTATAAAAAAATCAATGAGAAATCAACAAGTAAAAAATAACTTACCCTTGATTAAAAAAAAAGAACCGTTTCTTTTCTCTTTTATCCATATTTGTTTTTAGAAAAAAAGATCAAAATAACTATATTGACAGGCAAAATAGGAGTATCCAACAAGGATCCTACACCCATTCTTTGTCATGTTGTGTTGACAAGGTTCCATTGGACAAAGTTGAAAAGTTTGAGTATCACAACACTGAGCACTGTTAAGTACATATTTTGCATTTTTATCTATACTATTAACAAGGTCAACATCCCATTCATTCTTTCTTCCATCTTTTACCGAACTCAAATACCTAATAGGTCCTACTATTAATCACACAAGTGATAAAACATACAGATAATGAAGTAAAATCACTTAAAGAGATAAGTCACTGTCATAAAATATGAAACAATTTTTCTCCCTCTGTCACTTTTGCCAACTTTCCAAGTACTCACATGCTCTCCCTCTCTCATATATTTTAAGATATCATATGATGTGAATGCTCAGAATCTATCTAATATATATTGGGAATTGGGATATTATATGGTTTAGTGCATGCATGGACATTCCATGCTCACCACATCTAGTTCTTAGCTTAAGTAGGAATCTTTTGAATCTTTTGTTTATGTTATGTCATTTAGTTATCACTTTTACATGTACATTTTCAGAAGATCATTATTGTAAACTTTTTTTTTTTTTTTTAATCAGAAACAAACACATTTTCATTAAAAATGAAGGTATGGTCTCATCCTTGCCTACAATTTTTCAGTGGCTGCAAAAATTGAGAGATTGCAAAGAGATTTTTTATGGTCAGGGGTTGGGGAAGGTAAAAGAGATCATCTTATTAGTTGGGATGTAGTGTGTAATCCGAAGGCAAAAGGGGGATTGGGATATGGGAAGATTTCTATAAGGAATCTCGCTCTCTTAGGGAAATGGTTGTGGAGGTACCCTAGGGAGGGTTCAGCTTTGTGCATCAGGTTATTTTAAGCATTTATGGATCACACTCCAATGGTTGGGATGCCAACATTATAGTCAAATGGTCACATCATTGTCCTTGGAAGGCTATTGCACAAGTCTTTTAGAGTTTTTCAAGTTTACTCGGTTTGTGGTAGGAGATGGGGAAAGAATTCGGTTATGGGAAGACTTTTGGTGGGGGGACCAACCTTTGGGATCCCAATATCCGAGACTATTTAGAGTAGTCACGGATAAAAATATTCCTATTTCTTCAACTCTTGGTTCTACTCGTCCCTTCTCTTGGAACTTTGATTTCCGCCGTAACCTTTCTGATTCTGAGATAGAAGATTTAGAAGGCCTCATGCGGTCACTTGATTGTTTGCATTTATCACATTCGGTTTCAGATTCGAGATCCTGGTCTTTATCTTCTTCAGGGCTTTTTACAGTCAAATATTTCTTTCTTGCCTTATCTCAATTTTCTGGTTTTCCTCCAGTTTTCCCTACTACGTTCGTTTGGAATTCTCAAGTCCCTTTCAAAATCAAGTCCTTTGTCTGGTTAGTGGCACACAAGAAGGTAAATACTAATGACTTGCTACAATTGAGAAGACCCTACAAAGCTATTAGTCCTGATATTTGTAAGCTATGCATGAAGCACGGAGAATCAACAGATCATCTTTTCCTACATTGCTTTTTGACGATGAGGTTGTGGCATATATTATTTTAGTTAGCCAAGACGGATTAGGTTCCCCCGAGGAGCATTTCCGACATGCTGTCCATCAATTATAATGGTTTTGGTTTATCTAAGAGAGGGATAGTTTTGTGACAAGCTGAGTGCATTGCTTTAATTTGGGTTGTGTGGCGGGAAAGAAATGCAAGAATTTTTTAGGATAAAGTAAGGAATTCGGAGAATCTTTGGGATTCTATTCATTTCCTTGCTTCTCTTTGGGCTTTTTGTTCCAAGGTTTTTAAGGGGACTCCCCTTAATGTGTTACAACTTGATTGGCTAGCAGTGTGTAATTCGAATGGGTTGGTCTAATCTAGAGAGTTTGTATGTTTTTACTTAGTATTATCTAGTATTTGTATTATTGTAGTTTAGTTTTTCCTTGGTGGGAGGATTCCTCATCCTTCTCTTGTTCTTCTTTTTTCTATCAATATATCCCTCTGTTGTTTCCTATCAAAAAAATGAATAGAAGTAGACTAGATTTCACATCATTTCGTAGAACTACACTTGTCCTCAAAGATCATTGCATTTCTTTCCCTCCAAACTATTCAAATCAATGAAAGACAAGCAATTTGCCATAGCACTTTGCTTTTGGAAGTGATTCTCAAACCCCTAAAAGAAATTGTCAACATGTGACTAACATTTTTAGTAGGAACCCGAGCTAAACTAGCTAGTTTAAGTAGTTTGCACCATAACTCCAAAGTCATTGGGCAATGTAAAAAAAGATAATCTATTTATTCTCCACTACCCATACATAGAGCGCAAAACATTCGGGCTAAATGCTTTGAATGGCCTTCTCACCTAAAGCAAGTTGTTGGTGTTAACCTTTTCGTTGGTCACTAACCAAGTAAACGTCTTGACCTTTGATGGATCTTTTGATTTCCAAATGAAAAGTGCAAGGGGGAAGAGGACTTGAGAAGATTAATTAGATAAAGCTAAGAAGAAATATTTATTGTAAACTTTAAGATTAGGTGACAAGGAAGCTGGCGCTACTTTCCTTGATTAGAGAAATTAATGAAGGTTTTTTCCCCTATAATATCAAAAACAAAATATTTATTTAGTACAAGCAAAAGATGTTTTAAGTACAAGCAAAGAATGAGAAATCCTTCTAAAATACAAAAGATGATTCAAAAGAGGAAAAACCTAACAAGAGTAACAAGATAGCTATGCTGATGAATTATGGAACAATAACATGGACAAAATATGTAACAATGTACTTAATATTTCAATATAATTAAATCGTTGTTTCTAATAAAAAAAAGGAAAAAAAAAAAAGAACAGAAAAAAATTAACAATGTACAACTCGAGGGGGTAAAAAATCCCTTACAAAATAAAACATCTGTTTGGCTCCACATTTGGCTAATCAATTTTCTAGCTCATTAGCAAAATGTGGGGACCAAGGGAAGGAACAATCCAAGCTGCTAGCTAGACTTAGGTCTAGTTGAGCCATAGTTCATTTTTCCAAGGACTTTTTGACTTAGATACTGATGAGATCACTATAGAAAAATGTCCCTTCAACAACAAAGTGGAAAGATCCAAAGCCTTGGCCAGCGATAAGCCCTTTCTCTCCCTTACCCACTCTTTCACTCTTCAGTGTTTTCCTTTATGGTTGTTCTAAGCTGTATGTTCAATCATTACTTGGTTGGCTGCAGGAAACAGAAGCAAGAGAAAGCAGCACTAGATGCTAAATGCAAAAAAGTTAGTGGGCTCATGAATGGCAATTCTAAGAGGCGCATGGAACTTCTAGAGAAGGAAAATCGTTTGGTATTTTGAGCTTCTTACTTTTATTGCTTCTGTTTTGTGCTTCTTTGACAACTTGTTGCGAGATTCATTTATTCATTATTATTTCTGATAGATATTTGTACTCTTATAGGGAGTGCAAGTACGAGGAAAATACAATGAAATGGAAGAGTTGAGGAGGCAAGAAGAATCACGTCAACAAAGAATTTCAAAAGCTAAGGAAGATCTTGTTGCTGCTGAACTAGAACTTGCTAGCCTGCCTCCCTATGAACATCCTAAAGATGAAATTGTAAGTTGCATTCTCTAGTCCTGATTGCTACATTTTTCTTCTTATAAAAAACGCCAATTTCATTGCATTAAAATGGTGAGTACAGAGAAAGATGATAATTCCTTCCAAGAGGTACAATATTCTCTCTACAAAGTCCGATTAAAAAGGTGGATAAGCATATACTAGTTCAAAAAAGGAAATCTAGCTACAATTCACCAAGGTGTAAAATCTCCTACAAAAGAACCTATATGTCTAGCCACAAAAGACGCGGCTAACGTATACTAGTTCTGATTGCAATATTTGTTTAGCTGCCTGATGGATGCAGGTCAAGTTAGTATTTGATACTAGGGATACTGCAACCAGAAAAACTATGGTGAATAACTAACTCATTGCCTTAGCCAATAGTCTCATTGGTGACCTTTTTAAGATGGCCCATGCATCAGTGAAGATGCATTTTCCTTTAAATGGTTCTTATCAAATGTATGCAAATATGATAGCTTCTTCAGATAAAAAAATATATATGATAGGTTCTACTAAATTGGTGAATTTTTATTTATAGGGGGGCTGCAAGATGCCTACCACCTTTGGACATCTATGTTCTTTTTGGATGTGGCAAGATGGGTTGCCGGTATTGGTGTAGTGAATACATGAGTATGGAATTGAAGGTTTTTCACAAGACGCAATCAAATCACTTGGCTGAAACTGCCTTTTGTCTTGGTATATATGGAAATAGGAACTGGTGCAATTTGGAGGAGACTTGCTATTTTTAATTAGAAACAAACAATTCATTTAGCTGAATTACACAAGAATATACAAAAGAAGGATGTGTACTCTTCTCGAAAGCAAGATTTGACCGAAAAAAAGAAAAAGCAAAAAAAAGAGGGGCTAGAATCAGTAACTGAAAAAAATACTTGCAAGATAAAAGAAAGTCTAGAGCGCAAATAAGGACCAATGTGCAAGGAGGAAAAAAAAAATCAATAGAAGTCTTTAATTGGAAGGTCCTACGCTGAACTAGCAAATTGGCTACCTAATTGGTTGATCAAGTAAGCTAGTTGAAAGGACATTGAACTTCTATCAATGTTAAAGATTTGGTTGAACAACAATCATACTTTCGGTGTATGTGTGATCAGAAATCTTTCTGTTTTCAATGCTACTATTCTAGACAAGTGGAGTTGGAGATTTGCCTCTCAAAGATATTCTTGATGGAAATGGGTTATAATAGGGAGGTTTGGGAAGAAGTGGTTATGGGTTTGATTTGGTGCTTTGGTGTGCTAAGGGAGTAGGATTGTGGAAGACAATTAGGAACAAATGAGGGATTTTTAAAAGTAGAGTTCACTTTACTATGGGGAATGGGAGAAGAGTCAAGTTTCCGTTGGGTGGTGTGGTGATTCATCTTTGAGGGACTTTTTTCCTGCCTTATTTGCCATAACCAATTCAAAGGCTTGTGCATAGTAGATTGGGGAAGGGGAGGGGAAGGGGAGGGGGTCACAGGTCAAGGAGAGGAGCCATTGGAGCCCATGATTTTCAAGACAATTTCATGATTGGGAGTTAGATATGGGGGAGGCCTTTCTGCAATTAGCGAGATGGGGACTAGGGGATGGAATGGCCTAGTTGGATTCTAAGAGTGAATAGTTCTCATTTTAAAGCTTTCCACTCCTTTTTGGCATCCAAGGGGAAAAAGGAGGGTAGGGCGGGGGAAGGAGGGGCATAGAGCCATTTCCAATTAATGTTGTTTGGAATTCATGGGCTCTAACATAGTGGGTTTTTTTTATTTTTTATTTTATTTTAACATGGGAGGCAATGTGGGAATGGTATTGACCTTGTATTAGATGAAAAGAAGAGGCTTGTCTTTGAGGGAACATGAAAGGGAAGAAGAATTTGTTGATTACATTTTCTTACATTGTGCCTTAGCAAGAATGTTGTGGCAACTAATCTTTTCCATGTTGGGATAGCTTGGGTGATTTGTTCTTGAACAAGACCGATGCTATTAAGTTGGAATTAGTTCTTTGTTGGGAAGAGGCGGAATAGAGTGAAAATGACTTCTCCATTGTGTTTATTTTGGTCTATTTGGAGGGAGAGCAATCAAATGACATTCAAAAACTTGGAGCAATCAAAGCAAGCACTGGAATCCTTTCTTATGTCTAATGTTGTGGAATGTCTTATTCTTTATTTTGAGGCATCTATTTTTTTTTAATTTTTTTTTCATTAAAAACAAAACATATTCACTGTGCAAATGCAGGATGAGAAATCCTTCCCAAAATTACAAATCTAATAGATAACAGAGGTGGAGAAACCTACTCCAATAGATAGAGGAGATATCCATGTTTATGATGGATTTGGTTGATTGGTTGGGTTTGAAGTAGAAGAGGGAACATTCCAATTTTTTTTTTTGTTTTTTGTTCTTTATGCTCAACACCAAAGAGTTCTAAAGACCTCACTTTTCAATGATGTCCAAGAGATAACAATAGTAGAATCCATTTCCACTATGTGATGGGACAACCTTAAAGTTCTAGCCAAAAGCAACCTCGTCGAAAGAGGTTGAATCTTTGCCTCTACAGCAAATACCATAGTAGCAGGTCTAGAGAAGGTTCTTAATATGCCACCAACATTCTCCCTAATCACACCTTGACCTTAACAGATCAAAATTACTTAAATAAATACTATAAAAGTTTAGCTTGAGTATGCCAATTGGAAGAGGTTTTTGATTGAGCTTGAAGCTTCGACATACTCCTAGACAAACATACAAGGCTCTAATCTAGCAACATTAAGTCTAATGTGGTTACACTAGACTGTTCTAAGATTGAAGCCCAAAGGGATGGAGTAAAATGCTCCACCTACCAATTTTGGTCATTGCTAAGTTGTGGTAGACATGAGAGTTGGGATGAGTAGGATGGAAGGCGTGGGTGGTGGTGTATTGCAGTGGAGTGGTTGCTTTACTTTTGCTCTTATTAGATATACAAGTGTTTCCATGGGTTGCACTACCCTTTTTTTAGGGCATCTAAATTGATTTTAGTATGCCAAAGAAGGTGGACTTTTCATTTAAGTTTTTCTACTTATTGGCAAGTAGGAGAATGAAGCCTTTCCCTTATAGTACAGTTTGGGACTCTTGGGCTCCTGTAAAAGCTACCTTTTTTGCTTGGGAAGCAACTTAGGCTAAGATATTGACTTAGGATCAACTCAGAAAGAGGGGTTGGAGGATGCCTAATAGATGCTATTTGTGCAAGGCAGAAGAAGAAATGGGGGATCATATCCTCCTTCATTGTTTGAAAGTGTGTATATTTTGTGGTAGTTGATTTTTGCTCTATTCAATGTATAATGGGTGATGCACTCTTCAGTGAAAGGGATGCTCTTGAGTTGGGAGGCTTCTTTGTGGACATAAAAAAAGAAAAAGGTTTGGAAAGTTGCTCCTTTATGCCTCTTTTGGTCCATATGGAGGGAGAAAAATAGGAGAGCTTTTAAGAATTGTGCAAGCTTGGACCAAACAATTAAAAGTTTTTTTTTGTATCTTTTTTGGGATTGGGTTAGATTGTACATTGGGGATGGTTCTATGATGTTGATCGATTTTGTGGACTGGTTAGGCTCTTTGTAGGGTGCGGTTGCTTGTTTTTGTGTATTCGCACTTTCTGGTTTTTGTTGCTTTGTATACGTTGTGTATGCCTTTTAATTTTAATACAATCTTCATTACCTATTAAAAAAAAAAAAAGAAGTTTTGCTATAATAGTCATTCCTTGCTATTGATGTAGAAACTTGAATTCAAGAAACAACTACTAAACTGGACTAGAATAAATTACCTTAGGGTTAGTGGGATTCTTGGACTAGTAAGTTTTATATGATTTGGTCTATGGAGATGAGTTAGGAAGGGTATAATGACTTTTATAGATTGATATTTTTGATGCAGGGGATGTGCTGGACAATGTTTTTGTTAGACATGTGTGACACAGAAATAACTTTAGAAAATAATCCCAAATTTGTTTTGGATCAAAGTTGTTAGAGATTGTGGTGGCAAATTATTTGTGTTGGCTTGGAGAGGAGAGATTTTTCTTGCTATTTTCATCATTCAGGACTAGGAGTCATTACAATTAAACATGTATCCTTTGATGTCTTTGGTGTTTGATGTTGAGGTTAGTTAGAGAACTTATTCAAATGGCATGGCTGCTTTGTGGTGAAGGAGGTCAGTTTGGAGTGGAACCCTACAAAGTGTCTTTTGGAGTTCTCATGGAAGAAACAAAAATGTGAATGAGGGGTGAAAGTTTATAGATCTTGATTATGATACACCTAGAGGGGGTGAATAGGTGTTTATTGATTTAAGCCCAAAATTATTTTATGTTTTACCTTTTCCTTTGATATAGGGAAGTGGAAAAGAATAAACAATGTACAATACACAAAGGTTTTTAAGTGGAAAACCATCTACACAATCTCTTAGAGACAATGCGAATGCAACAACCATGGAGTTAAAGACCTCAAATCACAAATCTACTATCAAAAGAATAATGCATGGTTTTACTTGGCGGATGCTATCTCTAAGTCACTCCCTCGTACCTATTTTTTTTCTTTGATCAATAAACAGAAAACTGTATAGCAAAGAGGCGCTAAAGAAGCGACTCACATAATTACAGTATAGATAAACTCACCCCCTTACAAAAGGACCCAAACAACAAGGAAAACACAAAAAACCTTCTCCCTTATCGCAAACACACCCAATCTATAAAATCTATTAAGGTCGAAGGACTATCTTTTATCTACAATTTGGTTTCCGACCAAAGTAAATACACAAAAGAAACTTTTAGTTTTTGAATGGACAACACACCGTCCTCAAAAGCAATTGTATTCTTAGCCTTCCAAATGACCCAAAACAAGCATAACGGTCCCAATTGCCATGCCACCTTCCTCTTCTTGCCCACAAAAGAGCCCCTCCATCCTAAAAGGGTTTCCTTTACCGAATAAGGAAAGACCCAAGAAACCCCACACTTCCCTTGTTCTTTCACAATGAAAGAGGAGGTGGTTTATCGACTCCTCACACATTTGGCACAAAAAGCACCTATTTGCCAAAACCCAACCCCTCTTTTGTAAACGGTCCAAGGTTAGAACTCTTCCCCACGAAGCCTCTCACGCAAAGAAACTTAACTTGGGCTACACACAAGAATTCCAAATAATCTTCGAAGGGAATGAAGCAAGAGACAACGGCTGCAAGGCCCTATACAAAGATTTTACCGAAAAAACCCCATCCTTTGAGTCCATCCACCTCACCTTATCCTCCTCATCCACCTTAACCATCTTCCCATCCAAGCAACAAAGCAATCTTCCCACTTCTTCCATCTCCCAATCATTAAAAGGCCTATTGAAATGAGGAGTCCAACTTCCCCTCCTTTCTCCCTCGGCTGTCCAAACTTCATTTATCCAAGCCTCTTTAGACGTTGCTAGAGCAAATAATGAAGGAAAAATCTCGCATAAAGGGGTGTTTCCACACCACTTATCTTTCCAAAAACTCACATTCTTACCATTCCCCACCACAAAGCCAAAAAGAGGGGTTACTAGCTGTCCCATCTTACTTATAGCTTTCCACAACCCAACTCCATAGGCCTCCCTAGCCTCACAAGATCTCCACCCTCCTCTTTCCTCCCCGTATTTTCTTTTAATCACTTGGTTCCAAAGGGCCTTTTTTTCGTTTGCAAAGCGCCAAACCCACTTGCCAAGGAGAGCCCTAATGAAAGAACCAAGACTCTTAACCCCCAACCCTCCTTTACTTTTGTCTACACACACAATTGACCACCTTACTAAGTGCAGTTTTTGCTCAAGAGCCCCACCACCCCACAGAAAATCCCTTTGAATTTGTTTCAATCTCATCCTGACCACCCTAGGCAGTTGGAAAATAGACATAAAATAGATCGGTAAATTGGACAAGGTACTTCGAATTAAGGTAATCCTCCCCCCTTTTGAGATGTACTGCCACTTCCACATAGCCAATCTCTTTCGGAATCTTTCTTCTATTCCATCCCAAACACCAACAGATTTAAAAGGAGCACCCAAAGGCATTCCTAAGTAGGTGGAGGGAAAATTACCCACTTTATAACCGAACTCATCAGCCAACTTTTCCACATTCTCAACTCTACCAACTGGAATCAGTTCACTTTTTTCCAAATTCGCTCTTAACCCTGACATTGCCTCAAACCACATTAACAACCAGTACAAATATGTCAACTGCTCCTTTTTAGCCTCACAGAATATCATTGTGTCATCAGCAAACAATAAATGAGAGATCTAGACCCCTTCACCCCTTCTTCCCCGAACCGAACAAGGTATTAAATAACCTTCAACAACTACTCTTTTCAGCAAACAACTAAAAGCCTCCATCATGACTACGAATAAATAAGGCGAGAAGGGGTCTCTTTGCCTTAAGGCCCTTGAGCACTGGAAAAAACCAGCAAGACTTCCATTCACCAAGATTGAAAATCTAACAGTGGATAAACACCACTTTATCCACCTGTACCACCTTTCCCCAAACCCCATCTTCTCCAACACCGCTAAAGAAACGACCAGTCCACGTGATCATAGACTTTCTCAATGTCTAATTTGCAAAGAATTACCCCTCTATTACTTTTCAAAATGGAATCTATTGCCTCATTAGCAATCAGCACTGCATCCATAATCTGCCGCCCCTCCACAAAAGCATTTTGAGACGTTGAGATCACCTTGGCTAACACTCCTTTCATTCTGTTGGCCAACACCTTAGCTAACCACTTGTACAACCCTCCCACCAAGCTAATTAGCCTAAAATCCTTCAATTCCTCAGCCCCCCCTTTCTTAGGAATCAACACACTCCCTAGTACCTATATTGAACTTCATATTTATGATGCATCACCATGCATGCTCCCGGTAGATTCTATTTTAGCGTATGAGGGGATGCAAATCTCCCTCTCAACCTAAGAGAATACGAAGACGAGCTTCTTGAGAGCTTGAGATGCAAGGAAGGCTAATTCAGTTTTTCCTATATTTGCATCACAAAACAAAAGCTTTTTGGTATGGTATTTGTAGGATAAAAATACTTAGTGGACCGAATCTCAAATTTCCAAATTAGCATCCGATTAAAATTATAGAAACATAAAATTGCGTAGATCTAGAATTCTGCCATGAGTGCTTGACGCCCTTAGTATTGCTCAATTTAAAAACCTATAGTGCATCTCATGCCTTAATTAATTTCAATTAGCCTTTCCCGGACCTTTCTACATTTGTGTCGTCCCAATTGATCATGCAACAATCAATGGAGAGTAAGACACACAATCTAGAAAAGTCCTAAGTTAGGATGAATGGAACAAAATTGCCAATGTTAAATTGCATAGCCTGATGTACTAATAGAGGGGATTGAGCTTCTGTTGTTGAAATTAAACATGTATCCTTTTTCATTGTATATCGGCTTCTTCTTCATGGTCGCTATTATTCTCCTTATTTTGGGTATTTGGGGTCCTTACTAGATAATGAGAGGCATATTATTGTGTTGGCTAGAATTTACCAGGGAAGGAGTGAGAAGGAGGTTTTGAAAATAGCACCTCTATGCCTGCTTTGGATGATTTCAAAAGTCAAGAATGGGAAATCTTTTGATAGATTGGATCTGGTTGTGAAAATCAATTTCTCAAATATGTTTTTGTGGTCTAAAGGGGCAGTGATAGATACAAATTTCACCATGCTAGATTCTGCACATGCTTTTTTCTTTCTTTCTATGAGCTTTGGTGTGGCTTCTACCTCCATCCGTATGTTGTGCCTTCCTTTTCTGCTAGGCGCTTCTCTTGTAATAATTTATTTCCCATTAAAAAGAAAAAGCAAGAAAAAGAAACTAAACATGTGTTGAATTCTATATATTTGTGGGTTGAGGGAATTATGTATCTTTTCTCGATTTTGTAGATGAGTGAACTATAGTTTATACTAGGTTTTGTGATATTCTGGAGGTTTCTTCTTTATATCCTTGATGTGCTTTTGGTTTGTGCTTATTTTTCTTGTCTTTCTTTTTGGTTTTTTGTGCAGTTCAGTGATTTTTTTCATGTATGCCCAGAAATTGCGTATATAACCCTGGACATCTATTTAACAAAGGATTTTCTGATGAATGACTGACAATCTAAATTGTCCCAACATGGTTCATGCTTTGACTCCTGTTACTGAATCAACTCTTCTTACCAGGAAAGATTAGGATCTCAAATTCTTGAGCTAGAATTCTCTGCAAGTCAAAAAAGGCTCGTAAAGTCAGAAAAGGAAAAACTCTTAGGTCAGAAGAAAGGAGCCCTGAGGCAGTGTGTAGATAGGTAAATTAATCTTTAGGCAAATTATTATGTTGATAACCCTTCTAGTGTATGTTCAATTAACTTATTACACCCCTCTTGCAGGTTGAAGGATATGGAAAATAAAAATAATAAACTGTTACAGGCATTGCAAAATTCCGGAGCTGAAAAGATATTTGAAGCTTATCACTGGTTGCAGGAACATCGCCATGAGTTGAATAAGGACGTGTATGGTCCTGTGTTGCTTGAGGTGCATATCTAACAAGTCAGATACTTATGTTTCAATAATGAAATAAAGATATCCACTTTGTTCTTTTAATCATATCCTTGGGGTTTCAAATCTAGGTTAATGTGTCACATCGGATTCATGCAGACTATTTGGAAGGTCATATCCCTTATTATATTTGGAAGGTATTCTTAAGTATTATTGTTCTCTGCAGCTTTTGTTGGTACTTTGGTGTCCACGATCAAAATTTCAGGTCCTGAAATCTCCTTTATTTAATTCATCATTTGTTTCTGTGGTCTGTGTTAGGCTTTTTCCTTCTACCTGGATTACTAGTTTGTACTCAGCTTGGTAAATTTCTTGTGGTTTTCTTGATATTGCATAATGAATTTCTTGGGAGCTTCTTGGTTTCCTTAGAAGGAATTGTATATGCAACTGACTTGTGATGGAAACAGGCATGAAAATTGAATAGCATCATTAACTCACCACAGTTTCATCTGAAATGAATAGGAGATGCATTGGGAGATGGATTAAGAAAGTAAAGAAATGAAGGTTAATGCATGAAAATGCTAGTCTTTCTGGAAAATGCATGTTTTAGGTGATCGAGTGTCAGATGTATTCAAGTACTGGACTGCACTGATTGAGGACAGTTCCCTTTAGCAGCCAGGACTGAAATTGTAGTTTGTCAGTGGTAGGGTATCAGACTTTGGCTAGTTTTGGCCAAATCTTGGTTAAAGTCTCCCTCAATATTGGCTGTATACATTTGGGAAACCATTTGTCCTGTAAAATGCTGATTAAGGAGGTGTTTGAAGTTCAAACTCATTTTTGCTTTTTCTTTCTTTTTTTTTCTTTAGAGATATCTCTCTATCATGATGTGATGATGCTTGCAGTGACATTTGTGGGTACTTCTATTTCCATCATTTGCAAGAACATATTTGTTTGATATATAATATTTGTTCCAAATTGTGTATCATGGTCTATCTTCACATTTTTGTGCTAGGGCACATCGATAAACCATTACTAATAACCGGTCTTGATACTTATAATCCAGATGCATGATACATGGACTTGTCAAAACATGAAATGCTTGTGTTGGTATGATTGCTTATTTTGCATTGGATATGAATAATTATTTTTTTTGCTTTCTTTTTTAGATAATTGCTTTGTTTTTCATATAATTGCTCTTTTTTTCCTAATAATTGGATTTTTGCTTTCTTGTTTTAGATAATTGCTTCATTTTTTAAATACTTGCTTTTTTTAAAAAAAAAAATTTACATAGGACAGATGGAAGTCAAATGTCCTACATTGGCTAATTATCAACGTTGGTTAGGCCTTATATGTGGGGCTACCTCTATTCTCCATTAGCTTAGACTTTTTGGAATGTATATGGTCCTGCATCATTTGGTCTCAGAGCAAGGTTTGGCTTGGCTTGGCTTGTGCTTGCTGATATGGGTTTTAGCAATTGAGTGGGGGGTGTTTGACATAGGCTGGACGAAAGTCCAATGTCCCATGTTGGCTGATTATTGACATTGGTTGGGCCTTATATGTAGGGCTACCTCTACTCCTTATTAGCTTAAGCTTTTGGGAGTGTATGTGGTCCCACATCATTTTTCCTTTCATATGGTTGCTTTTCTCTTTTTCGGTTAACTGTTGTTTCAATATATAAAATTTATGGTTATCAACGAATAAATTAATAGTTTTTAGGAATTTTTTTTTACGTGTCTTGTAGTTGTGCCGAAGAAAAAGAAAGGCTATAAAAGAAGAAGAGATGTAAATAAGTGTGGTGTGGTTGAAGGAGGGAGGAGAACAAAGAGTTTATTAGAAGCCGGGTTTTCATGAGCATATTTAGGGATGTGAGAGATAAATTAGAGATAAGGAGAAATTTATTGGGAAAAAAAGTAATTTGTATTGGAAATCAAATGATATTCCTTGGTGTAGTTATTTTTTTATGTACTTATAATTTTATATCTGATTAACTTTTTGCAAGATACATACACTTACGTATATGTCTCCAATTGAAATTATATAAAGTTTTATTAATTTCAAAATAATAAGATTTAAAAATATTAGTATTAGAAATCTGGTTCAATTCAAATTGCATCGCCTTTTATCAAACTTAAAATAATAAAATTTAGTTTTCACTTTGAAATGATATAGCAAAACAAAATTAAAAATGAATTCATCTTAATTTTAATAACAAAATAATAATCCTATAATTTTGAGAGTATAGTTTGACATGTAATATTATATCGTTTGTGCACATCAAATGAATGTATATAAATTTACAAACCATTTATTTTAACTAGCAATAATCTTATTCAAATATATATTTAAATAGAACAATATATAAAATAAGTACCACTAATAGTAATTTAATTAAATTTACCACAATAATACATTTAATTAAAAATAAAATAATAAAAAATGTTGAAGTAAAAAATTTCAATTATATATATATATATGTGTGTGTGTGTGTGTGTGAGTGTGAGGGGTGGGGTGGGGTGGTACCTAACCTTATTTTTTTGATGGGCATATGGGGTCCTTAACCTTATGGTTATCATATGGGGTCCCTAACCTTATGGTTATCTTAGTATGCTTCTTGCTTAATACTAATTTAGGTTTTATTATGTCTTATTCATGCACCCACACCCATTATTGGATCCCTTTATAGTCGAATCCTTATATTGTAAGATTTTGGGATGTGGGGGATCAAACACCTAGACGTGTTCCAAGACCTCTACCTAAGCCTGTGTGACATAGATCATGATTTTGAGTGTATCCAAATAATGAGTTATGGAGAATACTAGCTCGGAAGATGGAATCTGAATGTGTCTCGATCACTACCTTATAACTTAAAGAACACAATTTAGCTGAAATTAGTGATGGTAGTGGTATAGCTACAATTGGGGTATAGGCAACAAGGGATGAGAAATGGTGGCCTCACTTGGGCCTTTGCATGGTAAGGCCCTGCCCTTGCTTGCCTCACTTCTTTGTTTTAAGTTTATATTTTATCTAAATATAAGGATATGTTATATATTATCTTTTAGTTATTTTTTATTGTGTATTCTAATAAAACATGTGCTATTAGGTCTATCACCATGCCCATGGTAACACTTTTGGGGCCACAAGAAACCTTTATGTATGGAATGGAGGAGAGAGAAAGACCTAGAGAGAGAGTGTGTGAGAGAGATGGAGAAGAGAGCTGGTTCCAAGGTGCGAACGGGGACTCAGCGGGTTATCTCCAGTCAGGGGGTCGGAAAAGGAGTTTTGGGATAGAGTCGAAGACTTTTGAGGTCGAGACAGAGAAGAAGAAGGGCAGGACGCAAATCTTTATAGTGGAAAGAAAGGGAGGTGTCTCTTCTTGGATTAAGTTGGGGCCGTCAAGTTTAAGGCCGCTCATTGAAGGCCTGGTCTTTTGTTCAAAGGACATGAGGATTGGCCATTGGGAGAAACGCTGGCAAGAGAATGGGAGATATTTCTCTTTAGTGCGCGGCGAAAACAAAGGGGGATGTTTCCTTCGCCTAGGGGTTATAGATCGGGAAAAGAAGAGGTTTAGTATCTTGAAAAGAAGAGGTTTAGTATCTTTGTACCCAGAGGCAGAGGAGCAAAAGGGGGTTGGACCCTCATGGTGGAGGCGTTGCGAGAGATGGAGTCTATTTCAAGCAGGCAAGTGAGACAAAAGGACAAGGACAAATTTTGGATACCCATGCTGGGAAAATCCTTTGCGGAGGTGGTCAAACAGAACCGCAGCACCGGAGAAGAGGTGGCTAGGGTGAAAGTGGATAACAGAGCTTTATGTGTGAACTTGGAGAAGCTGACCCATTGCCTTGTCGGTTGCTGGAACCCAATGCTAGGAGGGGGGGAAGATTTAAGAAGCCGGGGGACCCAAATGGCAAAATTGTGGGGGCTAAAGGGCAATTTAGGCTTGGCCAAACTGGAAGACGGCAAGGCATTACTGGAATTTGAGATGATAACAGAAGCTGAGAAAGCCCTAGATGATGGGGAAATATCGGTCGGTGGCTTCGTCATGAGACTGGAGAAATGGAGCCAAAGGATGGGATGTTTGATGGAGGAAGAGAAAGAAAGAGAGGCCTGGGTAAGGATTGTGGGTCTTCCCATTTCTTTATGGAATCGGGACACTCTGAGCAAGATAGGAGAGGGGTACGGGGGTTTTTTGGACATAGATGTTAAAACGGAGAGGATGGAAGAGTTACAGTGGGCTAGAATTCGGGTAAGGATAAAAGAGGGGAAAATCCCTAATATGGTGGAAATATGGGTCGAGAATATATGCTATTCCCTTACCCTGTGGTGGGAGACTAGGCCGACGCTGCGAGTGATGCAGACCGTCGAGAAAGGAAAACCCCTTGTAACAGATGGAGAGGTAGAGGGTGAGTTCCAGCCACGCGAGGGCAAGCGCGTGAGGGAGGCCGAAGAGGGCTCGAGGCTCGAGGAGCAGACGCAGTCTGCGGATGGGACGCGAAGGTTGACTTCTGGGTCGGGGCGACCCATGGAGTGCTATCGTGGGCTTGGTGGGCCGCAGTTAAGGCCCCAGGGAGTGTGGATTATGCAGAGCGGGCCTTTAGAGATGGGCTTCTTGGTGAAGCCTCGTGGGTCTGAGGGCATTAACCCATCCTCCTCCTCTGTGGACTCTTTTGGGCCAAAGGAGAAGGGGGACTTCAGACGGACCAAGGCCTGGAAGCCCACGGTGGATGCAGGACTGGTAGCCGATGGTCAAAGCCCCGTGAGGGAGCCTAGTGACCAATTTGTTGAGGCCCAAAGTTGCGGCCCAAGCCACTCGGGAAGCCCACTCTCTGAATTTTCTCTGTTTTGGGAGAAGGATGGGTTGCGCAGGCTGAGCGAGGCAGAGATCCTCCACATAGAGCGAACGAAGACTGATCTCGCCCTTGTAGAGGAAGCGACGAGGTATGATATTGTCCCATTTCAGTCCGATTGGTTGATCCCTGAGCCTCTTTCTTCCCCTTCTCCTTTTTTCGGTCGGACTCTAGTGGGGGAGTATTGCGACCTTTCTGGGCCTGAAGAGAAGCATGACGAGGGTGAAAATCCGCTTCAAATGCTCATGGGCATGGAACCCCCCTTGAGTGAGATTATCGAATGCTGGGATTTGGTGGAGGTCAACAAAAGTAGAACTGATGATAATGGAAAGGAATTGGGCTCTGATCAAATAGTGCCACGAGTAAATAAGGCAGGGGGGAGCTTAGCTGGGAGAAGAGCGATTTGGCCAAGTTTAGTAATTTCTTGGGGTTTTCGACAGAAGGTCTGGAGAAGGACATTATGGAATTCCTGGTTAAAATTCGTAAGAGAAGGGAAAGAGTTCATAGCAAGACCATTCTGGAGAAATCCAAATTTGAGAGAGAATTGAAAAGATTAGAGTGTTCCATTAACTATGAAGGGGGGAAGAAGCAAAATGATGGTGGGCAAGTAAGGGGGTGCCAAATTACGGAATTTAAATGAAGCTAAGAATCCTAAGTTGGAATGTTCGTGGAGCCAATGACAGCTCCAAAAGAAGGGTTATTAAGGCAGTGATCAGAAGTCAGAGGGTGGATCTTTTTTGTCTTCAGGAGACCAAAATACAGACTTTGTCGGAGGGTTTGGTGAGAAGTTTGGGTTCTGGTAGGTGGTCTAATTGGGCGGCTTTAGACGCCTTGGGCTCTGCGGGAGGGATTCTGGTGTGTTGGGATAAAAGGTCTCTGGAGGTGATGGAGACGGAGGTGGGGAAATTTTCAGTCACCTGTAGATTAGGAATGTGGAAGATGGGATGACCTGGATATTTACTGGTGTGTATGGGCCTTTCTCCAAAGAAGACAGAGATTGCTTGTGGGAAGAGCTAGGGGCGATTAGAGGCTTGTGGGAAGATCCATGGTGTTTAGGGGGGACTTCAATGTCATCTTGTCCCAGCGAGAAAGGAGTAGACAGGGAAGGTTGTCTGGTGCCATGAGAAGTTTTGCCCAAACTGTTGATGATTTAGAACTCATTGATCTTCCTATGCAAGGGGGTATTGCCACTTAGAGTGGGGGCAGGAATAACCAATCCTGGGCTAGACTAGATAGGTTTCTTGTGACTCAGCAGTGGCTAGATATGTTCAGTGGGGTAGCCCAATGCAGAATGCATAGACCCACTTCCGATCACTTTCCTATCTTGCTGATGGGTGGGGGGATAAGGAGGGGCCCCACTCCGTTTAGATTCGAGAATATGTGGCTGAAAGTGGACGGCTTTAATGGTCTTCTCCGGGTGTGGTGGCAAGGGATTGAGGTGAGAGGAAGGGTCAGCTTCAGATTGGCCTATAAGATGAAGGTTTTGAAACATAATATTAAAGTTTGGAATAGGGAGGTGTTTGGAAGGTTGGAAGTCAACAAAAGTTCTGCCCTTCAGCATCTGGAGTACTGGGATGGAGTGGAGAGTGAGAGGAGCCTGTCTATAGTTGAAACTGAGCAGAAAAAAGAAGCTAAGGATGCCTTCTATAAATGGGTGCTAATGGAAGAAGTTCATTGGAGGCAGAAGTCTAGGGAGCTGTGGCTCAAGGAAGGGGATAGGAATACCGGTTATTTTCACCGTATGGCTAATGCCCACCGCAAGAATAACTCCCTGGACAGGATTATGATTAATGGGGAGCTGCTGACCGAGGATCAAGAGGTGAGGGATGGGATAGTGAATGCATTCCAGAAATTACTCTCAGAAGAGCCGGGGTGGAGAGCGGATATTGAGGGGCTGCAGCTCAATCAACTTAATTCCCGAGAAGCTGAAGACTTGGAGATGCCTTTCTCTGAGGAGGAAATCCATTTTGCATTGATGGAGATGAGGGGAGACAAATGTCACGGACTTAGTCGTTCCCTAAGCTCGTGCGGCACTTAGACAAGCCAAGATGCTTGATCTTGCTAAGTCAGCCTTGCTCCCCAATGCTTAGCTTGCTAGGATAAGACACTCGCGACTCAAAAGCTTACGAAGCTTGGTAGGCAACTCCTTAAAGAATGGAAGCTCTTATTAGCTTAAGAAAGCCTTTACAAGTGCTTGGATGCTCACTTGCTTGGTTAGGAAGTGATTTGGGTGGTGCCTTGGCCAAATGAGGCCCTCACCTATTTATAGGCACCAAGGGAACTCTCTGGAACCTTGGAGGGTTCCTTACAAATCAAGAATAGTCTAGAACATCCTACCCTATTCTATGTACAACCCTATGTACAAGAATATACAAGAGATTCCTAGAAGTCTCTAGAAAGCCTTGGACTCCTCCCATGCCTTCCTCCATAGTGTAGAGATGTGTGGACATCTCTAGGCATTTCTAGAACCTTCCACACTCTTCCCACCAATGGCTTAGTGTAGATGGCTCCAGGAGTCTCCAGAAGCTTCCCTCCTCCTATATAAGCCCATGGGGAGGGTCATTTGAAGCATCCTGTGACACAAAGCTCCAGGCCTGGATGGCTTCACAGTGGCCTTTTGGCAAGATTGCTGGGATTTTGTGAAGGAGGAGGTGGTGGATCTGTTTAAGGAATTCTTTGAGCATGGGTCCTTTGCCAAGTCTCTCAACACCACCTTTTTGGTCCTTATTCCTAAGAAAGGAGGAGCTGAAGACTTGGGGGACTTTAGGCCAATCAGTTTGCTTGGGGGTTTGTATAAACTTTTAGCCAAAGTCCTAGCAAATAGGCTAAAGAAAGTGCTGGATAGGGTGGTCTCAGTTGACCAAAATGCCTTTGTGAGAGGGAGACAGATTTTGGATGCTTCTCTAGTAGCTAATGAGGTGATTGATTATTGGTATAAAAGAAAAGAGAAAGGGTTGATATGCAAGTTGGACATCGAAAAAGCCTATGATAGCATCAACTGGAAGTTTCTTATGAAGGTTCTTCGGAAGATGGGCTTTGGGTCTCGTTGGATGGACTGGATGTGGTGGTGTATTTCTACTGCCAAATTCTCTATATTAATCAACGGGGTTCCAGCTGGTTTCTTTTCGAATTCAAAGGGGTTGCGGCAAGGAGACCCCCTCTCTCCATACCTTTTTGTCTTGGGTATGGAAGTGCTTAGCACCCTTATTAGACGGGCTGGTGAGGGGGGCTTTATTTCAGGCTGTAGGCTGCGGGGGAGAGGGGGGGAAGAGCTGACTGTTTCTCATCTCCTCTTTGCTGATGACACACTCATTTTCTACAAAGCTAGAAGAGAGCAACTTACCAATCTAAGCTGGATTTTGGCGTGGTTTGAGGCGGCCTCCGGCCTCAGAATTAATCTGGCTAAGAGTGTTCTAATTCCGGTGGGGGAAGTGGATGAGCTGGAGGAGTTGGCGGCTGAGCTAGGTTGCAGATTAGGGGCTTTACCCACTGTTTATTTGGGGCTGCCCCTTAGAGCCCATCATAAAACCTCTTCTTCCTGGGATGGGGTGGAAGAGAGAATGAGAAGAAGACTAGCCCAGTGGAAAAGGCAATATATTTCGAAGGGGGGAAGAATTACTCTTATTAAGAGCACTTTGGCCAGCATACCCATCTACCTCCTTTCCCTTATACGCATTCCTAAGGCTGTGGCAAAAAGGATTGAAAAAATTCAAAGAGATTTCTTGTGGGGGGGAGGGAAGCTTGGAGAGGAAAGTTCACTTGATTAATTGGAAGGTGGTCTGCAGCCCTAAGGAGGAGGGTGGATTAGGCATCCGAAAGATAGACTTGTTGAACAAAGCCTTGCTGGGCAAATGGGTTTGGAGATATGCCTATGAGAAGGATAATCTTTGGAAAACGGCGATAGGGGTGAAATATGGTCAAGAGGGATGTGGGTGGAGGACTAAGGAAGTTTGTGGGCCTTATGGGGTGGGTTTGTGGAAGGAGATCATGAAGGAGGCGGATTGGTGTTGGGAGAGCATGGATTTTAAGGTTGGGAAGGGGAATAGAGTTTTGTTTTGGACGGATAAGTGGTGTGGCAATGAGGCGCTTTCTCAAACTTTTCCTCAGTTGTTTACCTTGGCGGGTCATAAGAATGCCAAAGTTTGTGAAGTGTGGGATTCTAGTTTGGGTCAAGGAGGTTGAAATCTCAGTTTGGCTAGAGATTTCAATGACTGGGAGATGGATCAGATAGGAGATATGCTGAATCTTCTGAAGGACTTCAGGATTTCTCCTGAAGAGGACTCTGTGAGATGGAAGCGGGAAGGCAATGGAGTTTTTGGGGCCAAGGGGGCCTACAAAAGGTTGAGTGGCTCCTCAGCCGGTGTTTTTCCGAATAGACGCATTTGGATGGATAAAGTTCCAACAAAAGTGTCTTTTTTTGCTTGGGAGGCCTCGTGGGGGAAGATCCTCACTTTGGATAAGCTTCAAAGAAGGGGGTGGCAACTCCTTAATTGGTGCTATTTATGCAGTTGCGAAGAGGAAAATGCGAATCATATTCTCTTACATTGTACAGTGGTTAAAACTATTTGGGAGATTACCCTTGCCATTTTCGGAGTTCAATGGGTGTTCCTAGAGTCGGTTATAGAGGTGTTACTTAGCTGGAGGGGTTCTTTTGTGGGGAAAAAAAGAAAAAAGATATGGAATTCCATTCCGTTGTGCATTTTTTGGACGGTTTGGAAGGAAAGGAATAGGCTAGCTTTCAGGGGAGGGTCATTAGATATTTAGAAATTCAAAATTTTTTTTGTATGTAACTTGTGGAGTTGGGCTAGGGTGTACATTGGTGAGGAAACCTACTCTCTTTTAGGCTTTTTGGAGTGGCTTGGGATCACTTGAGGGTGGGTGAGGCTTTTCCCCTTTCTTGTTTTTTTCAGCCTCGTTTTGGGCTGTTCAGTATACCCCCTGTATACATGCGGCTTCTTAGCCTTTTCTAATATATTTGATTGTTTATCTATCAAAAAAAAAAAAAAAAAAAACCTTTATGTATGGATAAATCATATTGTATAGTGCTAAGGCTGATATTGGGAATTTAAGAGCGAGCCTAGTTTGAATGTGAGAAAAAGAAGAAATGGGAAGAAAATGAGGGATGGTATTGAGAACAATCTCGAAACAAAATTAACAATAGGAGAAGTATGATCTAAAACACTATAAGTTGTTTAATGTAATATGTATTTCATTCATTAAATAATAATAAGAGTACAATCGGGCCTTTATAGGATAATCAGTCCCACTATTTTTGGTACAACTGAAACTATCTCCTAGAAATAAGGATACATATATTTTCTTAACAACCAGATAATAAAGAGATATTTACTGTTGAATATATACATTTTCTAAATATTCCTACACTTCCCCTCAAGCTGGATTGTACAGATTGTACATCCCTAGCTTGTCTATTATTTTTTCAAACAGTGGCTTGCTTAGGCCTTTTGTCAAAACATCAGCAACCTGTTCGGTTGTAGGAACATAAGTCATGCAAATAGCTCCTTCATCAATTTTTTCCTCGATAAAATGATGATCAACTTCAACATGCTTAGTTCCATCATGATGAACTGGATTATGTGAAATATTTATTGTTGCTATATTGTCACAGCAAGCTTTCATTGGCTTCTTTACCATAACTTTTAACTCTCCAAGTATCATTTTCGACTACAAAATTTCACATATTCCATGTGGGACTGCTCTTAGTCTTGCTTTGATATTACTCCTAGCAACTACAGTTTGCTTCTTACTCCTCCATGTTACAAGGTTTCCTCAAATTAGTGAGCAACAACCTGAAGTAGACCTCCGATTATCCACTGAACCTTCCCAGTCTGCATCGGTATAGACTTCAATGCTTCCTTCTGCTGTTTTCCTAAAGAGTAAGCCTTTTCTAGGAGTTCCTTTTAGACATCTCAAGATTCTGTGAACTGCTTCCATATGCTCACTTGATGGTGCATGCATGAATTGGCTAACACTACTTACTGCAAAGGCAATATCCGACTTGGTATGGGATAATTAAATGAGTTTTCCCACCAATCTCTGGTATCTTCCATTATCCATGGGTCCTTGAGCTAATTTGGTGCTCAACTTGATACTGGAATCCATTGATGTATCAGTTGATTTGCAATCAAGCATACCTGCTTCCTGTAAGAGATCTAAAATATACTTCCTTTGAGATACTGAGATTCCCTCACGGTTCTGTGTAACTTCCATTCCGAGAAAATACCATAAGCTTCCCAGATCCTTCATCTCGAAGTCCAAAGTTAGCTTTTCCTTCAATCATTCTCTTTCTCCCTCATCATTACCAGTCAAGATGATATCGTCCACATAAACTATGAGAATGGTTACCTTCTCATTCTATGCTTATAAAATATGGTATGGTTTAAGTGAGCTTAAGTGTATCCTTGATGACGTAGAGACTTTGAAAAACTATTGAACCATGCACGAAGAGATTGTTTCAGGCCATAGAGTGACTTAGTCTACAAAATTTTCCAGCTCTACTTTCCTTGATGAATCCAGGTTGCAGGTCCATATAGACCACTTCCTCTAAATCGCTATTGAGGAATGCGTTTTTCACATCCATTTGTTGGAGAGGCCAATCTAAATTTGCTGCGAGTGAGAGAAGAACTCTGATAGTATTTAATTTGGCAACAAGAGAAAATGTTTCTTGATAATCAATCCCCTGGGTCTAAGGATACCCCTTCACTACGAGCCTTGCTTTGTATCGTTCAATTGATCCATCGGTTTTGTATTTGGCAGTGAATACCTATTTGCATTCTACTGGTATTTTCTCTTCAGGCTTTTGAACTATGTCCCATGTTCTATTTTTTTCTAGAGCTTCCATTTCCTCCATGTTAGGTGCTTTTAATATATTCTATATTTGCCTATCAAAAGAAGGGAAAAAATCTATTTCATGGTCCTTTGCATGGAAGCCTAGGTCACTAACCATAAAGTTGACATGCTGGCCAAGAGAGGAGTCTTCTTGTTTGTTGAGTCTTTTTCCCTTTCTTTTTCTTTATTTTTATCAGAAATACATGAGATCATTTATATTAATTAAAAAGATTAAGAAGGATGAGACATTCTTTCACAATATAAAATTTGTTCAAAACAAGAAAAGACATCCTCTTTCTTTGAGTTTATTGGGAACCTTATCTCACTTGAGTTTATTGTGCTCATGTTGTCTAGGTGTATGGTATGTTGTCTAGGTGTATGGTATCTTGTTCTCTGGAGCTGCGTTTTTTATTATTCCTTTTCCCTTTGTTCCGATCATCCTTCTTTTTACAGTTTTCTAGATAATAAGGTTTCTATAAAAAAAGGCATCTGGATGGTAAATTTATCCTCATGGATAAAGTAAGGATAGAAATACCCTTTTTAGAAACGCTATGTATATCGTCTATCAAAAAGAAATGCTATGTGATCAAAATGTCCTATGCTAGACCTCATGAGTACCCCAGACATTCAGGCGAGAGCATGAACAAATGAACACTAAAGCATTTTTCTGAAGGCTTCACCTGGTTTCAAGGGCTGTAAGCTTAAACTGAAGTCAACTATGAAGCCACATATTAGCTTGTTACACTAATAATTCTATCCTAAATTTTGGGATATAAGGGCGTGAAAAGGGTGAAGCAGAAGTTATTTAAAAAGTTGTTTGTAGGTCATTTGCTAAAGCATTTAGAAAGGAAAAAATCTGCATATTTTCTGGAATCTGAAGTTTACACTGGTGTAGATGATCAAATCTCAAATAAAGGTTTTTGTTTCTTTGGTCTTTGATCAAATTGTGCTAAAATTTCTTGTTAAAACTGAAATTCTGTGTCATATTTTTGGTATCTCACTGAATTTTTTTCTTGAATTGCAGTCCTTCATAACTCAGGATCCTGATGACCGGGATTTCTTAGTAAAAAACTTGAGGTCATTTGATGTTCCTGTCTTAAATTATGTGCGGAATGAAGATCGTCATAAAGAACCCTTTCAAATATCTGAGGAGGTGTTATCCTTGAGGCCGTAATTGAAATGTTCTATTGAACTATAATCAGTATTTTATCTTGTTTTTTTATTTTATTTGTTTGGCAGATGCGCAAACTTGGCATCTCCTCCCGGCTTGACCAAGTGTTTGATTCTCCTGATGCTGTCAAGGAGGTTTTGACTAGCCAATTTGCTCTGGAACATTCGGTATGATCACTAAGGTTCTTTATTAATGTATCTTTGATGAATTATTTAGCATGGAAGCTTTCCAATTGGGCAGGGTGTCGGTCACAACTCATGACACTCCTCCAACATACACAGACATGGGTTGGAAATCCCTACAACAATCCTAGTTATAAATTAATATTTTGCCCTCACACATGACTGACATAGTTTCAATATGCAGTGACACTGCTGTTCTGTTTAATAAAGAAAAAGAATATAGTTCTAAAGATAAATTATTATAAGAAAGGGGCTTTGGTATAGGCTAATAGGATATACTGCAAAGCTTCACCATTCAATATATATGTATGTATAATAAAATTTTATATAATTAGTTGTCAAAAGGGGGTGCTGCCCATCTACATCAGGTGTGTATGAAGAGCAAGAAGACAGGAGGAAGAAAGAAGGGGAAAAAAGGAAAAAAGGAAAAAAGAAAAGAAAAGAAATGAAATACTCTTCACTCCTTCAGGACCACTGAAAACATCAATGAAATCTATAAGAGACTTCCATTTCATACTGATCTTCCAGAGCATTCCAAAAAAAAAATTCTCGAAAACAATTTTCAGCTGCAACTTTGACCAATCCAAGCCATCAAAGATTCTTCTGTTGCTTCTCTTCCAAATACACCAACTTAAATATTATGTGGCTGTAAGCCATACTTTCCTTTTCCCCTTTCTCAGCATCCCTGCACAGTTCAATATGTGTGTGTATGTATACTTAAAGCGAATGTGTATTCTTATTCTGCATTATTTATGACCTTTTTTAAGATTTGTCATTTCAATGTATCTGTGGTTATTGTGTCTGCGTCTATGCTACATAGATTTCTATATCTGGGTATTCTGTAGGATCAAAGCCCAGGATGTTAGGAAGTTGGACAATGTGGTTTCAACCATATCTGGCTTGTGCAACTTGATAACTTTCTAACTCTTGTGTACTGTTTTTAGTATATTGGATCCAGGGAAACTGATCAGAAGGCTGATGAGGTTTCGAAATTAGGAATTTTGGATTTTTGGACTCCAGAAAATCACTACAGATGGTCTGTTTCTAGATATGGTGGTCATGTTTCAGCAATTGTTGAACCGGTGGCTCGCTCACGTCTTCTTGTCTGTAGTATGTTTCTACATACCTTTCTTTATGTTGTATGATAGAAAAAAAAAAAAAAAACATTGTGATCACTCTAAGTAGCCATTTTCCAGGTACGGATACTGGGGAAATTGAAAGGCTGAGGTCCAAGAAAAAGGAGCTTGAAGAAATCATTGATGATTTAGAGGAAAATTTCAAATCACTTCAGATAGAACAAAGACTTTTAGAGGATGAAGCAGCTAAACTTCATAAGCAGCGGGTATTTTGAAATGGATACAAAAAATGTCCTTTTAATTGTTTGAATAATGAGACATGAGTATTATTTCTGATTGTTTGTATGTGTACCTATGTGCACACCACAGGTCAACTCAATTTAACAGAGCTTTAAACTGCAACTACTTTGCTTGGCTACCTGAAACCATCTTATCAGTCAATCACTCATGAAATATTTATTTATATTATGTTCTTTAGGAGGAGATTATCAACACTGTACAACTTGAGAAGAGAAAGCGTCGTGAAATGGAAAACCGAGTTAGTAAGTATAAATTTCTTGCGTCTTTTTTGAAAGCCTTTTATTCATTCTGTGTTTTGTAAGTAATGCATTGTCTGGAATGATACCAGGTCAAAGAAAACGGAAATTAGAGTCTATGGAGAAGGAGGATGACTTGGATACAGTTATGGCAAAGCTCATAGACCAAGCTGCAAAATTTAACATTCAACGGTACCAATGTGTAATTGAAATTAAGGTGAAATTGCTTTAAAACCTAGGTTTCATGCTTCTTTTCTGTAATTTTAGTGTCCTGCACATGTTTATATATGGCAGTTTTTGTTAAGAATTAACTTCAAACTGATATTTGGCATTGCAATACTTGTTCTTTTGAACAATTTAGTTGCTTCTTTTTCTTTACCTTTTCATTATTGTTGACAGAATTTACTCATTGAGTCAGTTTCCTACAAACGAACTTTCGCCGAAAAGCATATGACCTCCATTGAATTTGATGCAAAGGTATATGCTCAGTTTTATTTGTCAGTGCTGGTTAGAGAAATGCTATTTAAGCTTCATTACACGTCATTTATCTTGATCATGATTTTATTTGTAAATTTTGAGGATCAATTCACTTACAGGATGTGATTCCCTAGTTTTCTCCTAATGTCCCTTGATTACAAACTCTCAGGAAAAAATTTGGATGATGGCTTTTTAGATATTGTTGTATCCACAAGTTTTGCTCTCTATCATCCTCTCTCTAATAGGTTTCCATGACTTTTTTGGATTTCTGCAAGTTCTGTCTCTTTTTCATCCAAGTTCTTTTTCTTATTGTTTCAATATATATTCTAAGATGTGTTTTCACTGTGGCCCATCTTTTTATTGGCACTTTAATATGATAAACTGTTATTAGCCTAACACAGGTGGATGGAACTCTTACTCTTGACATTTTCTGTAAACAGTTTATGGGAGACTAAGACCTTGAAAATTTCCAAACAAAGATAAAATTTATGGATGCATCAGTGAATATACCATTATAATTTGTAGCATCTCTCTTGCGTATTATCTACAAGCCTTTTTCTTTTCAGAAATGATGTATGTTTTATAAACTTGAATATGATTAACTTGTGTGGCAACACCTCAGTGAACAATTTACAATAACTTATTATCTTTACCACAAAATATATAAATGATATTGTCACCTTGTTCAATTACAATTCATAGAGATACAACAAATGACTTCTATTTGCTAGATTTAGTTCGAAGCATAATGCAATTTTCAAGGAAGAGAAGAAGACCAAAACATAGCTTTGAACCTTTAGCCTCTAATCGTACTGTCAATCTATTACTTGTGTACATACATTAGGTTTTCTTACGTTGTCCTTCTAAATTTCCAGTTTGTAAGGATTTGGCATACATGAGATAACCTATCTTATTTTCTATTTCAGATTTAATTTTTGATTTCTTTTGTTGACAATGTCTTAGATTAGAGAATTGGAAGTTGGTATCAAGCAGCAAGAAAGGTTTGCTATGCAAGCATCCTTGCACTTTGAGAATTGTAAGTAATTTAAGCTTTTTGGTAGGAATTTGTTAAAGATTCTTTCCTCTTGTTTCTTATTTGATCTTATTTTTTATATTGCTTTTATGAACTTTGAGGTTTGATATCTTTCAGAAATAATTTATGATATCATTTTTTGGCTTGTAAAAGTTGTTATGTTCAAGGATGAAATTATCAGAAACTGACAAAATATTGGTGACTAGATTTTAGTGAAATTTAAGGAAATATGTGATAATATGCTAGAATCGCTAACATATGTGATAATTTGCAGATCAGGATTTCCGTCGTTATCATTTAAGTGTAGGGGTCTAACCCATTGGAACAACTAACCCTCCTCTTCTTCTCCTTCCTTGGCTGAAATTTCCAAGAAGTCAAGGACATCTGTCTCTGCAACTGTTATTCTCAACCTTGTTATAACAAAAAACTAATTATTGAATCTTGGGGTAGGCAAGATGATTCCGTTGCATGGTGTGGATTAAATAATGTGATAAATGATAACCAACATATCTAAAATCTCTCTCAGCATCATCCATTTAAAACCTGCTAATGAGAATGTGTTGCCACATATGCCCTTGAGGCTTGGCTCCAGTGGTAAAGGGATGGGGTGGGTTTGTGGGAGGTTCTAGGTCCAAGTCCCAATGGGGACAAAAATTTACCTATAAGAAAAAAGAATGTACTGCCACATGTCATAAGCAAAAGGAAAATCGAGAAACAGGTGGTTGGCAGATTCCTTGTTCCACCTTCATGGAATGCATCTACCAAGGCTGATGGCTCTATGAGGCATCCTAATTTGAAGCAGATTGTTAGTGTGCCCCTTTGTATGAGCTACTAGCCATGCAAAGGCTTTGACTTTAACCCCTCTAATTTAACCTTACCCTTTTAATGCTATCAACTTCTAAAACATTGCACCCCAAAGTTGTGTTGCTCCTTTTTTTTCTTTTATTATTTAACCTCCAAACCATCTGCATTTATATTAAAAAGATAAATGCAAGGACAAGCAATCCTTCGAGGATGTACAAAGCATTCTTTCTTTCATTTTCATCCTTCATGCTTTAATTTATAGGTCGAATTTCCTTAGCCTCTTCCCCTATTGGATAATTAGGCTTAGATTATGAATAATCACTCTTGGGAGACACTTGAACGTCTATCTTACTGAATTACTCCATTTTTACTCTTGTAGTAAAATTGCATTTCTTAAATTCAATATTTGTCCCACATATCTTTAGACCTGTTAAATTCTAATGCCACTCTCCAAATTTTCACTGTTTATCCTATTGAAGTTTCATTCTTTGGAATAGTTTGGACAAGCAAATTATTTCTCCTCATTTATCCTTGATAGGATTTATACTGAAGGGATTTTTTAGCTTTTTTTTTTTTTTCTCTCTCTCTCTGTTTTGTTCCTTTCTATTTGGCTTACATTTGGTGGAAGGGGTTCTCATCCTTCTCCCTTTGTAACTTTCCTCTATTTATACTACTTCTTTCATTTCTTATTAAGCAAAAAGGTGTACTAAAGACCTTGTTGTGTGTATATATACTTAAATGTAAGTATAAGAAATGGGACAATGGCAATGTAGCTGATACTTGGTTTATTTAAAATATAAGAAGTTAAACATAAGGGTTTCAAGAAACATCTGCCAGTTGCTAGAGAAAGCTACATTCAATGCCTGCAACTCTTTGGGTCTGTTTGTGTCAAAGTAGAACTTCAATCTTTCTTTCTATTGGACCATCATGGATGTTTGACGGTTCTCTTAGTGTCAGCAGAATTATTAATAGCCTCTTGTAATGTGCAACAACACAGAGTGACAAACGAATTTTGTTGTCAACAAAGAGGAGAGCTATGGTGTAGGAGTTTCTGTAATGCATTCAACTGGTGGCTCTAAGGAAGATTTGTTTCAACAAGTTGGTAAGGAGGTTAGTGAAGAACCATACATTCTCAGTGACACAGTATTGTAGTTTATTGAGCTCAAGGACTTTTGGTCTTTTTTTCCCCTTCTGAGGAAGTTCAGGTGCCTTAAAAAGATGATTCGAAATCAGTCGGTTGTAGTGGAGAGAAAGGTTTTCCAGGTGAAGTCTGAAGATTGCAATGGAGGAACGTGGATTTCAATAACAGAGAGAAGTCGAGGTTTTGTGGTTTCTTTAGGTTTTGGAGAGGAGGAGACGGGTTGGTTAGTGGAGCAGTTAGAGAAAGCTGTGGATTGGGATGCTTCCAGGGGTTTCATTCGAAAAATGAGGGGCAAGACAAGGACTTATCTGATGGAGATATGTTTTAATAGCAGAGGGAGATATATGAAAATCACAGAATATGTTGCAAAGAGAAAACCTTTGGTTTTAGTTGTTCCAAGAGGTGTTAATGGCTGTGGGTGGGAAAATCTTAGGAAGGTGATTGTGTTAGTCCAAGAGTTCTCTGTTCAAGCTGAAAGAGATTTGAAGGAGAAGCAAAAAAAGCCTCAAGAGAACAAAGGAATGTACAGAGGTGAGAGGTCCTATGCTGATGTGGTTGCAGAGAAAGGAACTAGGAATGGTGCAGAGATGCCAGTTGGAAAATGGGCAAGAGCTGTAGTTTGTGAAAGCAAAGGAAAAATACGAGACTGGTGTGAGGTTGGAAAAGCTATAGCGAGAAGGGTGGGGATGAAAGGAATGGTGTCTGTAACACCCATTTCTGCTTACAAAGGGTGTTTTTTTGTGGAATCTGCAAGGAAAGCTTAGTGGATTCAAGATCAAGGGAGCTTCACAGCGAGAGGAGAGGTTATTGCTCTGAGGAGATGGTCGCCAAAAGAGAACTCAGTCGTTAATGGAAAATTTAGACGGGGGTGGTTGGAACTAAGAGGTCTCCCTTTCCACCCGTGGGATGAGGTGCAGTTGAGACACATTTGCAGCAGTGGGAAGGGTAACGAAGGTGGCGAGGAAATCTTTGAAGCTTGTTGATTTGACGAAGGTAACATTGTGGGTGGAGATGTTTCCAAATGTCGTGCTTCCAGCGCTATTAGAGGTAGAAGATGGAGATTGGACATACATGGTTGCAGTTACAGTCACCGGAGAAGACGACGGAGAAGATGACGGAGAAGACTCTATCAGGTCTGAGTCGAATCGCAGCAAGGACGAGCTGAGGTTAGCTGGGGGTTGCGTCTTTCAGAAGCCACAGAACGTTGAGGGGCTACGAGCTATTGACAGGACCAATGAGTGCCATAGCTGGATGTCTCGTCATCGTTCCCATTTTAGGTCTTCAGATTCAAAATCGGCTAAGGGGGAGAAAGGAAAGGGAAGGTGGACGTTGGGCCCAATGGCGGGAAGTAACATCGGGCCAACACCAGACGCCTTTGAAGCCCGTTCTGATCGGGCCCAATTTGGGGCGAAAGATTTTGGGCCCCTAGCGGGTCCAGCCCAGAAAGGATCCCCTAATGGCGGCCCAGATGTATCTTCGTCTTCAAAGCTCCGGAGACTAGGGTTCATTGCAAGGAATAAAATGCCGAAAGGTCTTCTTCAAGTGTCGTCAAAGCCGAAAGGATCCTCAGTCGCTGGAAGGCGCAGAGCAAGAAGTGGGCAGCCGAGATTTGAGGAGGCGTCTTCTACCCCGAAGCGAAACGGTGGCTCACTGGAGACAAATCGAGACGCTTCTCGGGGCAAATCTCACTCCAGAAAGAGCGATCTCTCCACTGGTTTTGAAACATCCAAAGTTTCTACCGGCGAGACAGAGGGAGAAGAGGGGATTTTGCAATGCGATTTGTTCAATGAGGTGCGTACTCCTTTCTCAGCTGTATCTGAGCGAGATCTTCCTCTGTCTGGGGCTTTTGAGCCAAATTTTATTCCCGAAACCTCTATCTCTTTGGTTCACCCTTCTCGTTGTCAGTCTTTTTCTTCGATTCCGTTGGAGTCAAGCTACGCCGTTCAGCGTGGTTCCGTTTTTATCTCTCCTGTGGTGAATTACAACCATCGTGGTGGTACGTCCTGTTCGGAAGGTGTGGTGGTTCCCCTAGAAACCTCTAACCGAAAATTTAAAGACCGGCCTCTCCTTAGGGAAACTCTTAGTAACCCTGAGGTGCGTGGTGTCTCAGGTGAGGCTTCGTTCCCAGTGCTAGAACCTTCCACCCTCCCGTTGGAAGGTTTTCAGGTTGAGGGGCTTACGCCTCGGAAGATGGTCAAGGTTCAGTCGGTTCTGGAGAGTTTGAGGGTTAGAATTGTCAGGGATAATGGAAAAGGTGTGGAAGGAGAGAACAAGAGTGCTCTCTCTGTGGACAAGGTTTATTCCAGAAGAAAGAAGAAAAATGACTCTGGAACTCAAGGAGAGGATTAGTTTTGGGTGTGGATTGTGTCGGGTTGTTTTTGTTTTCATGAAGATCTTAAGTTGGAATACAAGAGGTTTAGGATCTAGGAAGAAAAGGAGGACTGTGAGAAGGTTTTTAAGTACTCAAAACCCAGATGTGGTGATGCTTCAGGAAACAAAGCGTGAAATTTGGGATAGGAGGTTTGTGAGTAGTGTTTGGAAAGGTAAAAGTCTGGATTGGGTTGCTCTTCCTGCTTGTGGGGCGTCGGGGGGGATTGTGATCTTGTGGGATTCAATCAAGTTCAAGTGTTCAGAGAAGGTGTTAGGATCTTTCTCTGTTACTGTAAAATTGAACTCTGATGAGGAAGGGTTTTTTTGGTTAACCTCAGTGTATGGCCCGAATAAGGCAGTGTGGAGGAAGGACTTTTGGCTGGAGCTTCAAGACCTGCATGGTCTGACTTTCCCAAGGTGGTGCGTAGGAGGGGATTTTAATGTGATCAGGAGGATATCTGAGAAGATGGGTGACTCTAGGTTAACAGTCAACATGAGGTGTTTTGACGAGTTTATAAGGGAAAGTGGTTTGTTGGATCCCCCTCTTAGGAATGCGGCTTTTACATGGTCAAACATGCAAGTCGATCCTATTTGCAAGAGGTTAGATAGGTTTTTGTTCTCTTCTGAGTGGGATTCTTTTTTCTCTCAAAGTATTCAAGAGGCCCTTCCTAGATGGACCTCAGACCATACCCCAATTTGTTTGGAAACCAATCCTTTAAAATGGGGGCCGACTCCTTTTAGGTTTGAGAATATGTGGTTGCTCCATCCTGAGTTTAAAGAGAAGTTTAGACATTGGTGGCAAGAGTGTACGGTTGAAGGTTGGGAAGGTCACAAGTTTATGAGGAAACTAAAGTTTATTAAATCAAAGTTGAAAGAGTGGAATATAGTGGTCCTTGGAGATTTAAGAGAGAGGAAAAACCACATTCTTACGGACTTAGGCAGAATTGATCGAATTGAACAAGAAGGGAATTTAAATCTTGATTTGGTTTCGGAAAGGACCTTAAGAAGGAAGGAGCTAGAGGATTTGTTATTGAAGGAAGAGGTACAATGGAGACAAAAATCTAGGGTTAAGTGGATTAAAGAAGGGGATTGCAACTCAAAGTTTTTTCACAGAGTGGCCACTGGAAGAAGAAACAGGAAGTTCATAAAGTCTCTGATTTCTGAGAGGGGGGAGACTTTAAATAACATTGAGATTATTTATGAGGAGATTGTAAATTTCTTTGGGAATCTCTATTCCAAACCCGAAGGTGACCCTTGGAAGATTGAAGGGATTGATTGGGCCCCTATTGCTGAAGAGAGTGCAATTTGGTTGGATAGACCGTTTTTTGAAGAGGAGGTTCGAATGGCAGTTTTCCAATTGAATAAGGAAAAGGCCCCTGGCCCTGATGGTTTTACTATAGCAGTTTATCAAGAGTGTTGGGATGTGATAAAAGAGGATCTTATGAGGGTGTTTTTTGAGTTACACACTAAGGGGGTAATAAATCAAAGTACAAATGCGACATTCATTGCTATGGTGCCTAAGAAAAGCCAAACTTTTAAAATCTCAGATTATAGACCTATTAGTTTGGTTACAAGTTTATATAAGATAATTGCTAAGGTCTTATTAGGGCGTTTACGCAAAGTTCTACATGAAACAATCTTTGGCTCTTAAGGAGCCTTTGTGGAAGGGAGACAAATTTTGGATGCTGTATTGATAGCCAATGAAGTGGTGGATGAGAAAAGAAGGTCAGGGGAGGAAGGGGTAGTCTTCAAAATTGATTTTGAGAAGGCCTATGATCATGTGGATTGGGGCTTTTTAGATCATGTGCTTCAAAGGAAGGGGTTCAGCCAGAAATGGAGATCTTGGATGAGGGGTTGTTTATCTTCTTCTAGTTTTGCTATCCTAGTTAATGGGAATGCAAAGGGTTGGGTTAAGGCCTCTAGAGGTTTGAGACAGGGAGATCCTCTTTCTCTTTCCTTTTTACTCTAGTAGCAGATGTTCTAAGTAGGTTGATGATTAGAGCTGAGGAAACTGGGATAACTGAGGGTTTCTTGTGGGGAGGGATAGGACTAGAGTGTCCTTGTTACAGTTTGCTGATGATACCATATTTTTCTCTAAAGCCTCTTTGGACCTTCTTCAAAACCTTAAGATTATCCTTTTGGTTTTTGGGCAAGTATCTGGTTTAAAAATCAACTTAGAAAAAGCACCATTTCAGGTATTAACACTAGGCAGGAGGTGTTGTCTAGTTTGGCTTTGGTTTTGGAGTGCAGAGTGTCAGAGTGGCCTTTGTCTTATTTAGGCCTTCCTTTGGGAGGAAATCCAAAGACAATAGGCTTTTGGGATCCAGTGGTTGAGAGAATTTCGAGGAGGCTGGATGGGTGGAAAAAGGCCTATTTGTCTTTGGGAGGGAGGATTACTTTAATTCAGTCTTGTCTGTCTCACATCCCTAGCTACTTCCTCTCCCTCTTTAAAATCCCTATATCTATAGCTTCAAAGATTGAGAAGATGCAAAGGGATTTTCTTTGGTCTGGGGTCGGGGAAGGGAAGAAAGATCACCTAATCAGATGGGAGGTTGTTAGTAGACCAAAGGAGATGGGAGGTTTGGGCTTTGGGAAGACTTCTATGAGAAATTTTGCCCTCTTAGGGAAATGACTTTGGAGGTTCCCTAGAGAAAGGACGGTCTTTGGCATAAGGTTATTGCGAGTATATATGGGACACATCCTAATGGATGGGACGCCAACATGGTGGTTAGATGGTCTCACAGATGTCCTTGGAAGGCTATTGCTCAAGTTTTCCAGGAGTTCTCCCCTTTTGTCCGCCTAGTGGTGGGCAATGGGGAGAGAATTCGGTTTTGGGAAGATCTTTGGTGGGGAAACCAAACTTTGTGTTCTCAATTTGCTGATCTCTACAGAGTTATTTCTGTGAAAAATCTCACTGTCTCAAATGTCCTTGGCAATTCCTTACCATTGTCTTGGAATTTTAACTTTCGCCGCAATCTAACGGATTCAGAAATTGATCTCCTTCAGAGATTAATGTCCTCCCTTAATTCTGTGCTTCTTTCCCCTTCTTCATCAGACTCAAGAGCGTGGTCTTTGTCTTCGTCAGGCTCGTTTTCAGTGAAATCTTTTTTCTATGCCTTGTCAAAAGTTTCAAATCCTTTAATGTTCCTTCCGGCCAAGTTTTTATGGAGCTCAAAAGTCCCTTCAAAGGTTAAGGCCCTCGCTTGGTTAGTAGCACATGGGAAGGTAAACACTAATGACAAGTTGCAATTGAGAAGACCCTACAAAGCCCTCTGTCCTCAATGGTGCATTCTTTGCAAAGGAAATGGAGAGTCGATTGACCACCTTTTCTTCATTGTCCCGTTACCATTGGACTTTGGCACAGGTTGTTCAATCTAGTAGGTTTGATTTGGGTCCCTCCAAGGAGCCTTGAGGACATGTTGGTTATTTCTTTTAAAGGCTTGGGGAACTCATTAAGAGGCAAGACACTTTGGCAAATTGCTTGCCTTACTTTGATTTGGATGGTGTGGCAAGAAAGAAACAATAGGATCTTTGAGGATAAAGGGAGAATGGAAGAGATGGTTTGGGATTTGATCCGGTTTTATTCTTCTCTATGGGCTTCTTGTACTGAAGCTTTTAGAGAGTTCCTCTAAGCATTCTACAACTCAATTGGATTGGGGCTTGCGTTTCAAGAGTTTGAAGATTGATGGGGTTTCTTTTGTTTTTAGTGTTTTTGTTGGGTGTTTTTCCTTGGTATTTGTGTAGGAAGGACCTCTCATCCTTCCCTTGGTTTTTTCTCTTTCTATTGTCTCTTTTTTCTCCCCTGTATTTGTTCTTTTATTAATATAATCTTCTTCGTTTCTGATAAAAAAAAAAAAAGAAATGGGACAATGGCTTTGCCTGATTGGAGAGGCATAACAGTTTCTCATTCGTGGTTAGGTCGTTTCTTGGTTTCTAAAGATTAAGAAAGTCATTTCAGTGGTCTTTTGCAAGGTATCCTACCAAAACTAGTGTCAGATCATTCACTTATTTTGCTTGATGGTGGTGGGATAAGGAAGGGCAAATCACCTTTCAAATTTCAAAATGTGTGGTTAAAAGTGGATGACTTTAAAAACTTGCTAAGGAGTTGGTGGACAAGCCACAATTCTTGCAAGACTTACAACTATATTCTAACAAGCAAAATCAAGGCTTTGAAAACAGATTTAAAGGTGTGAAATCTAAGGTGTTCGACAATGTCTCTACTAGGAAGGAGATAGCCTTGAACAAGATGGATGTTTAGGATACTAAGGAAAAGGAAGGAGATCTTAGTGTGGATGAAACTAAAGTTAGTAAGGTTGCAAGGGACGAGTTTCAATAGTGGGCTTTGTTGGCAAAGGCTTCTTGAAGATAGAAGTCTAGGGAAATTTGGTTGAGGGAAGGGGATAAGAACACTAAATTCTTCCATAAAATGGAAAATGCCCATAGAAGAAGTTCTTTGTTAGGATTAAGGTAAATGGAGGATGGTTTTCTAAGGAGAAGGAAGAGGTATCTCAATCATTTCACAACCCTTTATATGACCCTGGGGATGGGAGACTAAGTATCAGTGGTTTGTCATTGGGGAGGTTGAGTAGAGATGTGAGTGTGGCTTTGGAGGTCCCATTTTAGAAGGAGGTTTTGCCAACTCTTCAATCCATGAGTGAGGATAGGGTGCCAGGGCCCGGTGGTTTCTCTATAGCTTTTTGGTGGCATATTTTGGGATTTTGTAATGCAAGAAGTGGTTGGTTTCTTCAGGGAGTTTCATGAGTATGGGTCTTTAGAAAGAAGCTTAAATGTCACTGTTCTAGTGTTAATTCTTAAGAGAAAAGATGGGCAAAGGACTTTTAGTTTGTTGGGTGGTTTATACAAGTGGCTAGCTATGGTCTTGGGAAATAGGTTGAAGAAAGGGATGGGATCAATTGTTTCTATCTCTCAAAATGCTTTTGTTGAAAGATGACAAATTTTTGATGTGGTGCTAATAGCTAATGAAGCAATAGACTCAAGACTAAAGAATGGTCTGATTGGGCTATGCCCATGTTTAATTGGGCTTATTTCCTAGAAATCCTTGACAAAATTTTGACAAAAAGTAGATTGGTTAGATCAATTAGTGTATTTCTACAACGAGCTTTTCGGTGTTTGTGAACGGTACTTCCACTAGGTTCTTTCGAAGTTCTAGGGGTCTGAGGCAAGGGGATCCTCTTTCCCTTTATCTCTTTGTATTAGCTATGGAAGGGTTTAGTGGTTTGCTAAAGAAGGCTAAGGGGAGAGGTTTCATTTCAGGGTTTAAGTGTCAAGGGAGGGGATGGAGAAGAGGTGATGTAGGAAAATCCTGACATGGTTGCCTATAATCAAATAGATGGACTAAGGTTTTTATCTTTTAGGGTTTAAGGAGATAAACAAGGGATAAAGCTTATGACAACAAAATAAAATAAAATAAAATATAGAAAAAGAAGATAAAGAGAAAAAGCGATAGAAACCTTGGAGTTGCACTAGGGCTTGTAGGAGTCTCACAATCGAAAATTGCAAAGTATGCAAGAAAGCATAATATTATTTGTCATCGATGAATACTTTGGTTTACATTAATTAGCCTTATTTATAGGCTTCTCTAAGAAATCCAAATTCAACTAGAGTTCTAATAACTTATTATGACTCTAACTCTAATTCTCCTATAATCTAATTAGCTACTTTTAATTTGACTCTAATAAATACTAATCCTAATTTAATTTCAATTATTGCTTATTCCCTTGATGTATATCTTGAAGGTTCTCATAGGGAGATGTCTCACCTTTTATTCACAAATAACACTATTTATTGTGAAAGGAACCATGATTAAGTAGTTTACTTTAGTTTGATCTTCTTGTGGTTTGAAGAATTATCAGGTTTAAGCAAAAGAGTGAGTTAATTCTGGTGGGCAGTATTTCTAATGTGGATGATCTAGTGATTGAAATGGGTTACAGGAAGGGGATGCTTCCTACTATGTATTTGGGGCTCTCTTTAGGGGTGTCCGATAAATTGACCATGTGTTTGAATTTAATGGAAGATAGAGTCCACAAGAGGTTGGCGAGGTAGAAAAGATAGTATCTCTTTAAAGGTGAGAGGCTTAGTGTTATCAAAAACACCCTTTCAAGCCTGCCCATTTGTCAAATGTAACTATTTTCCATGCCGAAAAAAGTAAGCTTAAGGCTTGAGAAGTTTCAAAGGGACCTCTTGTGGGGTAAGGGTTCTTTGGAGAAAAAGTTGTATCTAGGGAGATGAGATATTGCTAGCAAGGAGAAATTTGATGGAGGTCTTGGTATTAGAAAGCTTTTCATTCTCAATAAGGCACTAATGGGATAGTGGTTGTAGAGGTTTACATCCAAAAATGAATCTCTTTGGAAAAGGGTTATTGTTGCCAAGTATGGGGAGGGGGTTGAGTTGTGGAAGGCCATTAGGAGTTGGGACATTATTTGTAGAAGAACCTTTTAATGGAAACCATGGTAGAAGTGTGAAGATGTGGAATGATATATGTTGTAGTGATTTAACTCTTAAGAGAATCTTTTCCCGCATTATATTCCATATCCTTGACAAAGGAAGCTTGGGTGGCGAAAGTTTGAGGCTCCCATGAAGAGGGAGGGATTTGGAATCCCTATTTCTCAAGGAATCCAAATGATTGAGAGTTTGAAAGGGTCCAGGAGTTTATCTCAAGACTCCAAGGAAAGGCATTGAGAAGGAATGAAGATGATAGGTTAGATTAGTTGGATGCTAAGAAGCGGAAGCTTCTAATCAAATCCTTCTACCCTTTTAAAAGGTAGCAAAGAGATGTTACTTTCCCCTTAAAGGCTATTTGGAACCCATTGCCCCCAATGAAAGTAAGATTTTTTGTGTGGGAAGCTTGTTGGGGAAAGGTTTTTAGGATCGACTGCAGAGAAGACATGGTTCAAAGTTGTGGTATTGGTCATTGAATCGGAGGGTACCGAGGCACATTGGTCTCGATGTCTCAGCTCGATATTGGACGAAACGCAAATGAGATAGATTAAAAATTCAAAAAATTATAAAAATATTATGAAAATTATTTTAAAAATTAAATATAATTAAATAAACTTAAAAACGTATTAATATAATAATAAATGAAATGGTTTCAATATATTATTAATAATAAATTAGCATAGAAAATAATATACCAAATATAACATGATTACCATATAAAATAATACATTAACCAAATTTAAGCAATTCATATCATAGCTTACCATATAAAATAATAATCTTCAAATTCCTATTTATAACACACACAAGCATTTGAATTAATAAATAATTTTTATATAAAATAACATATTTACTCCCTTTTATCTTCAAATTCCCAATCCCACGCCACAAAGAGCACCCCGTTTGGAAAAGGTAGTCCTTTGTAGCAAATGACCACACCGCCTCTGCAGTGCTTGCCCACACTGTGCGGCGCACCACCAACACTACGAAGTTAGAGCAAAGAGATGTTTTTTTTCTTCTTCATCATCACAATGACATTTCACACGGGAATGATGCCTTTTCTTTGGTAATGAGCTTTAAAACTCTTCGAAAATCTCTGATGTTTTCAGAGATTTCTCAATTTTGGCTGCTCTTTCTTGGTTAGCCAAAGAGATTTTCGTGGGTAAAAAACTGGAAGATGGTTTGGAGGGTTTTCCCTTAGTGTGTTTTTTAGACATCATGGAGGGAAAGGAAATGAAGATCTTTTGAAAGCAAAGGAATGTTTGTTCATTCACTTGTTTTCTCCTTTCTTTGTTATTTTTTCTATGGGTGAGGGTGTGCATAAATAGAGGGTCCCTAACCATGGTAGATTTTATGGGTTGGTTAGTTTTGTTTTGATGGGGCGGTTGTCTTTTGTTTCCCTTTTTGTTGTTTTCCTGGCTCCGTTTGTATATAACTTGTGTGCTTTGGTGCGCCTTTAGTTAGTGCATTTAATATATTTGTTTTGCTTACCTATCAAAAAATGCTGACTATTTTTTGTTTTGTTCTTGATCAGGTAAGAAGGAAGTGGAGGATCATCGACAGCAACTGGCAGCTGCCAAGAGGCATGCAGAATCAATTGCCGTGATCACTCCAGTACTTGAGAAAGCATTCCTTGAGGTTGTTTAAATATTTATGTACAAAAACAAATGATTTGGAGTATCACCTGAAAGTTAGGACTCGAGGAAATATATTATATTTCATACAAGTGCAGTGTTGGAACTAACCAATTTGTGGCATAGGATTTGACAAACCTAGAAGTTTAGGATTCCTAGACATGACAGTACATTTGAATTTCTTTTTGATTGATAATCAAAATATTTGTTACAAATAAAGGCAAGACATGATATTGGACATTATAATTATAATACAACATGATGAAAATAATCATAACATAGACTATAATATCACTTGCTATGAATAGTATTGTATATTGATGAGAAAAGGCTGTTTGGGTTGAGGCTTGTTAACCATGGCACTGTAGCAGAGTAATTGCAACTGTGAAGGAGGATGTACTGGGGTTTCTTAGAGTCCTTCTCATAAGACAGGTGTGCTTGAAAAGAGCCCAAATGCTATGTTTATTGCATTGGCTTGAGATAAGGGGGGTTCAGAAGATATGAGACATTTAGACTGACCAGTTGGGAATGTAAAATCCTGGCTTTGAGATTTGAGAGAGTGATTAGAAGGATCTTTCAGATTCTCAGAATCCTTTCATGGGAGGCAGATGAATATTGAGCTATTGACTAGATTTTTTGGTAGAAGATTTGGATTGACTTGTAAACTGGATATATAGAAAGCCTATGATCATATGAACTAGGATTCCTGGTGTATCCTCTGAGGATGGGACTTGGTGTTAATTGGATTAAGGGGATTGGGGCTTGTATTTCTTAGTGAGATTCTCAGTTCTGATGAATGGTCTCTTGCAAAAATTTTGGAGATTGGTCTTTAAGGTTTCAGTGCAGGTTTGCAGAGGCTTTGAGGAGGATAATATTAGGGGCTGCTGGGGAGGGTTTCCTGTATGGTTTCAGTGTGGGTTTGAGATATGGTGCAGGTCTTGTAATCTTTTACTGTTTCACAGCCTATATGCGGAAGACACTTTGTTGCTCTGTTCTGTGATGCCTAATGGCTCTTTTAAAAGGGTATGCTCCTAATCTCATTTGGATACAAAGAGATATTGATGATTATCCCAAGGAGGCTTAATACTCAGCTAATAGATCTGGAGAGCCAGCCATGATCACTGAACTTGCTAAACCAGCATATGATAATATTAATAATAGGTATGCTTCAGGAAAATGAGATTTGCAGAGGACAATACTTTTGAGTCTGTTTCTTGTTTTAAATGAATTTAGTCATGATTGGGCTTTCATTACAACTGGGCAAGTTGAGGACTTCAACTATTTGGTCATGATGTTGAGGGGCGAGTGTGGTAAGCATCCAGAAACTTATTTAGGCCTTTTGTTGAACACTAGATACAGGGCTGAAGCAGTTTGGAATCAAGTGATTGAGAGGTTTGAGAAAAGATGTAACTGTTGGCAGAGGCATTATTCACCCAAAGGAGTCATATGAACCATCTGGGAGAGTACTTTGTTGAATCACCAAGTGTCAAATGGGTCTCTGTTTGTGCTCCTAATGTTGGTTAGAAATCAACTGGGAAAGTTCAGAAGGGACTTATTGTTAGTTGGTGTAGAGAGTGCAAGGAAAGTGTACTTGATAACATGGAGGACAGGCTGCTTTCCTTGGTAGAAAGAAAGGTTAGGAGTGAGAAACTTATTTTTTCTCCACAACACTCTGCAAAGTAAATAAATATGGAGATGTGCAAGGGAAAGGGAGAGATTGTCTAGAAAGGGGGTGGCAGGCAATTTTGGGGGTGGAGGGTGATCGGTGCTCTATGGTAAAGAGTTCCTGTGGGTAGGTGTAAGGGGGTGATGGAACGATCTCCTCACATTTGCTCAATTCTTGACTGGTGATGGGTGGACATGGTGAGGGATAATTTTTTGTATATTCTTGTCCAATCTTGTAGTTGGGCAGGATTTTGTTGTTGTCGTTTCATGGGTGGCTGAAAAGGAAAGAGGTTCATGAAGGTTTGATGGATGGCTACACCAAATATTTGATATTGTTACAGAGTTGGGATGCTCCATTTGTGGGTTTCCTTGCTTAGTCAATCAAGTGGCAGACTTTTTAGTTGAAAGAGAACAATGCATTTGGTGCCTTTTGTTGGAGTTGTAATTAGTGTTTGTTTATGTTTTACACTTGAAAATTTTTGGAACATATATATTTTTTTTTCTTTGGTTGGGGGGGGGGAGTGGGTTAGCTTGTATGGCTCCTTGATAAGGAGTTCCAATTCCTTAGTCCTCATTGGTGCATATTATGCCTGGGAAGTGGAGAATCGTTGACCATATCTTTCTACATTGCCTATTAACAATGGGGCTTTGGCACAAACCATCCAGTCTAGACAAGATGGATTGGGTACCGGCCAGGAGTATATGTGAAATGCTGACCATCTCCTTTAGAGGTTTGGGGAGTTTTGAGTTTTGTTAGAGGCAAGACCCTTTGGAAAATAGCTTGTCTCATTATGTCTTGGATTGTGCAATGAGAGAGGTGCTAGGATCTTTGAGGAAAAGTGAAGAATGGTAGAGTTGTTGTGGGATCTAGTTCACTTCTATTCCTCCTTAGGGGCCTCTTGTACGGCTGCTTTTAAAGGTGTTTCATTCAATGTTATTCAACTTAGTTGGCAGTGGACTGGACCTTTGTGTATGGTTCTCCTTATATAGTGGTGGAGGAGTTTAGTCATACTCTTATAAGTTTCTTGTATTTTGTGGGGAGGACCCTTCTTCTCATGTTCCTTTTGTTGTTTTGATCAGATTTGTGTGTTGTGGTAGGATGTCTCGTCCTGCTTGATCTTTTTAATTAATAAAAAAGATCTAATGTGTTCTTGATTAAAAAAAAAAAAAAGGAAGAAGAAAGACTTTTATAGACATCCTTTGAATAATTGCATGAGAAGAGGGAAGTCTAATTATAATGCCAAGCCTTAGTTTGGCACATGGATGATCTAAGTCCCTCTTAGGAGTTTAGCGTGTTTTTGATTAAAAAAAAAAAAAAGAAGAAGAAGAAGAAGAAAGACTTTTGTAGACATCCTTTGAATACTTACAGGAGAAGAGGGAAGTTTGATTACAATGCCAAGCCTTAGTTTGGCATATAGATGATTTAAGTCCCTCTTAGGAGTTTACCTTCTTAATCTAGGTGAAATTGAGTCTTAGTATATGTTTGTTTAGGTAAAGGTTGCTGGTTTTTCTTTTGTTGAGGAATTATATTATTTCTAATGGGGTAGTGTAAAAATTTTCAGATTGGTAGAATGGGATGGACTAGCAGCCGATGATTCTATTTAAAGTCTTCATATTTTATTAGGATTGGTTTAGTAGTTTACTTCTTTGTCAAATTCTTATTTCTTTACATTTTAAATTGGGGTCTCTATTCCTATTAGAAAAGGAAGTCCTAGACTGGGCTTGAAACCTTCCACATCCCTACCTTAAACCCCCCATCTCTTGCAATCTTTCAAAGTTATTGTTAGACTTTAATAAAGTTTTGAGCCCCCATCCTTATGCTCAAAGTTTTGAGCATCTAATTACTTTTCTCTTGAGAGTTTGATACCTTCTTCCAAAGTAAGATTACTTGTGAAACCTAGGTTTGAATAGCTAAGGTTTGGTTCTTTCTTTCTCCTGCTAACTACAAGCATTCTTCATTCATTCACGACAATCCACAACTGCTGATAATTCTTAACATGCTAGAAATCTAGAACAAAACTATGGCAACTAGATGCAGTTGGAGTTTTAGGGGGAACTTGATAAACTGGTAACACAATGCTTGTCTTTGTATGATTATGGGATGGAGGGGTAGATGCTCAGGAAACTTAGGTATGATTTTCTAGAGTTTATTTATTTTTCCTAACTTTCTTAACCCAATAAAAACACAATTTTTGTAACCAATTCCACCATTGATTCTTAACCGCAATCACCTTTGAACCATTCACCTTAACCTACAATTATAAAAAATTCCCAAGTGTTGGAAATCCAACCATCCAATATCAAAATGGTTAGATTCTAGAGTGATTCTTTGTATTGGGATAGATTTTTCAATACATATTCCCTGGAATTATTAGTATTCATAAGGATGCACTAGGGTGTGATTTTTTGTCCTCTGCTTTTGTTTGGAACTTTTAGGGTTGGGAACTAGATGTGGTGGTAGAGTTTATGGTTGCTCTGTGAGATGAAGGGGAGCAAGGTACAGAAAACATGGTTGGAAGCTCAACTGGGAAGGGGGATTTTCTATCAACTTGCTTTTTCAGGCCTTGGTAATAGGAAGATCGAAAGGTTTCAGCTTCTGAGATGTGGATGGCAAATGTTCTCTTCTGAGATTTGCAGAAAATTCAAAAGGCATGAGTCAGCCAACATATTCAATCGGTGATTGATGGCCAGAGAGCTTTAATGTGATGTGGTTGCCTCCAGAATTGATAAAGGAGACCCTGAATGGTTGCTTGGGAGGTTTGTGAAGAAGATAAGAAGAAAGAGGAGAACAGCTTCCTAATGCTTGCCTTTGGTGCTATTGAAAAGCATAACCAAGGGATTTTCAAAGCGGAAGACTAATTGGTTCTAACTTGAAAAAAATAATCTAGTCTACTCATTATTCCTTTGTACCTCTATCTCATGATGCATCCTTTCATGGATTTAATTGATTACTGAATTCTTGTTCTGTGATGGGCAGTTTGACCTTGTTTTTTTTTTTTTTTTTTTCTCATCTTTTCTAGTTAATTAGCTGATCTTTTCTGTTGCATTCTTGGTAGTACCTACACATACACCATCTCTACCAATTGTGATCTTATCATTGGGTGGGGGAGATTTATAACTGTACCTGTGTCACACCTCAACTTATATTTATGCATGCAGATATGTTGTTTTTATTGCAGAGCCTTGATTAATCCCTTGATGTGAACCAAACTGATTCATTGCCTTTGAGGGCTTTGGTAGTTGGTGGAAAGAGAAGTTAGCGTTTTAAGAAAAAAATATGGGAAGCAGGAGAAATAGTGAGATAGAGTTCATATTTTCACCTCTTTGTTTTGGTGACAGCAAACTTTACTGGTATCCTTGAATTTTCTAGCAGGGACCGGAGGGTGGTTTAGTGGCCCAGAAATGTGATCCAATTGTTTATTGTTGTGCCTCTTCCTCCAGTGGGAGGTTAAAGTTGAAAGTTAGAATGCTTGTTGGGGACCCAAAGTCAAATGGGTATTGATGGAATTATCAAAGACTACACGAATGCTGTTTTGAGCGTTTTTAGCACTGGGCAGAATTGGGATCTATATAAGTGAAATTCTTAACCTTGGTTGAAGGCCTTAAAGAGGGTTTATTTTTTGGCGATTATAATGTGAAGGATGGAGATTCTTCAGAGGTCCTTTCTTGGGTCTCCAAGGGGAATGGAGGTACTTGGTAAGATGATCATTAGATGCAGAGAACTTCTCACATTTTCAAAGACATGGAAACCTCCTTCCTCTGGAGACCTAGATCAGGTACAGGAGGCATATTCCTTGACCAAGAGGATGGCTGCATCAAATTGGTCTTTTATGTGGAATTTTAGCCCCATGGCATTTGTGCAGGAGTAATCTTTGTTTTTCCTGCTTTTGTTTTGTCCTCTTTGTTCTATGAGAAGGATCTCCCAATAATAATATTTTGTATCTCTTTCCAGCAATAATATCTTCTTTCCTTGAAAGAAAAAAAATCATCAGCAAGCTTGTTGAACTAGAAGGTACTTTTGCAAGTGTATTTGAAGCCTCAATATCTCGAGAATTATAGAATTGGCATTTATACTTAATTTTATCCTATTATGCTGTATCTGTTCAAGCTGCCCGTGGTATCTGTTTTGTTCATTCTTCTAGAAGTACTTGAATTTGGATTTTGTGATGGAACTTCTTTACCTTGATGCTGATTGAGAGTTAATCAAAGGGAATGATTTAGTTCCTTTTATATGCACCATCTTATTTATTTCTTTTTTTTTTATAAGTGGTTTAACCATATGCTGCATTTTTCTCGAATTAAATATCCATATTTACATTGTCTTTCATCTATTTTTAACACATTTGGTCTCATCTGAACCCATTTATCCACAATTAATTTTGAACTACATTTTTTCAATCATTTCCACTTTCTTTCCTTTATATTTTAGAATAATTTGATGTTCTCATGTCTATTTGTAGATGCCAGCTACAATAGAGGATTTGGAGGCTGCTATTCAAGATACTATCTCTCAAGCCAATTCTATTCTTTTTCTAAACCACAACATTTTGGAAGAATATGAAGAGTGTCAACAAAAGGTAGTTGGTTGACATCTTTCTTTCTTTCCTGCTTGTTAGATGATGGTTCATCCATAATTGCATTTAACTTACAGATAGAAGCCATTTCTACAAAACTGGAAGCAGATGAAAAGGAACTGAGGATGTATTTGGCAGAAATAGATGCCCTGAAGGTGAGAAATGTTTAGCTCACTTCTTACATTACTAAATGTCTATACTGTTGCTTCTCTCCCTAATTCCTTATCCCGTACTTAAAGGTCCTTCTATAGTTGAACTGAATATGAGTAGGGAAGCTGATTGTTGGCCTCTCTGAGAAATGTTTACTCGTTTATTACTTTACTGTTGTCTCTCTCCCTACATCCCCTACTTTAAGGGCCCTGTAGTGCAACTGAATATGAGTAGGGAAGCTGATTATTACCCTCTCTCTCTCCCTCCCTCCCCCCTGTAAGTTGTTGATGTGATATTGCTATTAACACATAATTTGTGTAGGTTCTCTGGCTAAATATTATAAAGGATAAGTTGATATTAGCTCTGGTGAATGATGGATTTGATGCTCATTATCTCAGATGAAGATTTTTTGTTTATATTAACTTTTCTCTCTTTGGTAGTTGTTGTGCATCACATGAATGTCTTTAGTTACATTAGTGTAATTGTTTTGAATGATAGATGTCTAATCAGTTGAAATTATACATGACAATATGTTCTGCTATTAAAATATGTGCAGGACAATTGGCTTACCACATTGAGAAACCTTGTTGCTCAAATAAATGAGACCTTTAGTCGAAACTTCCAAGACATGGCTGTTGCTGGAGAAGTTTCATTGGGTATTCATTATAGTTCCTTCAATAAAATTTATTTTTTGAGAAGACTGCTTGCTTATTCTTTTGATTTGATGTTTCTTTTTTTTTCTCAGATGAGCATGATATCGATTTTGATCAATTTGGGATACTTATAAAAGTCAAGTTCAGGTAACTGCAGCTCTGAACCTCTTTCAGTTTTAGTAAATATGCTCTGATATGGGTGTGAAGCATACATATCTTATTAAAAAGAATTTTCCGTCTTGATTTCTGGAAACCTCCATCTACCAGGTAGAAGAAAAGAAATGAACTGAAACTCGCAAGAAATGGTTAATTTCAGTTAATTTCGAGAAAAATCCACAATAAATTGGTCTAGCTGAGAAAACTGAATGCTTGTGTAAGAACGAGTTCAATCTAAATAAAATCTTGCTCTTTCAAAGGAATATTGGCCTCACCATCTATAGCCTAACACAAGTAAACGTTTAATTTCCATACATCTACCTCCTCCAGTTATCTATTTGGCTTCCTGGGAACCCATTCTGTACTTGGAAGTCCTGGACTCCTGTGTACCTGTTATATCCCAGATCAGTAAAGAAATATGTTTATGTTTGCTAAAATGTACTGTTATTTGGATGTGCTTGCTATCTTTTATGTATTCTACACCAGCATGATAGAATAGGACAATGGGAATTACCAAAGAAAATGCCTCAAGGAGAAGTGGAATGCCTTCTTATATTAGTTAACCTTTGCCTATGAATACCCTTTATTATTCAGGATTTGCGTAAAACAGCACAAAATTCCTGTGCCTGTGGGTATTCTATTGCTTCTCTAGGATGGTATGTATGACCCACAATGCAAATGGTTTCTGCATTTTCTTACAGTGACTATCGTTTTCTCCTTTTATAATTACCCCTTAAACTTCATTATATATGTAGTAAACCTTGAATTTAGCTGTTTTATATTTGCCTTGACGGTTTGATACGGAGAATGGGGTTTACTTTTAGGAGGAGCAGTTGTTTTTAAGTTGATCATTGCACATATTTGCTTTGCAAAATTTCATTTTTGTACCAAATTGGTGGATCATCAGTTCAAGGGGAGTGTTGTAGAATATGGGATGTTTGAGGGGCAGTTTGATAGATTTAGTTGTAATCTAGTAATGATCTTTTTTTAGTGTGATATGTGAACTTATAAGTCACATAATATACCTTTGGAGGGTCAACTGAATTAATAAGTGATATATCAATGTGGAGTTACTTTTGTGGGTTAGCTAGACAAACTCAAGAAACAACTGGATTTCTTCCTCTTACTCTTTTCCATTTTTCTTTCTTTTCTTCCGCACAATTGTGTTTCATATCATTTGTGTAATCATTCTTTACTTAGTTGGGTGTTGAATTTTAAAGAATTGGTAGTTTCTAGGAACTTATCAAGAAAATTGGATTTGGTTCAACAATTTATAGTTGGTAATGAGGATCAGCTTTTAGAGTATGAATTGTATATTTAAATACTCACTTCAACTTCACAAGATCTTGTCTTATTGAAGAAACAGATTCTAGCCAGTTGAAAGGATGCATGCTTGATCATTGTGATTCCTTTAGTTGCAAATAATCCAAAGCAATTGAACCGTGCTAACTAGTGATCGCACTCAGCCTTTAATGTACTTAAATGCTCCTGCATAAATTAGGAAATAAAGGCTACCTTGTAGAGTTAGGCAATCACTAGAAACAAAACTTTAAGATGGCTTCAGAAGTTCTAACTTCATATGAAGTATAAACAGGCCTCATTCTGGATATAATGATATTTCTGATGTTTATCTATTGCGAACAACTTTTCTACCATGATGGACTTATTTTGACTTGTTTTGGTTGGTTAAGCTGGAATCTTCCCAAAATTAGTATTATACAACTGTGCATGAAATCACCATCCAAGGTATATTAATCTATCACCGTGCAATTAATTACAATGCTTCCTTGGAAATGAGGTAGCTTTTGGCCTTTGTTTATAGGTCAAAAGTGGGCTGTAAGTTTTGTAGTCTATCAAATTAAGAATCCTAAAACTCTTTGGTTGTATTAAGATGCTTTTGGTTCATTTGCAATATTCTTATTCATTTTGTCAAATTTTCCTTCCTTCAACTAATACTATGGCAGTTTGTTCATTTTCTTATTTGGTGTCTCATTGTGATCATCAGGCAAGCAGGAGAACTTCAAGTTCTTAGCGCCCACCATCAATCTGGAGGGGTACCATGATGAACCAACTTTTTACATTCAAGATCTTTTATGACTATTTTGTCTTACTGCCTTGAAATTTCCATTTTGTAGGAGCGCTCAGTTGCAACTATTCTGTATCTTGTTTCTCTACAAGATCTCACAAACTGCCCTTTTAGGGTGGTTGATGAGATAAATCAAGGTGAGTTAAAATATAATGGTGTTATTGCTTCGTCATCGCAAAATATATACTGCCTTTCAAGATGACTTTTATTTTGTTTTCCCCCCTAGGAATGGACCCAATAAATGAAAGAAAGATGTTCCAGCAACTAGTGAGAGCTGCAAGCCAACCTAATACACCACAGTAAGAACTAAATTAGAATGTCTTGATAATTCCCATCTTTTTATGTTGTTTGACACATGGTTTGCAGTAGTTCTTTTTCTGTTTTCTCTTAATATCACAAGTTTTATTATTCTTTACTGTCTAGACAGCGTAGAGGTACTTTATTAATGTGTAACCCATGTTGTCTTTATTTCAGTCCAAGCATTCCTGGCTCATAGATTCAAAAGCTCCAAATCACTTGACTAGTTATACTATTTGCTCAGAAAAATATGTAGTTAAGACTTAAGATTGCTGAGAACTGCTTTTACTGCCCTTTATGCTGTTTTCAAGTAAAGATGCTGCTTCAGTTACTGCATTGCCACTATAAGTCTTTCTTGCACTTTTCAAATATAAAAAAATTTCATGTGTGACTCATGTTAATTTTATTGTAATATTTGATCCTTATTATGTTTTCTAAGGCTTATAACTTGTTGGCAAATGATGAAACTGAATTGTTTGCTTCATGAAGCAAAAAAGTGGTGTTATTTTTCCAAATCATGAATTATTGTTTATCCCTTTTAATCAAAAAACCTTTTTTTTTCCTTGTATTTAATATACATATATACATATGTATATGTGTGTGTGCCACATTTGTGCTTGCACCCATTTGTGTTTGTGTGTGCCTGTCTATGTGTATTTGTCTCTCTTTGTGTGTATGCACGCTTGTCTATCTAGGTGTCTGTCTCTCTATTTTGTTTCGCTTTTTCTGCCTTTCTATCCCTTTGTCTGTCTATCTGCGTGTTTATGTGTGTACATATGCACATGTGTACTTGTAAGCAATGTGCATGCTTGGAGGTGTATGTGTGCACATGCATGTAAGGGTGAATTGGTATGTGTCTGCCTGTCTGTGCGTCTATATATGTATGCATGTATGCACATGCATGTGTGAGGTTGGGTGGGTGTGGGTGTGATTGTTTCACATATGGTGGCATGTATTTGTATGATGTATGTATATGATCGTTGTGATGCCTAGGTTCAAGTCTCAGTGGAGAAAAAAAAGAAAAAGAAAAAGGGAAAAAATGTTTACTTACAAGAAAACAAAATTGATTGCTCATTGCATGGTTGTGACATTGCCTAACTTTTTTATTGTCCATATAATTGTTGCCTACTCATGGAATAGTTGATAAAGGTAGCCGTCTCCCATGTGTATGGAGTACTTGTGTTTGTAGTATTTGCATATGCCACTCATAGATGCATCTCTTTGACTCTTTGAGGGTTAGGATCTTTCATGAAATTTATTATATATTGTTTTATGCTACACTTTTGCAGCGTCTATGCTTTTAATAATATTTGTCTACCTATATCTTCTATTTTGCAAGTTGTAAATGTATTTTACAGTACAAGTTAAGATACTCATGCAGACTGACAACTATGTTATGCAGATGTTTCTTACTTACACCTAAGTTGCTACCGGATCTAGAATACAGTGAGGCTTGTAGCATTCTGAATATAATGAATGGACCATGGATTGAGCAGCCTTCAAAAGGTATAATGCTACTCAAGCCAAAACTAGTTTATATTTTTTTTTACTTTGTTTACTGTCCTTACCATTTGCAATATCCTTAATGTACCAATTCAGTGTGGAGCAATGGAGATTGCTGGGGAACTGTCGTTGGTTTATTAGGAAAAAGCCAATGCTAAAAGAACAATCACAGATGATGATTTCTCCTCCTTCAGGAATTATGCAAAAGAGCAAGTTCACAAATCCAGGGCAATCCATCAAAAGCAAGCTGTTTGTTGTAGAGTTTTACCTCTTCCGCCCTTTGTAAGAAGGATTTTTTTCTTATAGATGAAGTTATGATTATTAGGGCAGGGCTCATTTCTTGCTCAAAGCCTTATTTATGAAGACAGACCAATCTCTGCCAGTGTCACCTGAAGGATCTAGTCAAGCATGCTAAATTGATGATTGATGAACCAACCTGCTCTTCACAACTTTGTATGCCCAGATGTTGATACTAGTCTGTTATTTAGTGAAGTATCATCCTTCACTCCTTGTATAAGCCTTTTTGTAATAGTAAATTAACCTATTTCTGTGAAACAAAACTAATCATTCAGGCAAGGAGTTGTGTTTTCTGGTGTCCTAAGATGTTGAATCTTAAGTTAAATCTTTTGAGGGTATTCATTGAGGTATCTCTTCCTGTCCAGGCAAAGGGAAAGCAGTAATAAGATTCAAGCCAGATTTCTCAGGTGTCACTATTGTAAGGTTCCATGGAAGGGTGTTTTGCAGTCTACTCAGTAGACCCTTAAAGCTGATCCAGAATTGTTAAACAAGGCTATAAACTCATGGGAACGTGGGTTGCTAGAGGAAAAGAAAGGACATAGGGGAACATCAATAAGAAAATGGATCAATTTGAACCCATGATGGCACAACTAATAAACATACAAACAAAATCCCAGAGCGTTGAGAGACAACTTCCCAGTAAAAATTTTGATAATATTGGTAACTGTGTTGATAAAAGATTTTGCTCAACTGCTGTGAAAGAAGATACAACGACCCTGCAACAGTTTGTTTTGAGCAGGAGACACCCATCAAGGCCAGCTCTTCTCATCCTAGTTTCTGTTTTTCTTAGCTTCTTCTAAATATTAAACAGCTCCAATGGAGACACCCTTGCAGCTAATTAAGCAGTAGAAGATGTAATTTACAACTTTGATAAATTCTTCAGACACTCGACGGAGATTTGTAATCAAGCATCTCCCTTATATTTAATCGAATAGAAGGCCCCATGGAAGAGCATATGTGTGCGCTTCTCCAGTATACTCCCTTTGCCCCCGATGGCTTGTTAGTTTCTACTGATTTCTGCCAGAACAAGAAAGTAAATTGATTAAGATTTCAAGTCGAGTGGGCTGAATTTCAGAAACTGCTGAAAAAAGATAAGGGTAGCACATACTACTGCAGCAATCAAGTTTGCAAGAAGATCTTCTTCAGAAAAATCAGCCTTCCCAAAAGGTAAGTGAACAATTCCAGTTTTATCTGCTCTGTACTCGACCTTTCCCTTCTTGAATTCTGCTATAGCCTGGGACAGATGATAGTGTGAGTCATTCCATTTAGGTAAAATCTTATGTTTGCAAGCTAGAAAGGAATCCATAATGTCAAAGATCTTAATCAACTTCTTAAGTCTATATATGCATAGGAGTAGGTTTTGATCATACCTGAGGTATATTAGTTGTAACAGTACCAGCTTTTGGATTTGGCATGAGTCCTCGTGGTCCCAGAAGTTTTCCTAAGCTTGCAACCTGATACAAGTGGGGAGGAAATGTAAATTATGTCTAGTCATGAATATGATCTCTAACCAAAACAAAAAAAACCACAGCAAACACAGATACATGCACCCATGCAGATACACCAGGAGTGATCGATTTAATGGGCTGGTTTACTGAGATGCAAAAGGTTGAAAACATGGAATATGGAAAAACAAATCTGGTTGACCTCTAGACATTGGTGGACATACTACAGCAGCACTTGATATGATCAATTAGAACATGATAATCAGAGCAACACCTTAGGCATCATATCTGGAGAAGCAATCAACTTGTCAAAATCCATGAATCCTCCCTTTATCTGTTCTATCAAGTCCTCTCCTCCAACCAAATCTGCTCCAGCATTTTTTGCTTCATCAAACTTTTCACCTGTAGAAATTTAGCTTTACACAAGTGAGCCCAAGGAACAAATAATAATAAAGTTATGCTATTATGATAGAAGCCAAGAAAATCCAACAGCATTTCATCTTCGCGGAGTATAAGATCAAATAATTCAAATGAATCTACAAGAACGCATGACATAGGAAGATTAAATTACTAACATGCCTTTCTGGGCAGATATTGAGATATAACAATAAGCATTCAGTGATTCATGGATACTGTACTCAAATGCCTATGAACCACTGTCTTTTTTGAGAGGACACAATCTCAAAAGATTTCTTTCCTTGCAAATGAGCCACAGCATATCCTTAAAAATCATCCTCCAGACATCTCATCACTCTTGGACCAGGCCCCGATGACTAAGAGAGGAACTGAAGAAATCCTCTTTAACAAAAGGAGGAAGAAACCAAGTCAAGCTCACCCAAGGGATGCTTGCTAGGCTGTCCTCGGAACACAAGGAACCAACAGTTAGGAATGGACCAATTCCTGGGAATGAGGTGGTCCACCATTATATTCTTCTCTATGGAGCAACCGACCAAGTAATGGAGGAGGCTTTAGAGAAATGCTTATGTTCCGAACTGCCATCATATGGAGGTCCCCTCAATGCAATCTAGAAATGTGATTACCACAAGCTTAACAGAAAGAGAATGCCATGAAGAGGCAATGCCCACAAAAGCGTATTCTTTCACCTACAACCCTGCTGCAAGAATAGCATAGATCACAAAACCAAGCAAGGTAATTTACAGTCACTACACAGGGACTTGGGAACAAACCTTCCCAAAGCCAATCACCACAACAAGAATCCAACCCAAACCTCACTGACACCTATAGACCACTATAAACTTGATTCCTCTTATGAACAGAGGCTTAACTTCATAGATGCTGTACCTCTAACCATCTCCATTGGCTAGAACCCCTTACCCACAATTTTAACCTGCCAAAAGAGAGAACCAACCATATCTAGCTGCAGTCAAGAACATTCAAAGACACAATTCCAACCATCCATAATTACTCCATGAGGTCCTGACATTTGATCTCCAATTGACCTTGAAATTGTTCCCTGGCATCCTAAAAAAGGGATATTATACACCCCCAAACCCATCCCTCAGAATCCCCAACAAGGGATTAGTCATATCAGCAAAGGTTCTACAAGGATTTACCCCGTCTCACTAAGTGATACTCAATTGCATTTTGTAACAATGGGTATTATTAAGTGGATCTATTTTTTATGGCTTTCCCTCTTTTTCTCTTAATTTCCCACTGTCTAATCCTACAAACATGGTTTACCAAAGTTACAAAGATCAAGTGTCCACATTTGCAACTATTTAAGACTGAATCCCTTGCAAAAATGGGTAAGTTTTTGCTTATCCCACCACTAGGATGTTTACATGATTAGTAATTGACAACAAAAAAATACCAAACCATCTCCTGGTGTGCTAGGGGTTCACCACCCTTTTTTGATAGACGTTTGCCAATATCCACTCATTGTTTGCTTATTAAAATACATGTGCATGTGCGCACGTACACACACACCCCCAAACTAGCATAAACAATCCTTGAGTTTGGTCAAGCAAGCAAGCAATTCTGCCCTCTGCCAACCAAGAGATAGTAGAAGGGAACAATCCCCAATAAATCTACTTACAGATCCCTTTCTAAATAAAAATTTCTCCTGCTCTAGGTTTTTAAACATTACTTCAGCAATTTGCTTATGGACAAATCGAAGTACAGTTTTACAAGTTATTTGATATCCACTACATGCATCAGTACAGAAATCTGTTCACCTTTGATAAAAATCGCAACCAAAATCTCTTGCCTGGTAATACCCCCAAATGAATTGGTATGGGACAACAAATTGAATAGACTAAGTACCTTGTGTTAGAACAGCAACTTTAACAGTCTGTCCAGTTCCCTTTGGCAAATTCACCTATTAAAAAGGAACGAAAACGAATGTGAGAAAATATTTGTAAATAAACCAGGAAAATGCATTGCTATTAATCATTAAAGGACAGAAAACTAACTGTTGCTCTCAGTTGTTGATCATTATATTTGGGGTCAATGTTGAGCCGAAAATGTGCTTCAGCTGTTTCCACAAACCTTGTACTTGCCATTTGCTTAAGCAATGATATTGCCGTCTGCAGGTCATACTCTTTCTTGTTTTCCCTCAGTTTTTGAATTTCCAAGAATCTCTTAGACCTCGTCTGACATTACCAAATAGAATGAGAAAAACTGTACGTGAATTTATGAAGTAAGTTCGAAGAAAATAATAGCAAGAGAAGGAAACTTGGAACATAAATGATGAATTTAGCAACACAAACAGACAAAACAACTAAGTAAAATCAGCCATTAAAAAAGGAAAAAAAAAAGTGAAAAAAGAAAAGAAACCCAAATGTCTGAAAAAAATTTCAAAAAAAATTCAAAGGAAAATATTAGACTAAAATGAGCATGTGAAGTTATGAAATTATAAAGAATTGGGGAATTGAATACGTGTTTAGAGTTTAGAATTTTCTCCAAAGGAACTAAAAGTTTTTCTGAAAAGAATCCCTGTTGGGTAGCCAAGAGTCTATAAAAAATGCAGATTCATTTTCTTTAGGCTGGATTAGGTGTGGATAGAAAAGATCAGCTTGTGGATTACAATATGAATTTTTTGTCCTAAACAGAAGGCTGGTCTAGTTGGTCATTCAATTTTCAGAGTCGCTAATCAGTTCACAACAAACCAAAAATAGTGAAAAATAAAAATAAAAATAGAAACACAGTCTCTCTTCAAAGGCAATATGTAGAGCTCTGTTTGGTTACTGAGAAAACTGAAAAACAGAAATGAAGCAACGTTTATAGGAGAAATCAAGCAAAACCCATAATTAAGTCGATCAATAAACCCATGATTCACAGAAATTAAAAAAAAAACAATAATAAAAAAAAAAAAGCAATTAGAGGCACTCTGTCTTGCCAGAGGCAAGACTTAAACCTCTGCTTGGCAGCCGGGAGAAATTAAATGACGGGAACCAAATAACACCCATAACTCAAATCAGTCAATAAATCCATAATCCACATTAATTAAAATAAAAACAACAAAAAGAAAACAATCAGAGAATCTGTCTCGACCGAAACAATACCTAACCCTCTGTTTGGTTCCCAGAAAACAGAAATGAAAAGGCATCCACATGAGAAACCCAGAAAAACCCATTAATTAAACCCCATAAACCAAAATTCACATCAGAAAAACAAAAACAAGCCAAACATACCCTGTCCCTCTTCAACAGCAACGCAGCCTTCCCTTTCTTCGGCTTAGGCGGCGGCGCGGTGGAAACAGCGTCACCCTCCCCACCTTCCACCTCCTCCACGGCCTCAGCTACCTCAGCTTCAGCAGCCAAAGCGGCCACAACCACATCGTATGGGCCATTACCACTGGGCCGCCTCTCTCTGGCCTGGAGCGCAAGTGGGTAAAGAGAGAAAGCCCTGAAGAGAGGCTTGGTCTTGAAGGAGAGAGAAGGGGCGATGAAGTCTTGGGTAGGGAGAGGAGAGGAGGCGGCGTACGTTAGCATGAGAGAGGAGGGTGAAGTTGCGGTGGAAGCCATTGTTATGCTGTGAGAGCTTCTGCTGTGAATAATACAGAGACTGTTATCCATATAAAAAGATAAGAGTTTGTTTATGGTCTAGCGGAGTTTCTTGGGTTGGTAGACCATCGCTATGGTGTGCTTGTGTTCTAGAAGTGCATTAATTTGGAGATTTGGAACCCTATTCTTACTAAAAACACAAACAGTTTTTCTAATTTGAAAACACATAATGATTATTTTTTTATAGGAAGTAGTTTTAAAAAAAATTGATAATATATTTTAGTTATTTTTATTTATTTTTTGAAATTATTTTAAAAATAATTATATAAAATACATAGAATAATTAAAAATAAAGTATTACAAATAAAATTTTTTTAAAAAAAAATATTTTAAAACATATAAAATAAGTTAAAACATTTTGAATCTCAAATATTTTTAAAAACAGTTCTTAAAAAACTATTTTATAATGTTTTGTAAAACAAAAGTTTTTTTAATAGCTCAAAAATGTTTTTCAATCTATTTTCCATATCTTTAACTTTTTTAAAAATAATTTTTATGAATAATTGACTTAAGTGACCAACATGTACCTTTCAAGACAAAGCATAGAGCTTGTTGGCTATTTGCTTCATACAACAACTAGATGATGATTCCCTTAATATAATAACTTGCTTTGAAGCAAATGTTGCCTGTACTTGAGATAACAATTGTCGTGTGACATTCCTCGATTGTTACTAATCTATTGTCGTTAATAGAAATTTTTAAAATTTGGTTCCTCTTGAGAGTAGTTGCTACTATGCCCTATGTGAGTAAGTGGGTGTCCGTAGCTAATAAAGGCGTCTTGCCTATCTTGATCCTAGTGACATGATTAGGTTCTCAGCCTATCATTTTGGTTGAGAAGATAATTCTCATAATTTAGTAACTTGTTATGAAGCAATGTTGTCTACACTTGAGATAGTAGTTGTTGTGTAATATTCTTCAATTGTTACTGGTCTACTATCGTTAATAGAAGTTTTTGAAATTTGGCCCCTCTCGAGAATAGTTAATACTATGCCCTATGTGAGTAAGTTGGTGCTGGTAGCTGATAAAGGCGCCTTGCCTGTCCTAACCCTAGTGACACGATTGGGTTCTCAACCAATCATTTTAGTCGAAAGGATAATTCCTGTAATATAGTAACTTGTCTTAAAGCAATGTTATCAATACTTGAGATAGTAGTTGTTGTGTGACATTCCCAAATTGTTACTAGTCAATTGCTGCCAATAGAAGTTTTTGAAATCTGACCCCTCTCGAGAGTATTGATATTGTGCCCTATGTGAGTAAGTTGGTGTTGGTGTTGGTAGCTAATAAAGGCATCCTGCCTATCTTGGCCTAGTGACACAATTTGATTTTAGGTCAATTATTTTGGCCAAGAGGATAATTTTTGTAATATAGTAACTTGCTTTGAAGCAATGTTGCCTATACTTGAGATATCAGTTGTCGTGTGACATTTCTAGATTATTACTGGTCTACTGCTGTTGATAAAAGTTCTTAAAATCCGACCCTTCTCGAGAGTGGTTGATACTATGCCCTATGTGAGCAAGTTGGTGCTCGTAGCCAATAAAGGCGCTTGCCTATCCCAGCCCTAGTGACACGATTGGGTTCTCGACCAATTATTTTTTATATTTATATAATAATTTTTTTAAATCGTTTTATGTTTTTTAATTATCAAATATGTTTTCTATTTTTTTTTTCATATTATCAAAGTGGACAACTATTTTCTAGAAGAGTTTTCAAACACACTCTTTTAAGTTCCAAAATATAACTTTTTATTCTTGAAAAAAGAGAATTAATTTTTAAAAATTGTTTGCAAAAATTATTTTTCAATAACTATTTTTAAAAAATGTTCCTAAATCATTTCAATGTGTTTGATTGATTGAATACATTTTGAATTTTTAAGACAAGGCATTTTTTTTCTTTAAAAAAAAAATGTTCTTAAGACCCAAATTTGGAAAAAAAAAATTATTACCTTAATTAAAACCTAATTTAAAAAAAAATAAATTACATAAGCTATTTGGTTAAAAGAGCAAAACACAAATTTGGATGAATTTACTCTTTTTTTTTAATTTATAAAAAACATGGAATATATAAACCTCTTTTCGAATACATATACGAAAAGTCATTATTATTATTATTTTAAATATAAGTATTATTTTATTCCTTTTAATTAAATATTTTGAATTATACATATGCATCCACCCATTTTCTCTTCATATCCACCTAGATTAGATTTCACAATTGTAAATATTTTCAATATACCTAAAATATCACCCTTCTTATTTTTCCAACCAAATTCCAATATTTTTTATATATATTTTTTGGAATATATTTTAGGGTTTACCATTTGTATAAAATTTGACACAAATTTATTATAAAAATAATGAAAAAACAATTAAATATAATTTAGAAATGAAAAAAATTTGAGAAATTTAAAAATAAATGAAAAAAAACTACATTTTTGTCATATCTTATAAACTCGAACATACTTTCAGAAGTTTAATTTGAACTATACGAATTTTAAGGGTATTTTGGTTATTTCACTAAGAATCATTTTTATCAAGAAAATATATTATAATTGGTTGTTTATAATTTTTATCTAAAAGCAGAAATCAAAATCCAAAGGTGAGGAGAGAAATTTTCTGTAATTTTTTTTTTTTTTTTTAAAAAAGAAGTGATATTGATAAAAAACAAGTGATTTAGCCGCAAACTTGAGTTAAGAAAAGGACAGCCCTCCGATTTTTGACCTTTTCGCAATTAGTCAGACACAGATTTGCGATTCAGATTCAAACCAAACTCTCCCCCAACTCTCGATTCGCGCGTGCTTTGCACCTTCTCTCACTGTTCACTTATTTCCGTCGCCAATGGCCACGCGCCTCGATTTGTCGGGCTAGTTATGAAGTGAAGGTGGACCCCGCGACAAAGACTAGGTGGCTTTTGAGATTGCCACGTGGCTTCCCTCACAATCATATTTATTTTTTAATGAAATAATTTTGTTTTATTGAAGTAAGTTTAAATTTTAAAATTTGGTAAGTAAAGTGCTAATGATGAGTGAAATGTAGGAACAATGAGAATTTAGGTGACACGGGCGCACGTGTCATCGTTTTTCTCACCACATTCCCATCTACTTTCTCCACCACCAAACAGACCCAGCTCACTGACACTGACACTGGCTCTCTCCACGTTCTGTGTCTAAAAAAATTCATACTTCAGAGAGGGAAGAGCGAGAGAATCTGGATCACCAAGGAAGGGTTTCTCTCTTTCTCTCTTTCTCTAATGGCGATAGCCACCTTTTCAAACTTCTCCTCATGCGCTCTCTCCTTCCCAACCCCCACGCCCCACCTCTCCCCTCCAATTCTCAGCGTCACCACTCGCCGCATCACCGCTGCTTCCGTCCTCACTCCTCCTCAACTAATCTTCGACTCCCGCCGTTATCGGCTGCCGACCGTGGTGCTTGCCGTAGGTGATGGAGGCTCCGGCGGAGTACCAGGCGGAGGCGGAGGCGGAGGTGGAGGTGGTGGAGGTGAGGACGGAGATGCCGAGGAGAGGAACAGGACGGAGGCGATTCTGGCTTTGGCGGAGATGGGGAGATCTCTGGACAGTCTTCCGAAGGATCTGGCAGCGGCGGTCCAAGCCGGGAGGATACCGGGAGCGATAGTGAGCAGGTACTTTGAGCTGGAGAAGTCTGCGGTGTTCCGGTGGTTGCTTCAGTTCGGAGGATTCAAGGAGCGGTTGCTTGCGGATGATCTGTTTTTGGCTAAGGTTGCAATGGAGTGTGGTGTTGGGATCTTCACTAAGGTTTGCGCTTTTTGAATTCAGAATCAGATCATAATCTATGTAAAAGTTATTGTTCTTAGATTCAATTGCTTTTTTGGAGTTTGCATTTCAAGAAGCTTTTCTTCAGAAATTGAAAAAGATAGTCTGTTGTGCAGGAAGTAAAAAAAGTTGGGTGATTGATTGAAATAGAACCTTTGCTTCACTGTTTTTCCATATATCTCTTTTCTTTGGGTCAATTTTGTTTGTGGAGAAAATGAGGAATTTTTCATTTTCCGTCACATTTTTTAATATAAAATGAGGAGTTTGAAAATTATGAATTTTCAGAATATTCTTCATTTTTTTTTTTCTGTTTTCATTTTACAATGCGTCCAAACAAGAATTTTTTCCCCCTGTTTTTCCTTGTTTCTGACATCGAAATGGAATCTTAAAAAGATTAATAGAAAGCAAAGCTGGGAGAATTGTTTGAAAAACAGAGGAGAAGAGAATCTTCCTTGAAGGGTATGAGAATAGGGAACAGAGTTTCTGAGAGAATTGCTTAATAAACTTAACTTTCATCCCACAAAAACTTTTCTTCTTAGAAATGCATATCATTTTTTTATTTTTACGTAGAATGCATTGGAACTTAGGGTGATTACTGTCAGGAGGCATAAGACTTTGGGCTCTTGAATGCACTTAAACTCTATGGTTATTTTGAATCTCATTTTTGGAAACAAAAATAAGAAACATGTCAATTTTTAGGTAGTTTACTATTGAAAAACCACACAAATTTTGAAATTTGGAAAACAAAAGGTTTCTCATTGTTTACCATAGTTAAACAACACAAAGTTTGACTACTTTAATGACTCAGAACTTCTTAAGCCACTCACAACCATGAGCAGAGTTTTTGTACTATTTTGAGTATTCACGTAGCACAAAATTTGTTGCTTTCCTTGTATTTTATGATGAATGTGTTACTCATGGATATAATTTTACTTTCTAGACTGCTGCAGAGTTGGAACGGCGAAGAGAAAAGTTTAGTAAGGAGCTGGATTTTGTTTTTGCTGATGTGGTATGGCTGTTTTTTATGAAATCTCATTTATTTGATTTGATGTTGATGAAAAAACAATACAATTTGTATTTTTACATAAGTACAATGATTTTCTTGGGCTTAAAACAGAATTTAAGATCACAGTATTTGTAAGCTATACTGTACAAAATACATGTGAATAGAGAATTCCAGCTACAAAATCAACCAAGGAATACTGTAAATTTGGAAAAGTAGAGAGAGAGTGAGTGTGTGTATATATCAGATATAGTATTCCTAAACTTGAGGCAGCTGGCATTTAAGGCCTCTGGATCACTTTCAGCTTACTGGCTAAATGTTAGGATCATATCTGGTCTTGACTTGGGCATGATCTCAGTCTGATCACACTAGTTCATCCTTGCCTTATTCAACTACTATGTTTCTCAATCTCTCACCAATAGTCAAGCCTAGAGAAAACAAATTGTTAGTCTTCATTGTCGTAGTCATATTTCTAGTTTATTGAAGTTACCTTCCATAGATCCTGTTTAGGTTCTTCATATAATAAACCATTATGAATCCAAAGTATATCTCAATGATTAAATGCAAAAGTTTCTACCTATTTGGGTTCATCAATTAAGATACATGCATATGCATCAATCTGTCGTTGGTCCGAATTTTATGCATCAATCTATCCTTGGTCCAAATTTACTAGCAATTAATCACCCATGGTATAAATACAGACTGGAATATTATATATCAAATATAGCTTGTAACACCATTATGATTTAAAGTCTATGCATGGGATCTCCACATTTAGGTTTGTAAGTTGACTTCATTTTATCAATTTACTACATATTCTATGAGATCAAATCTTAATGAATGCAAATGTGTCAATTTCATACAGGGAAGAAGCTGTACCTTTTCAAAAAGTTATCAGAATACTTAGGAGTCATGCTCTGGTCCCTCAGTGTGATTTAATTTGCAACATTTAACTTGAGACAATCCTTCCTCTACTTCGATGAACTACAATGGTCATACTTATTGAATATCTCTAGTAATTTTGTCCATAACTTAAGAAGAAAGGTAAAGGCTTAATGGGAATTCCTGATGAAGCCTCTCACAACTGGAAATTGATGTGCCCCTCCACCTCTTTTCAGACCAATCGCTGCTTCATCATACATGTCCCTAGTCACACTAATATATTTGAATGGTGCTTTCTTTTTATTTTTCATTTTTTATTTTTAATGATAAAATATACCACTTCCTTTTTCTAAAATCCACCACATTATCTCTGTTGAAACTTTATGCTTTTTCTAGGAGATCAAACTAATGCTAAATTCCCTCTTCACTAGTTTCCGAATCTTTCTTTTTTGTAAATCTTTCCATTAGTCACTTGAGCAAATGTGATTCTAAAATGCACAAGTGGAAAAAAGGGAATGTCTAGTGGGCTCCAAGTAGTTGGGATGTAAGGTTATATAAGTTGAGAAATATAGAGATTTCTGCACTTTAATTATGCGTATGTATCCTTGTCAAATTGTCTGATATATATACATCAAGTAATTTTATTTTAGGCAGAAGTGATGTTTATTGCACTTCTGTTTGTGGTCTTGTTTTTTATCCTGTTTCTGACTTGATACTACTTTCCCTATGAATTAGCATATTCTGCTTGTCTAATCCATTAGTTAATTCCTTTTTCTAATTGAGCCTCTATCGTAGGTAATGGCCATTATAGCAGATTTCATGCTTGTCTGGCTCCCTGCTCCTACAGTTTCTCTTAAACCACCTCTTGCAGTCAGTGCTGGGGCTCTTGCCAAGTTTTTCTACAGATGTCCTGATAATGCATTTCAGGTTATTGCTTTTATATATAAATTTCAATAAAAATATACTGTATCAGACATTTACTCAAATTCTTAAATCCCATCTGCAGGTGGCTTTGGCTGGTACATCTTATTCATTTTTACAGAGAATAGGTGCAATAGTGGTATGTATTTAAACATATGGCCAAATTGAAGCTGGCATTTTCACATCAAATTAATGAGGATTTCTATCCATTATGCAGCGTAATGGGGCCAAGCTATTTGCAGTTGGAACTGGTGCATCTCTGGTATGTCAATACCTTGTCTGGTGCAGCATGCAACATCCATGTACCCTCTGTCTGTGCATAGGCATGTGTGTTTTCACACATTCCAATGGCCCAACCCCCAAAGAAATTTCACAATTTAGAGTGCGTTTGGTAGTGTTTCTACTCGAAGTGTTTTCTCTGGAAGTGTTTTTCCAAAAAACACTCCGAGTGATTGTTCTAACACCATAAGTGATTTTCAGATTTTTAAAAGTATTTCCTAAATTTTGCCAAATTCCTAACTTTTTTCAAAAACACTTTTTAGGTTAAAAGTACTTCCTAGAATCGCTACCAAATGGGCTCTTAATAATCCAAACATTCAGGTTGGAAACTGGTGACATGAGGCATTGTAAGAAGTTGCTGATGCTGTTTGTCTGTATTGATGGATCCAAGGTTTTGGTTATAAACATTAAGTGGGAGTAACTCTGATGGATCTTATAGTTCTCATTCATGATGTAATTAGTGCAAAAGATTAAGAATCACTTGGGTAGGGCGGGATCCATGAAATACTGATGATGAGTATTGCTTGAGCATTGTGGCAACATTTCAAAAGGTTTAAAAATCAGATTAACTATTGTAGATGCTTGATATTTTTTGTTTTTAAACAGCTAGGATTTTCTGGCTTTGGGTGGGAAATCATAATGTAGTTGTAGACAATCTAATAGTCATTTTAATTGAGACTTATACTAGAAAGGCAGTTATTATTTTTACGATGAATAGTTAATAGAGATGAGCAATTTTGTCATTGTTGAATTGAATGATCATTCTGATTTTTTTGTATTCCATTATTATATTGTTTTTTATGTTAAAATAATCTAGTGAAGGTATGTAGTAATTTAGTGCATCACTTACTATTAATTTTTTAGCACTAACTAGTCATTCCTGTTGCACATGCTCATGTTTATTATATCGTGAGCCTTGGATGTCTGGTTTTGTGGTATCTGCTTATAATCATCGCTTTATTTGGCCGCTTTAAGATCACAATTTCCATTTCAATATATATTTGGGTGTGTGTGTGTGTGTGAGAGAGAGAGAGAGAGAGAGAGAGAGAGGGAGAGAGTTGTACTTGCGGTCCTATGTGGCTGTGGTAGTTGTTTTGCCAATTTAAATTCCATGAGTTATATGATGAGCTACCACTTTCAACTCCTATCTGTTGATTGTTTAACAATTTTGCATGTGCATGCTCCTCATGTTTATGGTAAATACAGTTGGTGAATAAAAAACGTATATGGATAGAAATCATCCATTTCACCACCACCTGTCGATATTTTGTTTGGTAACTGCTATATGAACATTTTCCATTTGGTGACATTCAGGTTGGTACTGGTATAACAAATGCATTGATTAATGCACGGAAGGCTTTTGATAAATCTTTTGCTGCCGAAGCAGAGGATGTGCCCATTATTTCAACTAGTGTTGCTTATGGAGTCTATATGGCAGTTTCTAGCAATCTCAGGTAACTTCACTTCATCAATTTTTGTGTCTGCATTCAAGTTTGATTCCTCTTCAAGTTCTGGAAGTATTGTCTTCTCTCCTGTCTCTGAGACCCTCCATCAATGACAGGATTGTTATATGTAGTGTCTCTGCCCTGACTCGAGTTGCTTAGATAAACACATTAATCTAGTCTTAATTCTAATAATTTTTGCATAGAATCACATGATGATTCATTAAGTGATTATTCACTCAAGTTGGATGAGAAGGTTTAGATCCGGCCCTACCTTTGTCCTTGTCCACATTCTGGACTTCATAGCCTAGACAAGTTCCTATTTGAAGATCACAAAGCCACAAATTACGCTAAACGCAATGTTCCTAACATCAGACTAGAATTATTGGAGGCATCTCACTGTGCCACTATGGAACATAACCCTTGTGGATGGTTAGTTTTCATGGACTGTTTGTCTCATGCCTGGATATGTGCTTGCACCTTATCCATTGATTTTCCAAACAGATACCAAGTATTGGCTGGGGTCATTGAGCAACGGATTCTAGAACCATTGCTGCACCAACACAAGCTTATGCTGAGTGCAGTCTGCTTTGCTGTTCGAACTGGCAACACGTTCTTGGGATCATTAATGTGAGTTACTTTTTCTAAGCTCTCTTCAGAACATCATTATGCTAAGTCCTTGTATAACTTGTATGTTTTAGTTGTTGACAATTCTCAAACTTCATTCTTGTTTTTTGAACAGGTGGGTGGACTATGCACGCTGGATTGGAATCCAAAAGATTCGAGAATAGAATGTTGGGTGGACTAATTTTACCTTCATGTGGATGCTGATTCTTATGGGGTTTCGGGGAATAATGATAGATCATGTTGATTCTTGAGAAATAAAAGGGGAACCATGGTTGCCAATTCATTGTAATGGTTGTTGTGAAAATGGGAATTGCTCTCAGACCTCAAGAAGGAAAATTGTATATTTGTACGAGGCATATCCTCTGGTTTAACATAATGTATTTGGACGTTTCTTTCAGGCACATCTCAAGATTTTTTACATAATTTGCTTTGATGCCAGTATTGCTCATGGTTAACACCAAACAGAACCCAGAAAATAGATTTGTGTTTACATTTCATTCGAAGTTTTTCACTGTATTTCAAGGGAGGTGATATAAAGAGCTAACAACTTCCATCTAGTGCCTTATTTATTTGCCATGAATATGGTGGAAACAAAGCTAGAAACCCCAAGGGAGTATGATCAGAGGCAAGATAAAGAACCAGTGGAAAGAACTCCGACCAGATGGATAAACTCCCCTCGGGTATAACTGCATCTCGAGAAATTGTCATTTTAGATGCTGCATTGCTGGATTCCCCATGAAATAGAATTTGTGGCAATCTGAAAAAAGGAAAAATGAACAGTCTCATCAGCACCATGCAAATGGAAAAGGAAGATCCATGGACTCGTATACTGGAGATGATCAGGGGGAGAATACGATAAAACTGGAAAATGATGGATGAACAAACAGCAAAACAAAGGGTGAGAATACTTTTTTTCAGGCAATGAAATTACTGTCTAAAAATCTGCAGCATGAATCAGCTTTTCAAAATGATCGAGAAACTAGCCAGCAAGAAGAAATTGGCAGTCAACTAGTAAATCATTGAACTTCTGCATTAGATTTTCTAAAAAGCAAGAGAAAAGATTCCCCAAGCTAACGAAAGGTGAATTAATTGCCTCAATTGTGGTAGTAAACAATTTCTAATTGCAATACAGAGACAGCAATTAATAGTTTAGGGGAAGACAACAAACCTCCCTATGCTTCTTTCCCACTTGGAGGTTAGTTGTAGAAGCTCAATCAGATATGGTCTGTATGAGAACTACAAAACCATTCAGCATGTATTCCAGAACTTCCTTGCTTAAGTCTCTGGTAGGTAACAAAGCTACAAGAAAAATTGTAAAACATAGAATGATTACCAGAAATTAGTTTCTCCTTACAAAAAGAATTGGGTCTAGTTTTTCTTTACCGAGCTGAATTCTGTCATGCCATAGAATGGTCTACATCTCAAAGAAACAAAAGTTTCTTAGGCTGATGCCTGAATTTTCCATTCAGCAAATATATTCCAGAACTTCCTTGCTCAAGCCTTTGGAATTTAAGAATTACGAGGAAAATTGTGAAAAATTAGAAATATATAATGATTATGGAAGATTAATTTTTCTACACAAAAAGAATTGGGTGCAGTTTTTCTTTACCGAGCTGAATACTGTCGTGCCATGTGAGGACCACATCTCAAAGAAACAGGAGTTTCTTCACATTGATTTCTGAAAACTTGCCATCTTTTAGCTTCAAGATAATTATCCAAGATGACTGAAAGAGACAACACCAGGTAACTCCATGTCAAAGTTGAACTAGCTTAAATACCTGAAAACCCACCAGATCTAGAATCAGAATCATGTAAAACAGTGTGAAGCCAACAAATCTATAAACTAAATTCAAGATATTGCATGGGAGTTTTTATTAGATAAGCACAAAAATTCCCAGTACATACCTGCATGCTATATAACAGGTTCAGCACCCAAGTTGCTAGGTTGCTAGATCATAGATAGTTATCTGTCATCTTCAGCCTGGATACCATTTTTCAGCAGTAATTGCTGCAGCTTAAAGGCTGCTCTTTCAACAGGATTCTCAACACACTTCTTTTCATATCCAAGGACAAGTGCATGATGAGTAATATTGTTTGGCATGATGCCATGTTCGATCATCATACTCACCAAATGGCATGCATCATCAATGTTTCCTAAACTACAAAATCCATGAATAAGACTATTGTACAATATCACATCAGCTTTCAACCCAGCATCAAGCATCTTATGGAATAGAACATTAGCTTCTGCCATATGACGTGCCCTGCAGTACCCATTAAGAAGAGCACTGCATGTCACGACATCAGGCTCCAAATGGTGTTCACTCATGTAGAAGAACAAAAGAAATGCTTCCTCAAAGTTCCCCTTATTCGAGAACCCACCTATTATATTAGTGAATGTCACAACATCAGGAGAAAAACCCCTTCTCATGAGCTCATCCAGAATATCTTTTGCTTCATTCACTAATCCTCTCTTGATAAGACCGTGAATGAGAATGTTGTAGCTTACCAAATCTGGAGAGACACCAGCTGATCTCATCATACTTAAAAGCTCAAAAGCCTTTTGCAGGTGGCCCTTCTTTCCATAGCCATTCATTAATGTATTGTATGAAACAACATCAGGTACCAAACCCTCTGTTATCATCCTTTGAAACAAATATTCTGCCATTTCCATGTTTCCAGGCTTGCAACAACTATCTATAAGCAAAGTGTATGTAGCAACAGATGGTCTAATTCCCCTCTTCAACATTTTTCCTAAATATTTGAGAGCGTTGCTTATGTCCTTAACTTTACAGTATCCTGCCATCATAGTGGTGTAACTAAAACAATCAGGCATCAAGCCCATCTCACACATATCCTGGAAGACTTTAGCAGCCTTTAACATGTTACCATCTGTGCATAATTTGGAAATAAAGCTATTGAATACAAAAATATTGGGGGAAAGATTAAATACCTCCAAAACATCCATTGCTTCCTCTGATTTTCCAACTTTGCAGTAACCATCAACAACTGAACTAACCGAAACTGAATCCAGAAATACACCCATCTGAGTCATTTTGAACAGTATAGAAGTGGCTTCTTTTAAAAGGGACATTTTGCATAGGGAGTCAATCACAATTGTATATGCAACAACATCTGGTTTGATTCCAAGATATTTCATTTCCATAAGCAATTTCCAACCGGTGTCAATGTTACCTTGGTTACAGTATCCACTGATAAATAAGCTAATAATAGAAGCATTTAAACCTATCCCTCGGCTCTTCATTTCTTTCAAAAAATCCCAAGCCAAATTCAACTGCTCTGATTCCAACAATGCCTTGAGAAGTGAATTACAAACCCCTATCAAGGGAAAGATGTTAAGATGTCTTATTTTACATATTAATTTAAGAGCCACTTGTGTCATGTTTTCCTTGACATAACAGTTGACAAGCATGCCATATACAGTTTCTAGGACCCTTCTTTTGGTATGGGTTTCATGGATTTTCAGAAATATATTATGCCATCCCTCTTCTCCACTGTTATAACTAATGAGATGTAGAAGTAGATCCATTGCTTTATGATTCATGTTTCCAGAGACCAGAATATGTATCATTGTACACACTGATTCAACTGTATGCTTTGATCCCATGCAGTACTCTGACCACCTGAAGAAGTATAGAGCAAGGGCAGCATCCGTACTCTCTTCAAACAGATCATTCAAAATCTTCATTACGTTAAACTGACTCAGATCAATCCTATAACCATTTTGAGAACCTAAATTCCATCCGCGGTTCATGAGTATCACCTTTATTATTTCCATTTCATCATCAACTGCTTTCTCATTTTCGGAAATCGGGGAATCCTTGTCGACATATGCAAAGATATCGTTCTCACCAGAAGAAAGCCCATTGCATTCCATATATTCGGCTGGAATGCATTTGATATTTGGCAATAGTCATCATCCACACAGCAGGAATTATTGTGGTTAAATACTTCATCTACCATAAGAGTTGGAGAAGATAATGCTAAATTTGCAGATGAAATTTTTTTGGTATTCTATTTCTCATAACTACTGCCTTTAAGCCAGAAGAGAAAGCATTGATAATTGGAACCAAAGCCTTCATCAACAACCAGGAACTAGCATGAAAAGGCTGCAGTAAACAGGAAAATTACATGTTTAAAATTCCATTTGCCACATTTCCTCATGACAAAAACAGATAATGTTTTAGTAGCCAAAGAAAAGCAGAAAAGAAACAAATGGGAAGTAAAGAAGCTAAATCAGTGCAGCAATGTTTTCTACTTGCAAATCACTTACTTTTCCAACTGTTCTAAGAACAATTTATGGAAATGAAAAATCATAACATGATCAAATGGAAGCTTAACACTTCAAGTATCAAGATGCTATTGAATCACAGACTTTTATAGAACTGGGATTCAAAGAATTCCACATTTTCACAAATTTAGGTTTTCTTAATGCAATTCATTGAATACCATAAATCAGAAAAACATCAAGGGAGCTCTCTGCGGTGTATAATTTTGAAAGCAGTACATGTTTTTCTTCAACAAAAAAATAAAATAGATGTATTGAAAAGCACATAACAATACATATGCCAGCAACAAATAAATAGACTTCAAAAGGGGTCAAGCATTAATGAATTCCATCAGAAGAGACCATGGTTCTAATAGGCTCAAGTCTTACTAATTGTTCAATGGCTGGTTATATGCAATAGATGGCTCAAAAAGAAAATTTATAACATGTGTTTATGCAGTTTCCTACATCTTTTGTTTTTTTTTCTCTCCCTCTCTAAACTAAACTGAAATTCAAATATTACAGTTTTTTTTTTTTTGGTTGCCTAGAACCACGACAAAATTTTTCCATGGAATTCTCTTCTACCACACATTAATGAGGCTACTGACTATTGCCTTTCTTTCTATATCACAAAACAGATATATCAGCACTTTTGTGCTTTCAGTTAATTCACCTCGAGTTCCTACTGCTTTGCCCAACTCATTAAAGGGAGTTGTAGTCTATTGCCGCTTTGTAGTGTATAGCAGTGGTGTATTACAAAGTGGTGGATATGGGATATAAAAGGAAGCATGTTACATTTAAATTGAACCCTGAACTATTGATGATTTTGTAAAATATTTATGCAGGGAATAAACATGTCAATGAACTGCATAAAATCAATGAGAAGTTTCATCATCACAAGGGAGGCAGTCAGGGTGATGGGCTGCAGGACATTTGCTGCTGGGGGTTGGTAAAGAAAAGACGGGCTCTAAAGGGGGTGGGACCAGAGATGCTCCAAAGGCACCAACTCTCAGCAAAGCAGACAATTTCTTTTCCAAGGAAAAATCAATTAAGACACCAACCATAAAAAACACTCTGTAAATCACATGGAATGTCAACAAATAATACCATTACCAACCTCCACTTGGATTAGATTTTAACAGGAACAACATCCCATTAAAAACAATGACTTCATCACAATCCAATTATAAAAACCCATACAATGCCCAATTCCCAATTTTTCTAGCAATCTAGTGCTTCAATATACAATTGACAATCAAATTTTCTTCGGGGTTACATAGTTCAAAGCATTTATACAAGTAAATCCATACTATCTTGCCAAAAAAAAAAAAAAAACCTTTTCTGAAATACCTGGTGAAAGATTTCTGAAACTCATGCATCATTTTGAAGAGAACAACACAGAGTGCGCCGCCATTATTAAAAAAAACCGAAGTGGGTCACCCTATGCCCTCTCCACCACCTCCACCACCACCGACTCGTTGGAAACGCTGGAAGATTGAAGTCAGCACCACCACTGCCGCCTATGTTCATCGATGTTAGTTGCCACCCAACTCCCAAACCGCAATTGAAGAACTTCCCTTGAGGTCCACAAAAAAGGGAAGCTTGCTCCCATTCATAGCATCTCTCTCAGCTATGTGGGAGCAGTGGTAGCCTGGCAGGAAGCAAGAGAGAAGAAGGCGGCTTGGGGTAGGCAGCGTTTGGGAAGGGTCTGAAGCCAAGGGCTGTTGATGGCTTTGGACGTAAATAAATAAACTAGGGTTTATTGGGCTTGTTGGGCTTAGTGTAATGGGCCTAATCTGTGTTCTACTATAGGCTGTTAGTTTTGGGCTTTCTGTATTTCATATCGAATATTTGTAAGTTGTGACCACATCTATAATAATTTTGTGTGAAATATTTTTGAAGCTCAATCTGTAATAGTTTGTTGATGAATTACAGAGAAAGGATGCCTCAGATCTCTGCAATTTTTATTTTATTTTTATATAAAAATTAAATAATTTAAAAATATATAAACATATTTTTCATTATAAACCGAGAAAATTATTTTTCTTAATATTTCTTCTTGATTTCTCAGTACTTTCCAGGTAAAGCATCGTTGATTCAGCTGCTTCTCTTGGCACCATTTTAGAACTGCATGGATTTTCCAGTGTTTTTCTGCCATTTCTTGAGCTCCGTTTGGACTTGCTTTTGGTGTGCAAACTTCCACAAATCAGAGGAACCCAGCTTGCCAAACAGCACTTGAAAGGAATCAGAAAGAACAACCTTAACAACTTGCATGGTTTCTTAGGAGAAAGAGAGTGGGAATCTAAAGGATGCTGTAAAGAGGGGAAGCAGAAAGAATTAATGGTTTGCTGTGTGTGAAAGCTGAGTAAGCAACTTGAGATGAAGTGAAAGTTACAGACATGGGACTTCAATGGCTGTCAATGGTGGTTTATCTGGCTACTGAAGTTCATGCATAAGCATAATCAATTTCACTTCCACACCTTGTATTGATTATAAAACCAGAAAATACCATTCATATTTGGAGGCAAGAATATCTGGATATGCATTTCTCAACGATAAAAGGTACCCTTGTTCAGTCACTCGAGATGAATACAATGAACAACATATTCAGGAACCATGATCTCAACTACCCTACTATGAAAATTTATCAACATTAACCTGTGTAAACAAAACTTGCTTGTGTCTTACATTCAGAATTCAATGAATGATCCTCAATACTCCAGCAATGCCTTGAGTCTGAAATCTTGAAACATCATCGGACAAGTAATGTTTCACTTGTGGAGCATGGTTGATATGCGCTTCCCAGAAGTTCTACTGATGATCTGGTCCTCAAGTTTTTTGAACTTCATTCAAGTCCATCAAAACTTCTATTGATGCTCTCTTCCATTTTCATTGCCAGCAATGAGCTTCCTCTGGACTATTGGGTCATTTGTTGGCCAATTGAACTGACATGATGTAACCATACATGTGAAAACCCGTCCATATTTCTTTGTAATTAGCTTTCCACCCATCTGATAGAACTCTAGGATAGGCATATCTTATAACAAACTGTTCAGGAGTTCACAGATGATACATACAGATGAAGCACTCAAAATTTTGGGTTGGAGGAGCTTCCAAAAGCATGATCTACAAGACAAGATTGAAATCTGAACCTTTCTGAGTTCAGGGGAAAACACAACCTTTGTTTAGCTTTAGCGACATGGATGTATCTACGGGAAGCAAGCCAGCATTCAGTGATTTACATATTCATTATCCATGAACAGATACATATATATAGGCAAAATTCTAATCAGATAAACTTCTGTACACTGTCACTTGCTTCACAAAGTGTAAAAAATTTGGGGGGAAGCATAAAATGGCACCAAACAAGCAGAGCATACTAAAATCATACTCCTCATCTCACCCAATATAAGCCATGGGGGGCTCCAAGGAATAAAGGTACTTCCACTGAGTTTTAAAAATGAAACAAGTCCATTTTACTCACAACACTCAAAATAAGAGTACTTTAGTAGCAAATAGAAGATTATTTTAGGGCCACAAGAAATGAAAGAATTTCATTTTTTTTACCATCATATACCAAGATAGACCCTTTTTTTTATTGCCACAATCCGGGGGTATGAACATGTTCCCTTAGAGGTAGTTTTAAGGCATGCCAAGATATTTTAGAATGAACATATTGGCAAACTCAGATAAAAAGGAAAGGAAACAACTTAAGAATGAATCACAAATACGCTCAAACAAAGATGAATGGGGGAATAAAAAAAATCCTTAACTCCATCCCAAAGAGCAAGCTGTCACAATCCACTTCCATCACACAATATTTAGTTTAGGATATATTGACGAGTTGACAGACCTTACATAATTTTTTATGCTGTTGCTTGGTGAAATAGGGCAGATTCAAGTCTCCATTCATCATCTTCAGTAAAAAATGCTTAAGTTCAGGTCCATCCATCCTTCACAAGCCCCAGAACGGAACCTGCCATGAGTAATGGCTTTCACTTCTTGGCATAAGCCACATGTAGAGATTGATAAAAAATCTTAGTCTAACATGATCACCATGAAAAGCAGGGTACTGTGTATTTATTACTATGGGTATAGCCTCTGAATCTACTCTAAATCAAATGAAACTAGAAAAAGAAATCATCTGAACCATTGAGTGATTGATCTCCAAATCTACCCCAAATTGGTTCTTTGGCCTTCATCAGCCTATCCTATTTCCAGCATTCATCGGTAAAATGTTTGAGATGGTACACTGGGTTCAAGGATTTAAAGAGAAATCCTAATATTAGGGGTCTGCAAAACAGTAATTAAAGATCCATAACTTCACATAAACGAGGATTTGACAATTTTTTCAAATGAAACTATGCAACAACTTGAGTTAAAATCTTCCTAGAAGTAATTGATTGAGGGGAAAAAATAGGTTCTCCAATAATATGCTGGAGAATGAGTCAAAAAGTGTATCAAATTAATAGGGAAAATCACCATTCCCCAGGAATTCTATAACCAGCTTCCAAAAGCATTTTGTGTTACAACAAGGGAATGCTCCTCAGAAGTTGAAGTTCAATTCTGAAGCCAATGGTAACTATTTTGACCCCTGAATCTACTTAAAAATTTAAAATAAAATGAAATGAATACATAAATATTGAAATGCCATCAGAATATACTTTACAAATAAAAAGGTTTTGAATATGTAAGAATTAGCCTAGCTCACTGTATTTCAACGTGCGGATTTCCTTTCTCCCGAGTCCACATGAGATGGTAATTTGTGGGCCAGGACTTCTGCAACTCTGACTTGAATAAGTATGTTATACAATTCGAGCCAGAAAATTATTTACAAAGATAACAAAGATGTAGAAATAGTGATGATTACATTGACTGTGAAGGAGACCAAAATGAAGAATCGATATTTTAGAGCAAAAGCCAATCCTGAATTATTGTAAAAGGAAATGTAGTTAAAATCAGAGATATTCCTAGAAAATGAAGCATTTCAATCAGAGATATTCTTGATTACTGACTTGAAAAGCCTGTAAGTTGAATAAAGATCATGTTGACAAATGAAAAATTATAAAAACATGATCCAATACTGTGATGAAGAAACATGAAATCATAGGTTGATAAATCATAGGTCTATAAAGCCTTAAGAACATCACCTAAGTTAATAGGCATATCTATGAATATTTAGGGAAAAAAATGGAGAACTTTATTTAGAGATATGTCAGATAAGAATGCTACTTGAGGACAATGCAATTGAAATGCAAGGAGTCAAAAAAGATCATGAATGAAATAAAGTATACTCACTTTAACTGGCTGACCCTGTGGTTAGAGAATTGGATTCCATTTGCATTATTTTCACCTTCACATCCTACATGCATGAAAAGAAATTCCTTAAAGATGAAAATTTTGAAACTAATTCTTAACAGGGAAAAAATTATCTACAATGACTAGGCATGTTTGATTTTAAAAGAAATGGAATGGATAGCCTATGCATATTGTGTGGATATGCAATCTAATGACACACATGACATGAGGCCCCAGATAAAGTTGACTCATACAGCTGTGAGAGCCTCCAGTAAGTTTTATCTGCAAATCTTTTGCTTAAGTCGACTCCAGTTTCTGCAATTGGAGTGACTACTAAGAAAGGTCAAGAAACTAAAGGCCCCTTCTAGCAGGTATCTATAAAACATAACAAGCATGAAAGTAGAAAACTTTAGAAAAATGATCATTAAAACCAGGAAAATAAAATAAATCAGTTGAAGTATTAAACAACTAAACAAAAGTGAGAAAATTGTTGAAAACTGAAAAAATCAAAATAATTGAGTAATAATAATAAAAAAAAGGTTAGTATTCAAATTCAACAAAATGGCACAATTAAAGAAGCTTACAAGTGAAGATGAAATAGCCAAATCTACATATTTATCACATCTCCATAACCTAACAAACAGAATAGAAGACAACTCTCAATAACAGAGATGAAACCATTAACTTAAGTACAAGAATGCATCACAAAATAAATGTGGAACAACAAAACAAATGACACTTACTACGAATAGTGGCACATAAGGAGAGGATATAGTGGAATGGTCTTTGCATTCATTTTGCTGCAATCTCAACTTTTTATTGCTCAAAGATCAATTGGCCATCTATTTTCACATAGGGGATGTGGGCAATCTTAGGCCAATCTTCCCCTTTCTCTTTTAAGCACCTTTGAATCAGGAGTGGGCAACCATTTATAGATAGTTCTGAAAGCGTGTCAGACAGCCCTTCCTTGGCAAAAACGACTGGAGATTAGGACATCGGGAGATACATAGACTTTTAAGAGAGGTGAGCCTTTGGAGAGATAGGAAGGCCAAGGAGTCCAGATTCTTGAAGCTTGAAATGCAAAGCTCAACTAGAGTAGTAGGAAGAAGGAATGGGTGGTGGTGGTGGTGGTGGTGATAATCAGAAATGATGAGAGTTTTAAGGGAGGTCAATCTGGCAAGGCCCCATTCTGATAAGGGTGTCTTGATATTCTCACAATTAATGATCTCGAGTGTTGTAAGAGAAGTGAGGCTTTGCAATTGATGAGGCTGCAACTCCAGATTCTCACATTTATAGATCCGAAGATCTTTGAGGTTGTAGAAGCAATCTGGTATGGTCTTGATATTCTCACAATCAGTCATCTCAAGTGATGTGAGAGAAGTGAGGCTTTGCAATTGACAAGGCTGCAACTCCAGATTCTCACATTTTCTGATCTGAAGATGTTTGAGGTTGTAGAGGCAATCTGGTATAGTTTTGAGATTGGGATATCCCCAGATGGACAAAACTTCAAGTGCATTATTATTGCGGTGAAACATCTCCTCCAAAATTGGCTGCAGCTGTGCACAATCACAAATCGTAATAGATTTAAGGGTAGAGAGAAATCTGCCTCTAGGGAAGGATGTGAGAGATGGACATTTCGAGATATCCAAGAATTGAAGACCACAATTGGTTGTGTTGTTGGAATGGTGATGCATTATTCCCTCTGGTAAAGACTCTAGCTTTTTACACCCTCCTATCGTGAGATTCTTGAGAGTTGATGGTAGCTTTCCTTTTGGAAAACCAATGAGAGACGAACACCACCTTATATCTATGTGTTCAAGGGCACAAACCTCGATGTCTTCTGGAAGAGACTTTAGATTTTTACAAACGGATATATACAGTTCCTTAAGGGTGGTGGGTAACTGCCCTTTTGGAAAGCAAATGAGAGAAGGACACTCCTCTATTTTCAAGTATTCAAGGGCACACACGCTGCTGCAGCAATTACTGCTATCAGGTAGGCTACTTAGACTCTGACAATTAGAAATAGTAAGACGTCTAAGCATGAGCGGGAAACCCTTGTCTGGAAATGACACCAATTTTGAACAATCCTTGATAATCAACTCTGTAAGAGATGCATAGCTTTGTAATCCATGTGGAAACTTCTCCAAGTTATCACACTTACATATCTCCAAATATTGAATATTGCAAGGCAGCCCTTGCACTTCCTCCTCTCCCAAGGATACAAGTTGGTTACAACCCGATACTCGAAGACTAGCAAGGTTTCCTAATCCCAACCCATTTTCCCACAAACATTCCAGCGCACCAGAATTGTCAATTTCCAGTAGTTGAAGCCTTGGCAAAGACCGCAAAAACTTTTGCTCAAGTCTAAAAAGCCCTGACATTCCATTAATTCTTAAATAAATACCTGAGGTGATGTCAGTTGCACTTCTACTCCCTCTCTTCACTGATGTAAAAGGGTCAAATGCAAAAGAGGACCACAGAGGCATCATTTTTGGGCAATAATAAATATTGAGCTCTTTAAGAGAAGGCAGATGTGTTGGAAGTGGAACCATCGTTTCTGGGCAATTGTTAATTTCAAGTCTTACTAGAGAAGTTAGGTGAGTGGGTAATTTCTTACTCAGTCTTGGACAATCTTTTATCTCCAACTGCAGGAGGCGAGAGAATGACTCTCTTGACCATGACCACTCTTTCCATTCCTTCATATTTTCAAAACATAAAGACTCCAAGCATTGGAAAGGCTTAGCATAAAGAGAAACCTGCCCCTCAAACTCCAACCCCACTCTTCTCACTCCATCCATTCCTTCGATGAATAACCTCTTGAGGAAGGGTAGTTGCCCAACTGAAGGCAGTGATGTGCACCTTATACAACCATAAAGACTTAACTCCACCAATTTAAAGTAAGAGGGATCACATATCCATTTGGGGAATTGCCGACCACCGAAACCTTCAATATTGAGTTTCTTCAAACTAGTATGAGGTTGTAGAAAGAGAAGGACTTCCATTTTGGTGTCTTCATTTCGCAAATCATCGAACTCTTTACTCCAATGCATAATCAACTCTTCAACATTGAGCTTAGTCCTTAGATTGGCATCTATGGCATCTTGAATATTCACCACATTTTTCAATTGTGAAATACGAATCTTCCCTCGGAGATGTGACAAATGCTTCAACTCCTTTATTCCCAAAAATCCACTTTTGCCCACAATAAAATCAGACAATGTTTGCAGGTTCTTTAATTTGCCTATTTGTTGTGGCATCTCTTGCAATGAACATCCAACAACACTGAGATGTCGAAGATTAATTAAGTTTCCAATGTTGGGAGGTAACCTCGTAAGATGCATACAAAAGGATAACATCAATGTTTGTAAATTATAGAGATTGCCCACTGAGTCAGGCAAAGATCTTATTTTGGTGTAGGACAGATTCAAATAGCGTAGATGTATCAATCCACAAATAGAATCTGGTAGCTCAAATATATTGTATTGACTCAGAGAGAGAACTCTTAGTCGTTGAAATTTTGGCACTAGATGATTACACCCTAAACTAGTTACATAAGATTTTGTAGACGCCCAATGAATATTTAAAGCAACAAATGTCCGTAAATGCTTTACCTCTTGAAAAGCTTCAAATTTTTTTAGCACATCCCCATCTCTACGAACAAATGATGAATGACGAGTCTCTTTGGAAATTGTGGATTGCCGGCTACACTCCAACTCATCTTCCAAACAAAAACATATTTCTCCAGCAACACCTTGAGCTAGGTCATGAATAAGATCATGCATCACAAAATGTGATTCATGATTACTCGATGATTGAAAGAATGATCTTGACAATAACTCGAAAAATAGTCATCGCCTAAATCTTCCATTGTATGTCTACCACCTTTTGGCTGTTGAATCAAACCTTCGGCCATCCACAGAAGGACCAAATTTTTGGAGTCGAACTCATAGTCCTTGGGGAACATTGCACAGTAAGCAAAACACCTCTTCAAATGTGAAGGGAGATAGTGATAACTCAATCGCAACGCAGGGAGAATCTCAGGTTCTGTGCCTGACCATCCCCATATTTTACTATTTAATATTTTTTCCCATTCATCTTCCCTTCGTTTAGAGCGTAAAAGGCCACCAAGCGTTGTTGCCGCCAGTGGCAATCCGCCACACTTGTTGACAATTTTCCTACCAATAGACACCAGGTTTGGATGTTCATCGATATTTCTATGTTCAAACGCATGCTTCTCAAACACTGACCAGCAAGCATCTTCTGATAAAGTTTTTAGTTCATAAACATTCTTCTCAGCTCCCATCATGAATGCAACTCCTTTATTGCGTGTTGTGATCATGACTTTGCTTCCTTTTGCCCCTACACTAAAAGGGGCGCGCAAGCTGTTCCAATTACCAGAATCTTCGTTCCACACATCGTCTAGAATGAGTAAAAACTTTTTCCCTGTCAATGCGTCTGTCAATTTCTTTTGAACTTGTTGGAAGTCCAACGAGCCGCTTGCATCAGAACTTACCACCGAATTGAGAATTGCTTTTGTTATATTCTCCACATCGAACACATCAGATACACAAACCCACGCTTTTAGATCAAATTTTTTGGCCATTTCATCATTGTAAACCAGCCGTGCAAGCGTTGTCTTGCCCAGCCCGCCCATGCCAACAATGGAAATGACGCCAACATTGGTTTCATTGGGCTCAACCTTGCGCAGCAAATCAAGAAGCACTTTTTTATCTTCATCCCTGCCATAAACCCCAGGTTCGTATGCTATAGGTGTAGTGGGTGGTGGCCTTTGCCAAGCAGAAGTAGCTCCTCCTGCCGCCTGTTCCAGGCCAAGTCCAGCTTTTCTAGCTGAAATATGTTGTAATCTGCTGGTGATCTCTCTAATCTTGGGCCCCAACTTAACATCACGCACAACATGAGTTGGACTGAAACTAGTAGAGAAAGTAGGAATGAACTTGCGTTTCTTGCTTGAGCTGGCTTCATCAGCTTCCGCCCCCATCAGCTTTGTTCTCATCAATTCGTAAGCAAACTCGTCCAAGATGTCATCCATATCATACGCCAAAACCCTCAGATCGAACAGCCATGATTTGACAGCCTCCTGTGTGATCTGCTTCTCCTCCGCGTCGTTGAGCTCTTGCCGGATGCTCTGCAACTCCTTCTCCCATTTCTCGAGCTCGGTGTGGGCATCCTCCTGCCGTGCGAACTTAATCAGATCAGAGGAACCCAACTTGTCAAACAACGAGCCAAAGGCAGCGGAAAGAAGAGCCTCTCCAACAACTTCCATGGTGTTCAGCAAAGGCAAACAAAGAGCTGAGAGTAGAGAAGGGAAGATGGAAACATGTGAAAGTGGTTGTGTGGTGCGAAGACTTCAGCAATCAGAGAGTCAAAGGGGTCAACGCGTAGGATTCCAATGGCCGTCATGGCCACGGCTGAAGAAAAAGCAGAGCGTGGCATCCATGACAGCCTTTCACAATTATTGCAGCTAGGTGCCGTTTGGATGGTTTTAAACATAAATATGTATTTTAAAAAAATTTTTTTTTTTATAAATATTAAACACATTTAACTTTTATTTTAAAATTTTGTTTTAAAGTATTTAAAATAAAAAGCTAAATAACCCTTTTAATATATTTTCTATTTAAAAAAAAAAAAAAATTGGAGTAACAAACTTTTCAGATTTTAAATTTTTGAAGAATATTATAATTTTTATGGAGAAAATTTGTTAATCAAGAAATAATTAATTCTTGAAATGACCCTCTTACATATTAATAACACAAATTAACAAATTTTTCATCGTTGAGATTAATAAAATAAGAAAATTTTAAAATTAAAAATACAATTAAAATTAAAAATATAAAAATAAAATATTAACTTTCACTTAATCAAAACACTTTTAAGAAAGAGTTAGAAATAAAATAAGAGTAAATCTTTTAGTTTTTAATTTTTAAGGTTTTTTGGTTTTTGTCTTTAATTTTTATGTATTTTAGTTTTAAATTTTAAAATTTCTTATTTTATTATTCATGTCAACTAACAAAGTTTTTATTCAATTTTATTAAAAAAAATGAGAAGATGATAGAATTTATATAATACATGATATAAAATCGTTATTAACTAGGAGATTAGAAAAGTTTTATTTATCACTTGAAAATCTCAAAGAATTTTTTCATAATAATTTGTATCTTATATTATATAATAAAAATTTTATAATATATTTATTTGTAAAACACTTTTATTAAATTAAAATAATAAACTAATTTTGGATAATTTTATTTAATATCATCAAATAAAAGGGTATTTCAAGAAATAATTATTTGAGTTATGAAAAAATATATATATTTTAAAATATTTTTAAATTGATGAAGATAAAACTAATTTATAAAAGTTGAAATTGTTTTTTTTTCTATATTTTCCAAATTAGGAAATCAAAACCCATTTCCCCCAAAATTTCATCTCCTATTAAGAATGTGTTTGATATCGAAGTGTTTTTAATACTTAAATAATGAAAAATTTTAAGTGTTATAAATGCTAAAAACACTTACTCGAATGACTATTAAACGCATTCTAAATACATACATATAACTAATCGATAAAATTGTTTTTCAATGAAGCTAAGAATGATTATTTTTGGAAGCATCAATTTTGTTGTTTTATACCACTATCATACTACTCTTAAGTGCTAGCATCAACAAGATTCTGAAAACCATATGCCATTGCTTGAAAAATGTTACCTTCTCAGGTTGTCAAAAATGGAAGTAGATTCCAGTCTCGATTCATCATCTTCAGTCAAAAATGCTCAAGTTCAGGTCTATCCATCCTTCACAGAAACTCCAATAAGGAACCTGCCCTGACTAATGACTTTTACTTCTCAGCATAAGCCACCCGTAGAAGTCAATGAAAAAATCTTAGTCTAACATAATTGCTATGGAAAGCAGGGTACCATTTATTTATTTCTGTAAATGCTGTCAGCTTCCTGAAGGCTAGCAACAGTGACTGCAGGAGGGAATGTTCCTGGATTATGTTTTGTTTCACCAAAGGATCACTTAAGCTTTAGGTCAGAAGAATTTGCTACCATAAGGATACCTCTTAATCTACCCTAAATTGGAAGAAACTAGAAAAAGAAATCATCTGAACCTTTCAGTGATTGATCTCCAAACCAACACCGAAGTGGTTTCTTGGCCTTCATCACCCTATCATATTTCCAGCATATATCTGTAAAGAAAAAGAAATGTTTAGGATATTGGTACACTGGGTTCAAGGATTTAAAGAGAAAATCATGTATTCCAACATAAACCACCATATTCCTAATATTAGGGGTCTGCAGAGCACTAAAGATCCATAATTTCACATAGAAAAGGATTTGAAATTTTTTTCGAATGAAATTGCACAATACGTTTAGTTAAAATCTTTCTAAAAACAAAATATTGAGGAAAAAGAAAAAAGATAAAGGTTCTCCAATGATATGCAAGAGATCAAGTCTGAAAGTGTACCAAATTGACAGGAGAAATCACCGTTCACCAGGAATGCTACAACCAGCTTCCCAATGCTACAACAAGGAAATGCTTCTCACCCCTGCATCAGAAGCCAGGTTGGGTTACTAGCGCTTCAATGGATTTTGTGAGAGATCAAGGACAACCAGTTTAGACAGCACTAAGAGCTCCAATGGGATTTGGCTGGAGAATCTGGAAGACAAGTGGTTTAGACTTCTTAGACTCAAAAGCTGGACAACTCCAGATAGGATCTTAAAGTAACTGAAATCATTATCAGAGAGATCAAGCCCGTGAAGATGCACAAGGTGGAAGAGGGCGCTCCTGGAGTTGGTAGAACCATAGAGGCAGGTGCTGCCAAGGTTAAGGCCGATCACATGGCCAGTGTCCCTGTCACACTCTACAACATCCCATGAGCAGCAATCACTACCTTCACATTCACATTTCCAAGCTGCAACTTTTGGAGAAGCAGAAGGATCATCAGAAGCATGCTGATCAATCAGAAAGCTCTGCTTGAACTGAAGCAAGACAGAGCTCTGCTTATTATCACATAATGGCTGCATAGAAGAGGAAGAGTTGGTCACCATCAGATGAAAACACGAGAGTGAAATCAGTGAGTGCATCAGCATGAAGAGATACAAAGATGAGACGTAATCTCGAATTACCTGCTGTAGAATTCTTGGATAAGAAAGAACTTGTGAGTGGTGAGGTTTCTTAGCCAGAATTCATCTTTTGCAAGGAGTTGGCTTAATTTGATTCAAGCTCTCCCTCCCACGTCTTCCACAAATCGAAGAACATGCCAAGAAAAGGACAAAGAATTAGATGGATCTTAACAACCATGAAGTTTCTATTGATAGTAAAGAACTATTTATGCTTTCATTATTCTGCAATGAAGTACCCCTTTTTCAACATCAAACACCATTGTAGAGTTTTAAGTGCCAAACATCAAGACACATGCAAAAGAATTTTTACCCCTGAATCTACTTGAAATAAAATGAAATGCAAAGATAGTTATTATGGAAGTCATAAAATCTTCTTCATGTATATGTAATGAGAAAAAGGAAATGCCATCAGAACATATGATACAAATGAAGGGGGATTTAGTTATGTAAGAATGATCATAGCTCATTCAATCCCAAGTTGCATATTTTCTTTCTTTGGAATCCACATGAGATTGTAAATTGTGATCCAGCAAGACTTCTGCAACTTTGATTTATTTAAGTGTGGTTTACAATTCAAACCAGAAAATTATCTACAGATTTAACAAAGACTTACAAATTTGATGCTTACATTAACTGAGGAGAAGACCAAGAAGAAGAAAAAATATTTTTGAGAAAAGGCCAATCCTGAATTATTGTAAGAAGGAATGTAATTAACAAGAAAAACAAGTTACAAAGAGAAATATCCAATTCCAAATAAAGATGCAGCGCAATCAAGAGGACAAAGAAAAAAGTGATATCTAACCATTTGTATTCTTTGTCACTCACTTGAAAAACCTGTAAGTTGAACAAAGATCATCTTGATAAATGGAAAATTATAAAGACATGGAAGAATCCCGTGATGGAAAAATGTGAAATCATAGGTTTGAAAGCATTAAGAAAACGGCCTATGTTGATAAATGCACATCTATGAATATGGTAAGAAAAAAAAAAAGGCAGAACTTTATATCGAGATGTATGGGAAAAGAAAGCTTCTTGAGGACAATGCAATTGAAATGCACAAAGTAAAAAAAGATCATGAATGAAATAGAGTATACTCACTTTAACTGGCTGATCCTGTGATTAGAGAATTGGATTCCATTTGCATTATTTTCTCTTCACACCCTACATGCACGAAATGGAATTCCTTTAAAATGAACATTTTGAAAATAATTCTTAAGAAGAAAAAAGTTACGTCAAATGAATGGGCGTACTTGATTCTAATAGAAAGGGAATTGACAGCCTATGCATGTTGCATAGATATGCAATCCAACAACAGGCATGTCATGAGGCCCCAGATAAAGTTCTGACTCAAACAACTACAAAAGCTTTCAAGTAAGTTTTATCTGCAATTTTTTTGCTAACATTGACTCCAGTTTCTGCAACAAAAAATCATAATGTGATTAAGGGTGATGGATCACTCATCTCTATGATAGGGTGATTAAGGCAGAGCATATAGTCTTGTTACCATTAGTGTCTTCATGAATTGGTCCCTTATCTGGAGCATATAGATTTGTAGAACTTCACATGTGTATCTGCTTAAGCAAACTTCACATGTGCATCTGCTTAAGCAAGGTGTCCAGCTTACATTTTTGGATAGCATAGTAGAGCAGGGGATCCCAGGCCCTCCAATTGTAAATACAGATTAAATCTGTTCTTCTTCTTCTTCTGTCAATGAGATACTGATTTTTCAACCTTCGTAACCATCAAGCATGAGACTTTATAGCATGGATGGCAAACCAGTGATTGGTGAAGGGGAGTTTTTGCTGTTGGATGAGTTTCAACTGTGCAAGACATGTGAGACAATTCAATTAAACAAATAAATTTGGAACAATAATTAAACAAATGACACAAGGAATTATGGCAGATTGAAGAAAAATACCAAGCACATATATATATAGTGGTGGTCTCTGCATTCATTTTGCTGCCATCTCAACTTCTTATTGCTCAAGGATCAATTTGTCATCTATTTTCACACAGGGGATGTGGGCAATCTTGGGCCAATCTTCCCCTTTCCCTTTTGAGCACCTTTGAATTAGGAGTGGGCAGTCTCTTATATACAGTTCTGAAAGCATGTCAGGCAGCCCTTCCCTTGGTATAAACGACTGGAGCTTAGGACATCGGAAGACGTCTAGCTTTCTAAGAGAGGTCAGCGTTTGGAGAGACAGGAAGGCCAAGGATTCCAGATTCTGGAAATTTGAAATGCAAAGCTCAACTAGAGTAGTAGGAAGAAGAAACAAGTGGTGGTGGTGATTAGGAAAGGAGGTGGCTTCCAGAAATATGCCACCAATGGTAAGAGTTCTAAGAGAGGTCAATCTGGCAAGTCCCCATTCTGATAAGGGCACTTTGATATTCTCACAATTAGTGATCTGAAGTGATGAAAGAGAAGTGAGGTTTCGCAATAGATGAGGCTGCAAGTCCAGATTCTCGCATTTTTCAATCCGAAGATCTTTGAGGTTGTAGAGGCAATCTGGTATGGTTTTGAGATTAGGGTGTCCCAAGATGGACAACTTTTCAAGTGCATTAGTATTACAGTGAAACATCTCCTCTGAAATTGGCTGCATCTGTGCACAATTATCAATCGTAATAGATTTAAGGGTAGAGGGAAACTTGCCAGTAGGAAAGGATGCGAGAGATGAACATTGCGAGATATCCAAGATTTGAAGACCACAATTGGCTGTGTTCTTGAGAGTGGGGGGTAGCTTACCTTTTGGAAAACCAATGAGAGATGGACACCTCTCTATAATTAACTGTTCAAGGGCACACACATGGATGTCTTCTGGAAGAGACACTAGATTTTCACAATTGGATATGAATAGTCGCCTAAGGGTGGTGGGTAACCGCCCTTTTGGAAAGCAAATAAGAGATGGACACTCCTCTATCTCCAAGTATTCTAGGTGACACACGTTGTTGCTGCTGTTTCTCATCATCATCCTATCAGGTAGACTACTTAGACTTTCACAATTAGAAATAGCAAGACCTCTAAGCATGAGCGGGAAACCCTTCTCTGGAAATGACACCAGTTTTGGGCAATCCTCGATGATCAACTCTGCAAGAGATGTATAGCTTTGTAATCCATGCGGAAGCTTCTCCAACTTATCACACTTACGAATTTCCAAATGCTGAAGATTGTAAGGCAGCCCTTGCTCTTCCTCCTCCTCCCCTCCCAAGGATACAAGTTGGTCACAACTCAATATTCGAAGGCGAGAGAGGTTTCCTAATCCCAACCCATCCAGCCACAAACATTGCAACTGACCAGAATTGTCAATTTCTAGAAGTTCAAGCCTCGGCAGGGACTGCATAAACTCCGGCTGAAGTCTGGAAAGCCCTGATATTCCACCAACTTTCAAATAAATATGTGAGGTGATGTCAATTGCGCTTCTACTCGCTCCCCTCAGTGGCATAATGAGAAATTCATGGTTGTCAAACTGTGGCATCATTTCTGGGCAATAATAAATATTGAGCTCTTCAAGAGAAGGCAAGTCTGTTGGAAGTGGAACCATCATTTCTGGGCAATTCTCAATACTGAGCTTTACTAGAGAAGTTAGGTGTGTGGGTAATTTCTTAATCAATCTTGGACAATTTTTTATCTCCAACTGACGGAGGCGAGAAAATGACTTTGTTGACCAACACCACTCTTCCCATTCCTTCATGTCCTCAAACCACAAAGACTCTAAGCATTGGAAAGGCTTAGCATGAAGAGAACCTTGGCCCTCAAACTCCAGCCCCACACTTTTCACTCCATCCATTTTTTTGATGACTAACTTCTTGAGGAGGGGTAGTTGCCCAACGGAAGGTAGTGATATGCATCTTATACAACCAATAAGACTTAACGCAACCAATTTAGTGTAAGAGGGATCACACATCCAGTTTGGGAATTTTCGACCACCATAATATTCAATCCTGAGTTCCTTCAGATTGGTATGAGGTTGTAGAGAGAGGAGGACTCCCATTTCAGTGTCTTCATTATGTGAATCAACCAATTCTTTACTCCAAATCATACTCAAGCTTTCAACATTGAGCTTAGTGTTTAGATTGGCATCCCTAGCATCTTGAACATCCACAACATTTTCCAATTTTGAAATGCATATCTTCCCCCGCAGATTTGACAAATCCTTCAACTCCTTTATTCCCAAAAATCCTCGTTTGGCGACAATAAAATCTGACAAGGTTTGCAATTTCTTTAATTTGCCTATTTGCTGTGGCATCTCTTGCAATGAACATCCAACAACATCAAGATGTCTAAGGCTAATTAAATTTCCAATGTTGGAAGGCAACCTTGTAAGATGCTCACAATTGGATAGTATCAATGTTTGTAAATTATAGAGATTGGTCACTGAATCTGGCAATAATTTGATTTGGGTGAAAGACAAATTCAAATAACGTAGATGCTTTAATCCACCAATAGAATCTGGTAACTCAAATATCATATATTCACTCAAAGAGAGGACTCTTAAATATCGAAATTTTGGCACCAAATGATCACACACCAAACTAGTTACAAAAGATTCTGTAAACGTACCATGAATTGGTAAAGCCACAAATGTTCGTAAATGTTCTAACTCTTGAAAGGCTTCAAATTTTTTTAACACATCGAATTTTCCACGAATGAATGATAAATGACGAGTCTCTTTGGAAATTGTGGATTGTCGAGTACTTTCCAAGTTATCTTCCAAACAAAAGCATATTTCACTAGAAGCAACTCGAGCTAGATCACAGATAAGATCATGCATCACAAAACGGGATTCATCGTTACCTGATGATTGAAAAAATGACCTTGACAATAATTCACAAAAATTGTCGTCTCCTAGATCTTCCATTGTGCGGTTGTCAGCGTTTGGTTGCTGAATTAAACCTTCAGCCATCCACAGGAGGACCAAAGTTTTTGAGTCAAACTCATAGTCGTTGCGGAACATGGCACAGTATGCAAAACACCTCTTCAAATATGACGGGAGACAGTGATAGCTCAACAGCAACGCAGGAAGAATCTCACATTCCGTGCTTGAAAAATCCCAAATTTTGCTATTCAATACTCTTTCCCATTCTTCTTCCCTCTGTTTAGAGCGTAAGAGACCACCAAGGGCTTTTGCTGCTAGGGGCAATCCCCCACACTTGCCAACAATTTTCCTCCCAATGGACACCAAGTTTGGATGATCTTCCATATTTCTATGTTCAAATGCATGCTTCTCAAACACAGACCAACAAGCGTCTTCTGACAAGGGGTTTAGTTCATGAAGATTCTCGGCAGCTCCCATCATCAATGCAACATTTTTATTGCGTGTTGTAACTATGACTTTGCTTCCTTTCGCCCCTACACTCAAAGGGGCACGCAATCGATCCCAATTATCAAAATTCTTGTTCCACACATCGTCTAGAATGAGTAAAAACTTTTTCCCTGTCAACTCGTCTGTCAATTTCTTTTGAACTTGTTGGAAGTCCAACGAGCCGCTTGCATCAGAACTTTCCACCGAATTGAGAATTGCTTTTGTTATATTCTCCACATCAAACACGTCAGACACACAAACCCACGCTTTTAGGTCAAAATTTTTGGCCATTTCATCGTTGTAAACCAGCCGTGCAAGTGTTGTCTTGCCCAGACCGCCCATGCCAACAATGGAAATGACGCCAACACTGTTTTCCTTGGGCCCAACCTTGCACAGCAAATCAAGAATCGCTTTTTTATCTTCATCCCTGCCATAAACGCCAGGTTCGTATGCTATAGGTGTAGTGGGTGGTGGCCTTTGCCAAGCGGAAGTAGCTCCTCCTGCCGCCTTTTCCAGGCCAAGTCCAGCTTTTCTAGCTGAAATGTCTTGCAATCTGCTTGTGATCCCTCTAATCTTGGACCCCATCTTGACATTACGCACAACATGAGTTGGACTGAAACTAGTGCAGCACGTAGGAATGAACTTGCGTACCATGCTTGTGCTGGCTTCATCAACTTCCGCCCCCATCAGCTTTCTTCTCATCAATTCGTAAGCAAACTCGTCCAAGACATCCTCCATATCATACGCCAAAACCCTCAGATCAAACAGCCATGATTTGACAGCCTCATCTGTGATCTGCTTCTCCTCCGCGTCGTTGAGCTCTTGCCGGATGCTCTGCAACTCCTTCTCCCATTTCTTGAGTTCGGTGTGGACATCCTCCTGCCGTGCGAACTTAATAAGATCAGAGGAAGTCAACTTGTCAAACAGCAAGCCGAGGGCAGTGGAAAGAAGAGCCTCTCCAACAACTTCCATGGTGTTCTGCAAGGGCAAATCAAGTAGTGTAGGCTTCAGCAATCAAACAGGGAGTTTTGGGGCAAAAAATAACCCTTTTATAAAATGAAATGTAACTTATAACCCCCACCTACCCCTTCATTGACACGGAGCCATGTCATAAAAGTTTTTTTTTTTTTTTTTTTTTAATTCAAGTTGAAACCTTAATCGAAAACTTTATTTTTAAATTAAATCGAAATTTACAATGAGAGTTCATTTTTAAGCTAAGCCTCGATTGTGTTTTAATTAATTCTTATTTTTCTTTAAAATTTAATTAAAAATATTAAATTACATATTATTATTGAAATTAAAAATATATATTTTAATAATAAAAAATTATATATTTAAATTAAAGATCTTATATTATTTTATAAATTGATAAATATAATAATAAATAAATATTATATATAAATAAAATATAAAATTATATAATTTATTAATTTAAGTTATTTAATTTCTAGAATTAAAAAAACCCTCTGTTTTTTTTCTATAAAAGGAACCTAAACTTTTTTCTATTAAAGGAAGGATTCCAATTGCGGTCATGGCCCACGACTGAAGAAAAAGCAGAGCAACCCTATTTTTTTCCATAAACGGTAGGATTTTGCCGTCATGGGCCCTGAGGAAAAAGCAGAGCATGGCAGCCGTGGCAGCCTTTCACAATTATCGGAGCTCCGCACTAAGGTGCCGTTGGATGGTTTTACTCATAAATATTTTTTAAAAGTATTTAAAATAAAAGGCTATGTAACCCTTTTAATATATTTTCTATTTTTAAAAAATTATAAATGTCTATATAAAAGTAGAAACACCCTATAAAAAATATATACATAAATTTCTCTTATATTTTTTAAAATTAATTTTAAAAAATATTAAAATATGAAAAAATAAAAAGAAAAAAATATACCTTAAATTTTTAAACAGTTTTTAAGGCAATTAATTTTTTAATTTAATTTTCTAAAAATTCTTGTATATATTATATAAAAACTTTTATTCTTTTCAATTTAAAAATAAAAAAAATAAGAGATGCATCTAAACAACTCTAAATTATTCCTATATATTTTTTTTTAGTCTTATATTAAAATTCTAAAATAAATCTAAAAACAAATTTAAGCGCAACTGTGGACCCCGCATTTCGGCTCATGCGTTTTCCACTCGATGGCGAGCTTGATTTTTATTTCAAAAATGATTTTTATTTATTAGAAAATGACTTGGAGTCGCCACTTATTTTTGTTTTATTTTAAAAAGGTAAACAAAATAAGAAAGAAAACCCTAAGTGCGACTCCTTATTTTGGAAAAGGTGATCTACGAAAAACCGAATCGGGTTCGGGGGTCAGGTTACTTATTGGGAAGGTACGGTAACGACCGTAGCACCCCTTTAAGTCCCTAAAGTCGGGTCTCTACTAATAAAATGAAGCTGACATGACAATCAATGAGAAAATCAATGAATACCCGAAGCGATCATGCACATATGGGAATCAAAACATGTACAAAGAATGAACAAAATATGAGTGGATACGTACCTGGTCCTCCAGTCGTGAATGCGCTATCATGGAACAGGATTAGTGAATCATGAATAGATAAAATTATGCGCATGTTAAGGAACAGAATGAATCAAACAAGCATGGTAAATCAATCAATCAATCAATCAATCAGTCATAAAATCACATATGCGGGGCCCCCACCAAAGCCCGATTGATCTTGCCTGAATTAATCTCGCGAAACCCATTATTTCGGAATTATGAAGATTCATCATTCTTGCTTGTGTAAAGAATCGAAAGAAATAGAACATTATTTAAAAATCGAAGTAGAATTAAAGCTATTCGAGAGAAAATTGGATTTTTGAGATTTATTTGAAAATTAGAGTCTCGAAAATTATTTGAAGATTGGAGTCTTGAAAAATTAAATTTAAGAATTGGAGTTTTGGATATTAAATTTGAAAGAAATTAGAATTTTGGAAATCGGAAATTAAGTTCAGAAATTGGGATTTTGAATAATTGTTTAAAATGGAATTTCAAAATAAATAACTAAAATAATAATAATTAAATAGATTAATGTGAATTTTGGAACTTTGGAATTAGGAATTAAATCGGGAGTCGGAAATTTTAATGAATTGTTTAAAATGAATTTTTAGAATGAATAAATAAAATAATAATAATTAAATAGATTAATGTGAATATTGGAATTTTTGGAATTATAAATTAAAATCGGAAGTGGAAATTTTAATGAGTTGTTTAAAATGGAATTTTAGAATAAATAAATAAACCAATAATAATTAAATAAATTAATGTGAATATTGGAATTTTTGGAATTAGAAATTAAATTTGAAAGTCAGAAATTTTAATGAATTGCTTTAGATGAAATTTTAGAATAAATAAATAAAATAATAATACTAATGAAAATAATAAGGATTAAATAATTAAATGTGGAAATTGGAATTCCGAAAATTAGAAATCGAATTTAGAAATCGGGATTTTGAAGAATTACTTGATGATAGAATTTTAAATAAATAAATAAATAATAATAATTCGAATAAATTGATGTGAGGATTTAAAATTTCAGAAATTGGAATTTAAATTTAGAAATTAGAATTTTGAAAGATTATTTTAAAGATTGAATTTTGAAAATGAACAAATGAATAAATAACGATGATTAAATAAATTGGTGTGAGAATTAAAGTTTCGGAAATTGGAGTTTTGAGGTTATTTGAAGATGATATTTTTAAAAAAGATGAAATTCGGGATTATGGAACTTTTGGGATATTAGAATTAAAAATTGAATTTTGGGAAAACTAAATTTATAGTTAGAGTTTTAGAAAATTATTTTGAGAATTAAATTTTGAAGAATTAAAATTAAAATATTGGAATTTTAGAAAATTGAATTTCAGATCTGAAGTTTCGTAAGCTGAATTTAAAAATCGCATTTTACGAGATTATTTCGGAAAGAGTACGTGTATATATATATATTCTTAAATAAAATAATTAACAAATAAATAAATAAATAAAATAAATGAATGAATTCGGAACGTTGAGATTTTTAAAAGAATTACTTGATAACGGAACTTTCAAAAAAATGAAAATTTTAACATGAAAAAAAAATGGAATTAAGAAGATGGCACCTGGGAGAAAAGAGAAAATAACAAATAATAAACACCCTTGAGGCCTACGGGACCTATGCCACTAATGAATAAAAAATAATAAATTCATGTCTTTGACTTTTATTCACCAATTTCTTTAAACATGCCTGCCATGCAATATATTCCTCTTTCCCCCTTTTTTTTATTATGCTCCTGCTGCCACTATGAAGGCTAGATAGATTCGGGACCTTAGAGGAGACTCACAGCAACCTGGGCAGCCATGAGTGCATGGGTAACGTAGACGTGGGTGAGATGGCAAGAGGATTGGTAAGAAAGGAACATTAAAACAGTGAGAAAAAGGGTTTTCGGTGATTGATGAAACGGAAGATGTTTGGTATGAAGAGCAATAGGTGATGAACTTTGTGGGTATGCAAGGTGGTCTTGGCTAATGAGGACGAGCATGGTGTGGGTATGGTGATAATATAGAGAGAGAAACGGGTAAGAGATGGATAAGTGGGGTATTCGGGTAGTGGGTATGGGCACGTATGCACGAGGTTGGAAGGTTGGGTTGCCAACAGCGGGTTTCGAAGAAGGAAATGTGGGCATGGTGGTGAATACGGCTGTGGGTATGGTGGGGTAAGAGCATGAAAGGTGAAAGTGTCATGTATGGAAAATGAGAAATGGGCATATGAATAACTAGGTTAGCATGATCCTCCTGCGCATGGGTGGATAAATCTGGGATATTAACAAGAGTTTTGGAAGGAGCTTTGGGGCAGCCATGCATGCGCTGGAATGGGTATCAAGAGGGGGGTTAAATAGGTAGGCACGCATGCATGAGGACAAATGGGTATTAATTTGTTTAACTTCTCCTTTCCATCGTTGTTCAAGTCACCTTCCAAAATAATATAAATAAGGCTTGGAGTGGTTGAAATAGCCGAAATCTCTTCGGAGCAACTTTACTCTCTGATGACATCAAAACCTTGAGGATCTGTATCTTCGCAAGGGGTCACAGCCAGATTTTCTCTCTCACAGTCCATGCATTTAACGCGGTCCAAGAACAAGGAGCAGCCACAACAAGCAAGCAATAATGGAAACAGAGCATGAAGAACAGCAGATGAAGATATCCTCAACTAAGGCTTCACTCATGAGCCACCAGTGAGCCCTCCGATCAGGTAAGAATAAACACAACAAATACAACTATTGGCATGATTGTGGAATATTTCACACTAGAGGCATGGCATATTAAGATTAACAACCTCAAACATGAGTTTAGGATCATATCTCAACAAACAACAGGTGGCCTTCATTATCCACCCCAAGCAAACGGATATCCAAACACCAACAAGAGATATGGAAGAGAGGTAACAGCTAAAAACATCAATAAGCCTGCAGTAACCATACCTGAGGAAGTTTTTCTCCAGCGAAAACGGACTCCAAGCTTCTTCCTCTAACTCCCAGAACCTCCCCCGGACCCTCTCCACAGCAGCCTCTTAAAAAAAAAGAAGAAAAAAACCCCTCCGAACCCCCTTTCAATCTCTCTTCTGGCTTTTTAAACCTCCTCATTTTCCTGTCTTCCTCAGCAAGCCACTGAAAAAAAAATCTCCTCTGTCACCCCTGCAGCCCTAGCTCCTCTGTTCCCTTAGACCGTCACCTCAAGTTCTTTAGGCTGCTCAAGAACAGCTCACCCATCATCCTCTTTGGCTGCCAGCCTTCTTTGGCTGCCCGAGAAACGGCTTCTTCTCATCAGCCGCTTTCCTTCACTTCCCATCCCCTATTTAGCTGCCCGAGAACGGCTCCTCTTTGGGATGGCTAGGAGAGATAATCAGATAATAATAATAAAAAATGAACACCCTTTGAGGGGGTCTACAGCAACCAAACAATATGAGTTTTTCTTTCAATTTCTTCTTTTTAACTTAGAGAGTTATACTCAAGCTTGCCTTTTTCCCTTCAGTTGATTGGGCTCTAATACAAGGAATGTAAATTAAATTTGTCCACTTTTTTTGAAAAATAAGAGTCTTTTTCATAAATGAGCTTTATATTTATATTTACATATATTTATTTATTTATTTATTTATTATTATTATTATTATATAACAAATAGATAAAATTGTTTTTCAATGAAAGCTAAGAATTATTACTTGTGGAAGCATAAATTTTGTTGTTTCACACCTATACAACTATCATAACATCACCTCCAAGGCTCCAACACTACCATTAGTGCCACTTCCACAATGCTGGTCCAACGATATGAAAGAGAACAAGTTTAAAAGTGTACCAAATTGACAGAGCAAAACACCATTCACCAGGAATGCTACAACCAGCTTCCCAAAAGCATTTTGTATTACAAGAAAGAAATGCTTCTCACCCCTGAATCTGAAGCAAGGTCAGGTTACTGGTGCTTCAATGGATTTTGTGAGAGATCAAGGACAATCGGTTTGGACAGCACTAAGAGATCCAATGGGATTTGGCCAGAGAATCCAGGTGAGGTGTCATTTAGACTTCTTAGACTCAAAAGCTGGACAACTCCTGATGGGATCATAGAGTAATTGAAATCATTATCAGAGAGATCATGCCCTTGAAGATGCACAAGGTGGAAGAAGGCGCTGCTGAAGTTGATAGAACCATAGAGACAGCTGCTGCCAAGGTTAAGGCAGATCACATGGACAGTGTCCTTGTTACACTCTTAAGACATCCCATGAGCAGCAGTCACTACCATCTCCTTCAGATTTCCAAGCTGCAACTTTTGGATAAGCAGAAGGATCATCAGAAGCATGCTGACCAATCAGAAAGCTCTGCTTGAACTCAAGCAAGACAGAGAGGTCTGATTATTATCACATAATGGCGTGTAGAAGAGGAAGAGTTGGTCACCATCAGATGAATACACAAGAGTGAAATCAGTGAGTGCACCAGCATGAAGAGATAGAAAGATGAAACATAATCTCGAATTACCTGCTGGAGAATTCTTGGATAAGAAAGAACTTGCGTGTGGTGAGGTTTCTTAGCAAGAATTCGTCTTTTGCAAGGAGTTGGCTTAATTTGATTCAAGCTCTCCTCCCACATCTTCCACAAATTGAAGAACATGTCAAGAAAAGGACAAGGAATTAGATGGATCTTAACAACCATGAAGCTTTTTTTATGGTAAAGAACTATTTATACTTTCATTATTCTGCAATGAAGTACCCCTTTTTCAACACCAAACACCATTATATAGTTTTAAGTGCCAAACGTCAAGACAAATGCAAAAGAATTTTCACCCCTGAATCTCCTTGAAGTAAAAAGAAATGCAAACATAGTTATTGAAAACTTATAATGGAAGTCAAAAAATCTTCCTCATGTATATGTAATGAGAAAAAGGAAATGCCATCAGAACATACGATACAAATGAAGGAGGCTATACATATGTAAGAATGATCACAACTGATTGTATCCCAAGTTGCAGATTTCCTTTCTTCGGAATACACATGAGATGGTAAGTTGTGAGCCAGCAAGACTTCTGCAACTTCGAATTATTTATGTGTGGTTTACAATTGAAACCAGAAAATTATCGACAGATATAACAAAAAGGTAGAAATTTGATGCTTACATTAACTGAAGAGGAGACTAAGAAGAACAATTATTTTTGAGAAAAGGCCAATCCTGAATTATTGTAAGAAGTAATGCAATTAAAAATGTAACAAAAAATAAGTTACAAACAGAAGTATCCAATTCCAAATAGAGAAGCATGGCAATCAAGAGGACAAAGAAAAAAGTGATATCTAACCATTTGTATTCTTTATTACTCACTTGAAAAATCTTTGAGTTGATGGAAAAATGTGAAATCATAGGTTTAAATGTTATCACCCCACGTCGTCTCCACATTCACCACCATGAAGGAGTGATCTTGAAGTGGTCCAACACCCACGTCCTCCACCATGATCGTACATTTTCGCTGCGTTTAAAGAGGGTGTGGCAAATCTGCAGAAACGTGGTATGATGGGAGGCCACGGTTATATATTTCTCATGGTCCCGAACTCGATATTTGCCGTCTTCATTATTCAGTAATACACCATCCAAAGGAGATCATCAGAGTTTGGAAACCAAAGGTTGAACCGATTCCAACAACTTGATCCGATGGCTGGAGGTAAGTGGACTACAAGTCTTTTACAGATTGAATTCATGTTGTAAGTGTTCATTGAATTGAATATATCATGTATAATATCTTACATTTGGTATCAGAGCCTTGCAATCTTGCCTCTGCCTTGGTGTTAGTAGCTTAGATAATGGTTTCCTTTCTGGAAATAAATTCGAATAGAACCAGAAATTAGGTGAAATGATTCAGCTTTTGTGGTTTACTTCCACCTACAGCCATGCAACCCATTCAACTACAGCGTCTTTTGATCTAGATTTTTTCTTCACCATAAAAACCCATCTCTTTCTCTATCTACATACATTTATATATATTCACTGCATGCACAATTTCGAGCCCCATTTAGAGCGCCATTAAGCACCATTGGAGGTGTTGTTTGGAGGCACTACAGGCCCCCTTTCCGAGCGCCATTCAGGCGCTTTCCAAGCGCCGCTGCAAGTGTAATATCCATACACTGTTGATGCGTCTTTCACCTGCGAATGAGGGAGTCGGGCTGCACTCCGGTGGATGCAGCCCATCCCAATTGTGGCGGCTATCACATCACTACCAGAAAAGAGACAGCCTGTCCCATTGGCCGCGGCGTGCATGGCGATGTTGGGGATGAAGCAGTCCACAGGTGGCTGAAAATTAGGAAGATGGGTTTGTGACATTATTAAAAAAAAAAAAAAAAAAAAAAAACTAGAGAGAGATTGGGTTCTACTAAGTTTTTTGGGCCTTGGTATAAGTGACTTTTGGGCCTATTAAGCTTATTGCATGACAGTGGCCCATTTTACTAAATTAAGGGGCTTTAAGTGTAGGGCCATGGGTTAATTGTTAAAATTGGGTCAATTTAGGCAATTATGACCCGTTTGAAATAATTTTATTGGGTTTAGGCACCCATTCATAATTTGAAACCTTTTAAATTATTCTAAATTATATGTTATTTTTATACATGCAAATTAAATTATTTATTTTAATTTATATGTTTGTATGTGTAAAAATATAGCCTAAATTTGAGTTAGATAAATTAAAAGTTGTAGTTTTTAATGCATGCAATTGTTGCCTAAAATTTAGTTAGATATATTAAAATTATATCATATAGTTTTAATGTCTAGTGAATCCATATGATTTTTTAAATAATTAAGGAATAGCCACAACATCCTTAATTATATAAAAAATTATATATTAATAAGGATCACATAATGGACATTAATTGTAATTAACTATATAAATATGATGATTTTACCCCATAGGGTTTTCATTATGTTTATATAATTAATTAGGATAAAATATTAAAATTAATTTTTCCTAATTTACCCACAGGAGTTAGGAAGAATTAATTTAATAAGTTTATCATAAAGATTATAGACAGAAAATATCAAACTATATTCATAATAAATTTCATAATTTAATAAAATAGTTTGATAAAGTCTATCATAAAGATGATGAATCTTATTGAATTAAAGATTTAGCCCACAGACAATTTTTAATAAAATTAGATTCAATTTTTAAAGCATGTTCTACATTGGTAAAACATGAATTTAAATTAAAGCCTCAAATTTTTTTAATAAGTTTGTAATCTTTTTATGCAGTTTTACCTAGCATATCTGATATTCGTTGTGAGGTTCCCGAACTCAGGGGAGATAACTTTAAGATATGGAAGGAGAGAATTCTTCTTCAATTAGGGTGCATGGACATAGACTATGCCATAAGGAAAGATGAACCACATAAGATCATTAATGCCAGCACACCTGAAGAAATATTATTGTACGAACGTTGGGAGAAATCTAATCGGCTCAGCGTGATGTACATAAAGACAAAAATTAGTGCTGGTATACGTGGTTCGATCGAGCAACATGAGAATGTCCGCGAATTGCTCAAGGCTATTGACGAGCAATTTGTCACTTCAGACAAAGCCTTGACAAGCACCCTGATTATGAAGTTCACATCCCTGAAACTCACCAGTATAAGAGGTGTACGCGAACACATCATGGAAATGAGGGACATAGTGGCTCAATTGAAGAAACTCGAGGTAGAAATGTCTGAATCCTTCTTGGTGCACTTTATCCTTAACACTCTTCCGCCTCAATATGGACCTTTCAAAATCTCTTACAACACACATAAGGATAAGTGGTCTATCAATGAATTGATGACCATGTGTGTTCAAGAGGAAGGAAGGTTATTGATGGAACAGGGAGAAAGTGCCATGCTAGTGACGCAAAAGAAATGAAAGAAAGGAAAATCTCAAGCTAGTCAGAAAGGGAAGCAACAAATTTCTCCCAAATCTGACATTAAGAAAGACGAAAAGTGTTTTTTCTGTAAAAAGAAAGGACACGTGAAGAAGAAATGTCTGAAATTTCAGAAATGGCTTGAGAAGAAAGGTAACCCTACCTCATTTGTTTGTTATGAATCTAATATGGTTAATGTAAATACCAACACATGATGGATTGATTCTGGATCTACAATCCACATTTCAAATTCCTTGCAGGGTATGCAAAACCTAAGGAAGCCAGTGACAAGTGAGCAATTCATCTTATCCGGAAACAAGATGGGCTCGCATGTGGAAGCAATAGGGACATGTTATTTAACTTTAAATAGTGGTTTTGTTTTAGAATTGCAAAAGACCTTTTATGTACCAAGTTTCTCACGAAACTTGATTTCAGTTTCTAGACTTGTACCGTTTGGACATTCCTTTCATTTTTCAGAAACATCTTTTAGTTTGATTTATAAATCTGATTGTGTTGGGAATGGTATTTTGTCTGATGGTCTTTATTGCATATTCTTACAATTTGATACCACTCATAATTCATTACATGTCCAAACTGGCATTAAAAGATGTGTTGTTAATGAGGATTCCTCTACATTGTGGCACCAGAGATTAGGTCATATCTCCATAGATAGAATCAAAAGATTGGTGAATGATGGGGTGCTTAGTACTCTAGATTTTACTGACTTTGAGACTTGTGTGGACTGCATTAAGGGAAAGCAGACCAACAAGTCAAAGAGAGGTGCTACTAGGAGTTCTACCATACTAGAGATCATACATACTGATATATGTAGTCTTGACATGGACTCTCATGGTCAGAAATACTTCATCTCTTTCATAGATGATCTCTCACGATACATGTATCTCTACATACTTCATAATAAAAATGAAGCTTTAGAAGCCTTTAAAGTTTTCAAGGCAGAAGTAGAGAAACAATATGGTAAACAAATTAAGATCGTGAGATCAGATAGAGGTGGAGAATATTATGGTAGATACTTGGAAGATGGACAATCACCTGGGCCATTTGCAAATTTTCTTCAAGAACATGGGATTATTGCCCAATACACCATGCTTGGTTCTCCAGACCAAAATGGTGTAGCAGAAAGAAGAAACCGAACTTTATTGGACATGGTGAGGAGTATGCTTAGCAGCTCAAAACTTCCTAAATTCTTGTGGACTAAAGCACTTAAGACAACAGTGTATATATTAAACTGAGTTCCAACCAAGGTTGTCCCAAAGACGCCATTTGAGTTATTGAAAGGTTGGAAACCGAGTTTGCGACATATGCGCGTTTGGGGATGCTCGTCTGAAGTGAGAATTTATAATCCATAGGAGAAGAAACTGGACCCAAGGACTATTAGTGGGTATTTCATTGGATATGCTGAAAAGTCTAAGGGGTACAGATTTTACTGTCCATCTCACAGCACTAGGATTGTGGAATCGAGAAATGCTAAATTTCTTGAATATGACTTGGTTAGTGGGAGCGATCAATTCAGAAACATAGTTTCTGATATTGATCATACAAAGTCTCAACCTTCCACTTCAAGTGATAGATTGTTTATTGTTCATAACACCCTCAAGTACAATTGGGTGTAGAACGAACAATCGCTGAAGTTCAACCAGTCGTTGAAGTTCCACAAGCTGTTGACAACATTCCAGTAGATCAAGTTGATCAGGAGTTTCCTGATACTTCTGAACAACAAGTTGAACCTCATACTTCCTTAGAAGATATTGGTGCAACCTTAAGAAGGTCTACTCGAAGAACTAAGAGGTCAGCAATTCCTAATGATTATGTAGTGTATCTACAGGAATGTGACTACAATATAGGAGCCAAAAACGATCCCGAATCTTTTTCACAAGCCATGAGTTGTAAAGAATCAGAATTGTGGTACAATACCATGAAGGATGAGATGAGTTCCATGAAGTGCAATGATGTTTGGGACCTTGTTGAGTTGCCTAATGGTGCAAAAACCATTGGTTGTAAATGGGTTTTTAAGACAAAGAAAGACTCATTAGGCAACATTGAGAGATACAAGGTCAGACTTGTTGCAAAAAGGTTCACTCAGAAAGAAGGAATCGATTACACGGAAACCTTTTCTCCTATATCTAAGAAAGATTCCTTGCGCATTATATTGGCATTAGTAGCCCACTTTGATTTGGAATTGCAACAAATGGATGTGAAAACAACATTTCTTAATGGAGAGCTAGAGGAGGAGGTTTACATGAAACAACCTGAAGGATTCCCCTCTAGTGATGGTGAGCAATTGGTTTGTAAGCTTAAGAAATCCATATACGATTTAAAACAAGCATCCCGCCAATGGTATTTAAAATTCCATAACATAATTTCTTCATTTGGTTTTGAAGAAAATGTTATGGATCAATGCATATACCTTAAGGTCAGTGGGAGTAAAGTTTGTTTTCTTGTTTTATACGTGGATGACATCTTACTTGCAACCAATGATAAGGGTATACTTCATGAGGTGAAACAATTCCTCTCTAAAAATTCCGACATGAAGGATATGGGTAAGACATCTTATGTCATCGGCATTAAGATCCATAGAGACAGATTTCAAGGTATCTTAGGTTTGTCTCAAGAAACCTATATCAATAAAGTTTTAGGGAGATTTCGGATGAAGAATTGTTCACCTAGTGTTTCTCCTATAGTGAAGGGTGATAGGTTCAATCTGGACCAATGCCCAAAAAACGATCTTGAGAGGGAACAAATGAAGAACATTCCATATGCTTCTGCAGTTGGAAGTCTGATGTATGCTCAGGTCTGCACAAGGCCTGACATTGCATTTGCTGTCGGAATGTTAGGACGATATCAGAGTAACCCAGGTAAGGACCACTGGAAAGCTGCAAAGAAAGTGTGAGATATCTTCAAGGAACTAAAGATTACAAGCTTATGTACAGACGAACAAGCAATTTAGAGGTTGTTGGCTACTCAGATTCAGACTTCGCTGGTTGTGTTGATTCATGTAAATCAACATCTAGATACATTTTTATATTGGCCGGTGGAGCTATATCTTGGAGGAGCGTTAAGCAGACCATGACTGCTACTTCTACTATGGAAGTTGAGTTCATATCTTGTTTTGAGGCTACTTCACATGGTGTATGGCTTAAGAGTTTCATTTCCGGGCTTAGTTATGGATTCAATATCTAGGCCATTGAGTATATATTGCGACAATTTAACTGCAGTCTTTATGGCGAAGAATAATAAAAGTGGAAGTCGAAGCAAACACATCGACATTAAGTATCTAGCCACAAGAGAACGTGTTAAAGAAAATAAAGTGGTTATTGAGCACATTAACACTGAATTGATGATTGCTGATCCTTTGACTAAGGGCATGCCACCGTTGAAATTCAAGGATCATGTAATGAACATGGGACTTAGTTCCCTTATGTAGTTTCTATTGTACAAACTCTTATTATGATGTTTCCTCATATTGATGTGCACTTTTAATTTTGAGAAAATTTAACTTCATTGGACCAAGAATGAACATAGGGTTTATTCATTAAGTAATATTGCCACATAAAGTAAAATGTTAAGAAATGAATGCACTATAATACATGGAAGATAACACTCGTTATATAGAGGACTTATCGCCATGATTCAAGTATTTGTTACTTAATACGAATAATTGATGGATTAAGATAGGACATTAAGTTAAAGGTGTGGACCAAGTGGGAGAATGTTATCACCCCACGTCGTCTCCACGTTCACCACCATGAAGGGGTAATCCTGAAGTGGTTCAACACCCTTGTCCTCCACCATGATCGCACATTTCCGCCGCGTTTAAAGAGGGTGTGGCAAATCTGCAGAAACGTGGTATGATGGGAGGCCACGGTTATATATTTCTCATGGTCCCGAACTCAATATCTGCCGTCTTCATTATTCAGTAATACACCATCCAAAGGAGATCATCAAAGTTTGGAAACCAAAGGTTGAACCGATTCCAACAACTTGATCCGATGGCTGGAGGTAAGTGGACTACAAGTCTTTTACAGATTGAATTCATGTTGTAAGTGTTCATTGAATTGAATATATCATGTATAATATCTTACATTAAAAGCATTAAGAACATGGCCTAAGTTGATAAATGTGTATCTATGAACAAGTAAGGAAAAAAAATGCAGAACTTTATATAGAGATATATGAGAAAAGAATGCTTCTTGAGGACAACGCAATTGAAATGCATGAAGTCAAAAAAGATCATGAATGAAATAGAGTATACTCAATTTGATTGTCTGAACCTGTGGTTAGAGAATTGGATTCCATTTGCATTATTTTCTCCTTCACATCCTACGTACGTGCACAAAAAGGAATTGTGGCACACTGAAGAAAAAATACCAAGCATATATATATATACAGTGGAATGGTCTCTGCGTTCATTTTGCTGCAATCTCAACTCCTTATTGCTAAAGGATCAATCTGCCATCTATTTTCACATAGGGGATGTGGGCAATCTTGGGCCAATCTTCCCGTTTCTCTTTTGAGCACCTTCAAATTAGGAGTGGGCAATATGTTATAAATAGTTCTGAAAGCGTGTTAAACAGCCCTGGAGATTAGGACAACTGGAGATGCATAGCCTTTTAAGAGAGGTGAGCCTTTGGAGAGACAGGAAAGCCAAGGATTCTAGATTCTTGAAGCTTGAAATGAAAAGCTCAGCTAGAGTAGTAGGAAGAAGCAATGAGTGGTGGTGGTGATAACCAGAAATGGTGAGAGTTTTAAGAGAGGTCGACCTGGCAAGGCCCCATTTTGATAAGGGCATCTTGATATTCTCACAATTAGTGATCTTGAGTGAAGTAAGATAAGTGAGGCCTTGCAATTGATGAGGCTGCAGCTCCAGATTCTCACATTTTCCGCTCTGAAGATCTTTGAGGTTGTAGAGGCAATCTGGTATGATTCTGAGATTGGGATACCCCAAGATGTTCAAATCTTCAAGAGCATTATTATTGTGGTGAAACATCTCCTCTGAAATTGGCTGCAGCTGTGCACAATCACCAACCCTAATAGATTTAAGGGTACAGACAAATCTGCCTCTTGGGAAGGATGAGAGAGATGAACATTGCAAGATATGCAAGATTTGAAGACCACAATTGGTTGTGTTGGAATGGTGATGCACTGGTAGAGAGACTACTGCTTGAGTTCCTACTGCTTTGCCCAACTCATTAAAGGGATTTGAAGTCTATTGCTGCATTGTAGAGTATAGCAGTGGCGTATTACAAAGTGGTGGATATGGGGTATTAAAGGAAGCATGTTACGTTGAAATTGAACCTTGAACTATTGATGATTTTGTAAAATATTTTTGCAGGGAAAAGACATGGCAATAAACTGCATAAAATCAATGAGAAGTTTCATCATCACAGGGGAGGCAGTCAGGGTGCTGGGCTGCAGGACATTTGCTGCTGGGGGTGGTAAAGAAAAGAAGGGCTCTAAAGGGGGTGGGACCAGAGATGCTCCAAAGGCACCAACTCTCAGCAAAGCAAACAATATCTTTTCCAAGGAAAAATCAATTAAGACACCAACCATCAAAAACACTCTGTAAATCACTGGGAATGTCAACAAATAATACCATTACCCAACTCCACTTGGATTAGATTTTAACAGGAACAGCACCCTATGCCCTCTCCACCACCACCACCGCCTCGCCGGAAACGCTGGAAGATTGAAGTCAGCACCACCACTGCCGCCTATGTTCACCAATGTTAGTTGCCATCCAACTCCCAAACCGCAATTGAAGAACTTCCCTTGAGGTCTATAAAAAAGGGAAGCTTGCTCCCATTCATAGCATCTCTCTCAGCTATGTGGGAGCAGTGGTAGCCTGGCAGGAAGAAGAGAGAAGAAGGCGGCTTGGGACAGGCAGCGTTTGGGAAGGGTCTGAAGCTAAGGGTAGTTGGTGCGCTGTTGATGGTAAATAAATAAACCAGGGTTCATTGGGCTTGTTGGGCTTAGTGTTATGGGCCTAATCTGTGTTGTACTATAGGCTATTAGTTTTGGGCCTTCTGTATTTCATATCAAATATTTGTAAGTTGTAACCACATCTATAATAATTTTGTGTGAGATATTTTTGAAGCTAAATATGTAATAGTTTGTTGATGAATTACAGAGAAAGGATGTCTCAGATCTCTGCAATTGGTTCTTTTTCTGTATAAAAATTCTATAATTTAAAAATATATAAACGTATTTTTCAATATAAATAAACTACTTTTCTTAATATTTCTTTTCTTTTTTCTTGGCACTTTCCAGGTAAAGCATAGGTGATTTAGCTGCTTTCTTGGCACCATTTTAGAACTACAAGGATTTTCCGCAAGGATTCTCTTGATAAAGTTTGACTCTATGTCCTTAAGACAAATTTGTCCCATTTAGGTGCTTATGGTTTATTGACAATAGTCTCCAAGAATACAACAATCACTTTCTTATGATAATAACACTTCAAATCACAAAAAACAATGAATCATTTGGTTATTGTACTCTCTTAAATACCAAATATTTGGTAGAAAGAGAAATAACTAGACTTGAAGCTAAGGAGGACTTGAATGACAAGAAAGGAGAAAAAGTAGAGAGAATGGATGAATGAATGAATAAGAAATGTCATGGGTCCCTATTTATAGATATGTTGGTGACTTATTAGAAGAGATGTGTCTTTAAAATACTAGACATATCATTTAAAGGATTGTGTCTTAAAGACACCAAACACATCATTTGGAAAAGGTTGTGTCTTTTAAATACAAGACACATCCTTTAAAACAAGTTGTGTCTAATCCTAATTTTCATTCACCTATATAAATTCCAACAATCCCCCACATGAATGGAAATTGTCTTAAAAAATGAAAATGACAAGCTAATCATTCAAGAGAGTACAACTTGGAAAGTAATTGTGTCAGGATAGGTAGCTTGTGACTTTGAACCTTCCTTAGTGAAATATTATCGAATTTACGAGCTAATCAATGAACATGATGTCTTGAATTGTTTAACTGTTAGTGTAAATCAAGACAATATTATCCACACAATTCCCTTCCGAATCACCATTGATTCTCATGGTTGTGTTCATTTTGGTCCTACAAAGATCTTGGTTTCATGAGTGCTATAGAGAATTTCATCCTTAAAAAATCTCATAGGAACGACTCCCTTCCACACTCACATAAGTAATTCTTATTAAGAGCGTCTTGTCATACCCCACTTGTTTTCCAAGTTATAAGACTCATTAAAGGCAAAGCTTAACCTTGTTCACGGGCATAAAACACTATTTCATCATAGGAATAGATAAGAGAGATTATCTCTTTAATATTTCTCTTAGTCATTCATAACTTAGTTGTCCCTTTGAGCCTAGATCTTGGGATCTCTAGTCAACTAGGTTGGGTTACCATTATGAAGACTTTTTGGTTATAGACTTTAATTTCATTCCACTTGATAAGTAGTTAACTTGATCTCTTGGCAAACCTTTAGTAAGCGGATTCGCAAGGTTATCCTTTGATTTGATATAATCAATGGAAATCACTCCATTTGAAAATAATTGTCTTACTGTATTATGTCTTCGACGTATATGTCGAGACTTACCATTATACATGTTATTCTGTGTTCTTCCAATAGTCGATTGATTATCACAAGCCAACATCCTTTGTCTTGTATTTTTTTTTCTCTAAGGACTCCCAAAGTTCCTTAGTAGTTCTTATTGGACTATACATACTGTACAATGTGTTGTCCAAACTATTGAGGATGTAATTCTTGCATAGGAAGTTAGAATAATTCCAAGCTTCCATTTGTTTATCAGTTTCACCCTTCTTTAACATAGGGGCATCCTCATATAGGACCCGATCAAGATTCACAGTTGTAAGGTAGGAATGGCAATTTCACATGTCAATCGGGTCACCCGCCCCTATTGGGATGGGTATGGGATAAATTAATCGGGTATGAGAAAGTTTTGTGAAACCCGAATTGGGTTCGGGGCGGGTATGGGTTTGTAGTTACCCGTCTTGCCCGAAATTTTAATTACCAACATACATAGAGACTTTGGGTTTGAATCTGATTCTGATATGATCTAGTGGGTAAGAAGAGAAATGGGGTTTGGGGAAGATGAAGAGTCAGTGGTGGGGTTGCCTAACAAATCCATTTTTAGATACAATTCCCCACTAGTTCAGGTCTGTTTGATTGGCTTGGTATACTTTTGATGTCTAAGCATGTTCAACACCCTTTCCGGGATGGGGGGAGGTGGGCAGGTGGATGCCACCGCCGCCAATAATTCTAACACTGCCCTCTACACCACCTTCGCCATCTTTGGCATCTTGGGTGGTGGCATCTACAACATCCTCGGCCCCTACTTCACCCTCTTCGTCGATTGCTCAACCTACGTCCTCTACGCCGACTCTTTCCTTTACTACAACCACTACCAGCACCAGGGCTTCGCCATTGTCGTTGGCGCCATCCTCGGAATCAGAGCAGGACTGATTTGGGTGGGGCAGGGAGCTATCATGACGTTGTACCCCCTGTCGGGGAGGAAGGGTTCATACATATCGCTGTTCTAGAGCATCTTCAATATGAGGGGCGTCATTGGTGGGCTCATCCCCTTCATTTTGACCTACAAATGGAGTGAGGTTGCGTCCGTGAACAACAATACTTACATTGGGTTCATGTGTTTCATGTCTGTCGACACTGTCCTCAAGCTGGCGATCTTGCACCCGAGCCGCGTGGTTCGGGATGACGACAGCCACTGTACCAACATCAAGTACTCCAATGTGTCAACCGAGGCCGTTGAGATTCTGAAGCTGTTCCGAAATTGGAAGATGTTGCTGATGGTCCCGGTGGCATGGGCCAGCACCCGACGCCGCCCCGCCCCGAAAACACATTTGGTACAGGGATGGGATTATCAACTCTTTTGTAAATGGTAATGGGAGACATTAACCCACCCCACCCCGGGTATGGGAAAGGGATTTATATAATTGGGACAGGAATGGGGTAGGGGTGGCCCCGCCCAAACCCGCCTAGTTGTCAATCCTATTGTAAGGTAGAACAACATTTTTTGGTCCCACCTCTTGAAGTCTATCCCAATGAACTTCTTAGGTTTCTCACCATGTGCAACAGTAGGAGGTATAATAGAAGATGCAGAAACCATCTTCACTAAAAGATCAATTGTAATAAAATTATAAATAAAAGCAACTTCGTCTTAAGATTTTTGTCCAAATCATTGAATATATGGATAATAAGTGTGTATAATAAATATACAAATAAAATGAAGTAGAAAATTGAAACTCACAAATAAAGTTGATTGAGACTAAAGTTTGACTCTATGTCCTTAAGATGAATTTGTTCCGCTCAAATACTTATGGTTTGTTGACAGTCGTCTCTCAGGATACAATGATCACTTTCTTGTGATAGTAACACTTCAAATTATAAGAAACTAAAAATCACTTAGTGATTTGTACTCTCTTGAACACCAAATATTTAATAAAAACGAAAAATGACTAGACTTAAAGTTAAGGAGGACTTGAATGACAAGAAATGAGAAAGTGTGAAGAGAATAGATGAATGAATGAATAAGAAATATCATCCCTATTTATAGATTTGTTGGTGACTTATTAGAAGAGATGTATCTTTAAATACTAGACACATCCTTTGAAGGGTTGTCTTAAAACACCAAACACATCCTTTGTAAGAGGTTGTGTCTTTTAAATACAAGACACATCCTTTAAAACAAGTTGTGTCTAATTCTAATTTCCATTCACCTATATAAATTCCAACATAATCTGCCATTTCTTGAGCTGGGTTTGGACTTGCTCCAGGCGTGCAAACTTCCTCAAATCAGAGGAAACCAGCTTGCCAAACAGCACTTGAGGGGAAACAGAAAGGACAACCTCAATAATTTGCCTGGTTTCTTAAGAGAGAGAGTGGGAATCTAAAGGATGCTGTAAAGAGGGGAAGCAGAAAGAATTAACGGTTTGCTGTGTGTGAAAGCTTGGTTAGCAACTACAGATGAAGGGAATGTTAGAGACATGGGATTCCAAAGAAGTTCATGCATAAACATAATCAATTTCACTTCCACACCTTGTATTGATTGTAGCACAATTATAAAACCAGAATTTCTTAAGAATAAAAGGTAGCCTTGTTCAGTCATTTCTGATAACTACAATGAACAACAAATCCACAAACCATGATCTCAACCATACCATACTAACCAAAACTTCATCAACATTAATACATATAAACAAAATTTTCTCCTGTATTACATTCAGAATTCAATACTCCAGCAATGTCTTAAGTCTGGAGTCTGCAACGATGCTCTCTCATTAATGGTCCTCAGAGGTCCATTTGGCTGCTGGGAGTTGTACAGGTAATCTGGTCCTCAAGTTTTTTGAACTTTGTTCAGGTCCATCAAAACTTCTATTGATGCTCTCATCAATATTCATTGTCAGCAAGGACCTTCCTCTGGACTATTGGATGTTGGCCAACTGAATTGATATGATATAACCACATATGAGAAAGCCCTGTCCATATTTCTTTGTAATTGGCTTTCCACCCATCTGATAGAACTCAAGGATATACAGATGAAGCACTCCAGCTTTCGGGTTGTGAGGAGCTTCCAAAAGCATGATCTGCAAGACAGAACTGAAATGTGAACCTTTTTAAATATCAAGCAAGAATCCCAGAAACGATTAACACTAAAATGTACATGCAGAGGACAGACATTACTTACTTTTTGACATTATGAGGTATTACTACATCATGAGCTTCCAAGTTTATGAGAAAACGCAACCTTCATTTTTAGCTTTAGTGACATGGATGTATCTGTGGGGAAGCAAGCCAGCATTCAGTGATTTAAATTTCATCATGCATGAACATATATATATATATATATATATATATATATATATATATATATAAAGATATATATATATGTGAAGGCAAAATTCCAATTAGATAAACTTTGGTACACTGTCACTTGCTTCACAAAGTGTAAAAAGATTGCGGGGAAGCATAAAATGGCACCAAACAAGCAGAGCATACTAAAATCATATTCCCCCTCTCACCCAATATAAGCCATATCTTTAAGAAAATTTAGGGTTTGATTGGAAGCTCCAAGGAATAAAGGTACTTCCACTGAGTTTTAAAAATGAAATGAGTCCATTTTACTCACAACACTCAAAATAAGACTGCATTAGTAGCAAATAGAAGATCATTTTAGGGCTACAAGAACTAAGATTCTTTCATTTTTTTACCATCATATACCATAATACCAAGATGACCTTTTTTTTAATGCTCACAATCCAGGGTATGAACATGTTTCCCTATGGGTAGTTTTTAGGCATGGCAAAATATTTAAGAATGAACATATTGGCAAACTCAGATAAAAAGGAAAGGAAACAGCTCAAGAATGAATCACAAATACGCTAAAACAAAGATGAATGAGGGAATTAAAAAAAATCCTTAACTCCATCCCAAGAGTAAGCTGTCACAATCCACTTCCATCACACAATATTTAGTTTAGGATAGATTGACGAATTGACAAACCTTGCATAATTTTTTAAGCTGTTGCTTGGCGAAATAGGGCAGATTCAAGTCTCCATTCATCATCTTCAGTAAAAAATGCTCAAGTTCAGGTCCATCCATCCTTCACAAAAGCCCCAAAACAGAACCTGCAATGGGTAATGGCTTTCACTTCTTGGCATAAGCCACAAGTAGAAGTTGATAAAAAATCTTAGTCTAACATGATCACTATGAACAGCAGGGTACTGCATATTTATTACTATAAGTATAGCCTTTGCATCCACTCTAAATCAAATGAAACTTAATAAAGAAATAATCTGATCCATTCAGTGATTGATCTCCTAATCTACCCCAAATTGATTCTTTGACCTTCATCAGCCTATCCTATTTCCAGCATTCATCTGTAAAACAAAAAGAGATGTTTGAGATGGTACACTGGGTTCAAGGATTCAAAGAGAAATTTGTGTATTCCAACACAAACCATCATATTCTTAATATTAGTGGTCTGCAAAACACTAATTAAAGATCCATAATTTCACTAAAAAGAGGATTTGACTTGAGCTAAAATCTTCCTAAAAGTAAAAGATTGAGGGGAAAAAATAGGTTCTCCAATAATATGCTGGAGAATGAGTCAAAAAGCGTACCAAATTAATAGGGCAAATCATCATTCCCCAGGAATTCTATAACCAGCTTCCAAAAGCATTTCCTGTTACAACAAGGGAATGCTCCTCAGATATTGAAGTCCAATTCTGAAGCCAATGGTAGCCATTTTGAGCCCTGAATCTCCTTAAAAATTTAAAATCAAATGAAATGCAAACATAAATATTGAAATGCCATCGGAATAAATTGTACAAATAAAAAGGTTTTCAATATGTAAGAATTAGCATAGCTCACTCTCACTGTATCTCAACTTGCTGATTTCCTTTCTCCCAATTCCACATTAGATGGTAATTCTTGGGCCATGACTTCTGCAACTTTGACTTGTATAAGTATGCTATACAATTCGAGCCAGAAAATTATTTACAAAGATAACAATAATGTAGAAATAGTGATGCTTACAATGACCGTGAAGGAGACCAAAATGAAGAATCAATATTTTTGAGCAAAAACCAATCTTGCATTATTGTAAGAAGGAATGTAGTTAAAAGCTCATAAGTAAAATAAGTTATAATGAGAGATATTCCAAGAAAATGAAGCTTTTCAATAAGAGATATTCTTTATTACTGACTTGAAAAGCCTGTAAGTTGAACAAAGATCATGTTGATGAATGGAAAATTATAAATCATGGTCCAATCTTGGGATGGAGAAAATGAAACCATAGGTTGATAAATCATAGGTCTATAAAGCATTAAGAACATGGCCTAAGTTAATAGATGCATATCTATGAATATTTAGGGAAAACAATGGGGAACTTTATTTAGAGATACGTCAGATAAGAATGCTACTTGAGGACAATGCAATTGAAATATATGAAATCAAAAAAGATCATGAATGAAATATAGCATACTCACTCTAACTGGCTGGCCCTGTTTATAGAGAATTGGATTCCATTTGCATTATTTTCACCTTACATCCTACGTGCATGAAAAGGAATTCCTTTAAGATGAAAATTTTGAAACTAATTCTTAAGAAGAAAAAAGTTATGCATAATGAATGGGCAAGCTTGATTTTAACAGAAAGGGAATGGATAGCCTATGGGTATTGTGTAGATATACAATCTAATGACACAAATCACATGAGGCCAAAGATAGAGTTCGGACTCATACAGCTGGGAAAGCCTTCAGTAAGTTTTATCTGCAGATCTTTTGCTTAAATCGACTCCAGTTCCTGCAATTGGATTGACTACTGAGAAAGGTCAAGAAGCTAAAGGCCCCTTCTAGAAGGTACCTATAAAACATAACAAGCATGGAAGTAGAAAACTTTAGAAAAATGATCATTAAAACCAGGAAAATAAAAAAAAAAATCATTTGAAAGCATTAAACAATTAACAAAAGTGAGACAAGTTGTACAAAATTGAAAAAATCAGAATAATTGAGTAATAGAAAAAACAAGGTTAGTATTCAAATTCAACAAAATGGCACAATTAGAGAAACTTACATGGAAGTGAAGATGAAATTGCCAAATCCACATATTTATCACATCTCCTTAACCTAATAAACAGAAAAGAAAGACAAAAAGAAAGAAGGCAAGAAATAGAAGATAACTCTCAATAACAGAGATGAAACCATCAACTTAAGTACAAGAATGTGTCATAAAATAAATGTGGAATAATTAAACAAATGACACTTACAAGGGATTGTGGCACATAAGGAGAGGATATGGTGGAATGGCCTCTACATTCATTTTGCTGCAATCTCAACTTTTTATTGCTCAAAGATCAATCGACTACCTAATTTGCACATAGGGGATGTGGGCAATGTTGCGCCAATCTTGCCCATTCTCTTTTGAGCACCTTTGACTTAGGAGTGGGCAATCTTCTATAGATAGTACTGAAAGCGTTTCAGACAGCCCTTCCCTTGGCAAAAACGACTGCAGCTTACGACATTCGAAGATATTTAGCGTTTCAAGAGAAGTAAGCCTTTGGAGAGACAGGAAGGCCAAGGATTCCAGATTCTCGAATCTTGAAATGCAAAGATTAAGTAGAGTAGTAGGAAGAAGCAGTGGGTGGTGGTGGTGGTGGTGGTGATAATCAGAAATGGTCAGAGTTTTAAGAGAGGTCAATCTGGCAAGGCCCCATTCTGATAAGGGCGTCTTCATATTCTCATAATCATGGATATGGAGTGATGTAAGAGAAGTGAGGCTTTGCAATTGATGAGGCTGCAACTCCAGATTCTCACATTGTCTGATCGTAAGATCTTTGAGGTTGTAGAGGCAATCTGGTATAGTTTTGAGATTGGGATATCCCCAGATGGACAAAACTTCAAGTGCATTATTATTGCGATGAAACATCTCCTCTGAAATTGGTTGCAGCTGTGCACAATCATAAATCTCAATAGATTTAAGGGTAGAGAGAGATCTGCCTCTAGGGAAGGATGTGAGAGATGAACATTTCGATATATACAAGAATTGAAGACCACAATTGGTTGTGTTGTTGGAATGGTGATGCATTATTCCTTCTGGTAAAGACTCTAGCTTTTTACACCAATATATTTTGAGCTTCTTCAGGGTTGGTGGTAGTTTTGGAAGACCAATGAAAGACGAACACACCCATATCTCTACGTATTCAAGGGCAGAAAACTCGATGTCTTCTGGAAGAGACTTTAGATTTTCACACGAGGATATATGGAGTTCCTTAAGGGTGGTGGGTAACTGCCCTTTTGGAAAGCAAATGAGAGAAGGACACTCCTTTATTTTCAAGTATTCAAGGGCACACACGCTGCTGCAGCAATTACTGCTATCAGGTAGGCTACTTAGACTCTGACAATTAGAAATAGTAAGACGTCTAAGCATGAGTGGGAAACCCTTATCTGGAAATGACACCAATTTTGCACAGTCCTTGATAATCAACTCTGTGAGAGATGCATAGCTATACAATCCATGTGGAAGTTTCTCCAAGTTATCGCATTCACATATCTCCAAATACTGAAGATTGCAAGGCAGCCCTTGCGCTTCCTCCTCTCCCAAGGATACAAGTTGGTTACAATCCAATACTCGAAGCTTAGCGAGATTTTCTAATCCCAACCCATTTTCCCACAAACAGTCCAACGCACCAGAATTATCAATTTCCAGTAGTAGAAGCCTTGGCAAGGACCGCAAAATTTTTTGCTCAAGTTTGAAAAGCCCTGACATTCCATTAATTCTGAAATAAATACGTGAGGTGATGTTAATTGCACTTCGACTCCCTCCTGGCAATCGTCCAAAAGGCTGAAATCCTTCAGAGGGCTTCATTTCTCGGCAATAATAAACATTGAGCCCTTTAAGAGAAGGTAGATGTGTTGGAAGTGGAACCATCGTTGCTGGGCAATTGTTAATTTCAAGTCTTACTAGAGAAGTTAGGTGAGTGGGTAATTTCTTACTCAATCTTGGACAATCTTTTATCTCCAAATGGAGGAGGCGAGAAAATGACTCTATTGACCAAGACCAGTCTATCCATTCCTTCATATCTCGAAAACATAAATACTCCAAGCATTGGAAAGGCTTAGCGTAAGGAGAAACCTGCCCCTCAAACTCCAGCCCCACACTTTCCACTCGATCCATTCTTTCGATGACTAACTTCTTGAGGAAAGGTAGTTGCCCAACTGAAGGTAGATCAGTGCACCTTCTACAACCACAAATACTTAACTCCACCAATTTAGAGTAAGAGGGATCACATATCCAGCTGGGGAATTGCCGACCACCATAATACTTAATATCGAGTTTCTTCAAACTGGTATGAGGTTGTAGAGAGAGAAGGACTTCCATTTCGGTGTCTTCATTTCGCAAATTATCGAACCAACTACCCCAAGACATAATCAACTCTTCAACATTGAGCTTAGTCCTTAGATTGGCATCTATGGCATCTTGAATATTCGCCACATTCTTCAATCGTGAGATAAAAATCTTCCCTCGGAGATGTGACAAATGCTTCAACTCCTTTATTCCCAAATATCCGCTTTCACCCACAATAAAATTAGACAATGTTTGCAAGTTCTTTAATTTACCTATCTGTTGTGGCATCACAGATAGACTTGAACAATTTTCAACATTGAGATGTCGAAGGTTAATTAAGTTCCCAATGTTGGGAGGTAACCTTCTTAAATTTGGACACCCGAATAATATAATTGTTTGTAAATTATAGAGCTTGCTCACTGAGTCAGGCAATGATTTGATTACAGTGGAAGACAAATTCAAATAGCGTAGATGTTTCAATTCACCAATAGAATCTGGTAGTTCAGGTAGCAAATATCCACTCAAACAGAGGACTCTTAGTCGTTGAAGTTTTGGCACCAAATGATCATAAACCGTTCTAGTCACAAAACATTTTGGACCAAGAAATGGTAAAGCCACAAATGTTCGTAAATGCTCTGCCTCTTGAAAAGCTTCAAATTTTTTGATCACATCACATCTTCCACGAACGAATGATGAATGACGAGTCTGTTTATAAATCATGGATGGTGGGTTACTGCTTAGGTTATATTCTAAACAAAAGCATATTTCACCGGATACAACTTGAGCTAGATCATGGATAAGATCATGCATCACAAAACGTGATTCATCATTAGTCGATGGTTGAAAAAATGATCTTGACAATAATTTATCAAAATAGTTGGCCCCAAGATCTTCCATTGTTTGTCCGTTACCTTTTGGTTGCTGAATTAAACCTTCAGCCATCCATAGAAGGACCAAATCTTGTGACTCAAACTCACAGTTCTTGGGGAACATTGCACAATATGCAAAACACCTCTTCAAATATGAAGGAAGATGGTAATAGCTCAACCGCAACGCAGGAAGAATCTCACATTCCGTGCTTGACAAATCCCATATTTTGCTACTCCATACTGTTTCCCATTCGGCTTCGCTTTGCTTAGAGCGTAGGAGACTACCAAGCGCTTTTGCTGCTAGTGGCAATCCACCACATTTGCCAACAATTTTCCTACCAATGGACACCAGGTTCGGATGATCATTGATATTTCTATGTTCAAATGCATGCTTCTGAAACACAGACCAACAAGCATCTTCAGATAAAGGGTTTAGCTCATGAACATTCTTGGCAGCTCCCATCATCAATGCGACATTTTTATTGCGTGTTGTAACTATGACTTTGCTTCCTTGGGACCCTACACTCAAAGGAGCCCGCAAAAGATCCCAATGACCACAATTTTCGTTCCACACGTCGTCTAGAACGAGTAAAAAAGTTTTCCCTGCTAACGTGTCTGTCAATTTCTTTTGAACTTGTTGGAAGTCCAAAGAGGCACTTGCATCAGACTCTAACACCGAATTGAGAATTGCTTTTGTTATATTCTCCACATCAAACACATCAGTCACACAAACCCACGCTTTTAGTTCAAAATTTTCGGGCAAATCATCATTGTAAACCAGCCGTGCGAGCGTAGTCTTGCCCACCCCGCCCAAGCCAACAATGGAAATAACGCTGACATTGTTTTCATTGGGCTCAACCTTGCGCAGCAAATCAAGAACCGCTTTTTTATCTTCATCCCTGCCATAAACGCCAGGTTCGTATGCTATAGGTGTAGTGGGTAGTGGCCTTTGCCAAGCGGAAGTAGCTGCTGCTCCTCTCACCTTTTCCAGGCCAAGTCCACCTTTTCTAGCTGAAATACCTTGTAATCTGCTGGTGATTTCCCTAACCTTGGGGCCCATATTGACATTAACACGACTGAAACTAGTACAGCACGTAGGAATGAATTTGCGTACCTTGCTTGTGCTGGCTTCATCTCCTTCCGCTCCCTTCAACATTCTTTTCGTCAATTCGTAATCAAACTCGTCCAAGATGTCCTCCATATCATACGCCAAAACCCTCAGATCGAACAGCCATGATTTGACACTATCCACTGTGATCTGCTTCTCCTCCGCGTCGTTGAGCTCTTGCCAGATGTTCTGCAACTCCTTCTCCCATTTCTTGAGGTCAGTGTGGACATCCTCTTGGCGTGCAAACTTAATGAGATCATAGGAGCCCAACTTGTTAAACAGAAAGCCAAGGGCAGCGGAAAGAAGAGGCCCTCCAACAACTTCCATGGTGTTCTTTTTGCAAAGGAAAACAAAGAGTCAGAGTTGAGAAGGGAAGATGGAAACAAGTGAAACTGGTTCCCTATCTCTGTAAGGTTTGAGTTAGAATATAACATAATTTTATATGTTTATGATATCGTTTTTCTTTTGTTTATTTACAATATTACCCTATCATAATGGAGATGAACAATTTTCTAGTTAGAATATAATACTATAAGATTTGCTCCAAATACTACTAGTCCAAAACCATATACTTGGATTTTTTTTTAATTTTTTGACCTTGAAGAGTCATTTTATTTGGAGCAAACCTTATAATAATAAGAGGACTTCTATCTACATAAATGGATTTTCTCAAGCAATCTTTTGGATGATTCTGCAAGTGGATTTAGAGTCCCATATCTAATGTTTTAAAGAGTTTTTAAGTGGTTGGCTATAAATAAAAACCCAAGTACACAAGCCAAATTAATTGGCTACCTTTTTTTATTTGTTACATCGATCTTGTCGGCCATAATTAAGGGCAGAAAAGGGAAAACACAAGTCAATTTAGGTGGCTGGTCTTTTCATCAATGAAGAAAGTGAAAGGAATCTTTTCTTTTACCAAAAAAAAAACCCTAGGGTTTTACTTTATAAATATGCCGACATGTGGCACAATGGTCACCCTAAATTCTAAAACCAAATCCTTATCCAAAACGAGATCGAAATTCTCATATCCATTGAACTTGACTATGTCAAACTTCGCACAAGAAATCTTAGACATCAAAACCTAGCACTTTGATACTAATTATTGTAATTCATGTAGCAATTTCTAGTGAAAAAATTAAAAATAAAAAATAAAAGAAAAACATATAGATTTAAATAAAATGTCTACATCCACGAAAATAAAATTAAAAATTTTCACTATTCCAAAATTAAAGTTACAAAAATGGTATTTATACTAATTCTCAGATATTGAAAAATTTTAAAAATACCCCTAAAATGTATCACGAGGTCATTGCCCCTCTCAACCCCAACCTATTGTTCGACCTTAATAATAAAAAAAATACAAGCTTTAATATAAACGTCATCATTTCACTCTGCTTTACTTCGACGCTTACTCCTTCTTTTTCATATATATCTTTCACTTAATTTGAAACACATATTACAACATAAAATCTTAGTTGATAATTGAGACTTTTTCTTAAATTTTAAAGATTTTTTTATTTTATTTTTCATAATAAGGTTTAAAAGGGTTAATTTGGCTAAACCTTTTTATTCATTTTTTCTATAAAAGGAACCTATATTTTTTTTCTATAAAAGGTAGGATTTCAATTGCGGTCATAGCCCACGACTACAAAAGGTAGGATTTCAATTGCCATCGTGGCCCCCCGAAGGAAAAGCAGAGCAACCCTATATTTTTCTTCAATAAAAGGTAGGATTCCAATTGCCGTCATGGCCCACAGCTGAACGACTGAAGAAAAAACAGAGAATGGCAGCCGTGGCAGCCTTTCACAATTATCGGAGCTCCGCACTAAGGTGCCGTTTGGATGGTTTGAAACATAAATATTTTTTAAAAGTATTTAAAATAAAAGGCTATGCAACCCTTTTAATATGTTTTCTATTTTAAAAAAAATTATAAATGTTTAAATAAAAGTAGAACACTCTATAAAAAATATATACATAAATTTGTCTTATATTTTTTAAAATTACTTTAAAAAATATTAAAAAATATAAAGAAAAAATAAACATTAAAATTTTAAACCGTTTTTAAGACAATTAATTTTTAAATTTGATTTTCTAACTATTCTTGTATATATTATATACAAAATTTTATTCTTTTAATTTAAAAATAAAAAATAAAGAGATGTATCTAAACAACTCTAAATTATTCCTATAATTTTTTAATTTTTATATCAAAATTTTAAAATAAATCTAAAAACAAATTTAAGCGCAACCAAATAATATGAGTTTTTCTTTCAAGTTCTTTTTAACATACACAGTTACAGTCAAGCTTGCCTTTTTCCCTTCAGTTGATTGAGGTCTAATACAAGGAATGTAAATTAAATTTGTCCCAATTTATTTGAATAAACTTTTTAAAAACACTATCATCACACTACTTCTAAGTGCTAACATCACCTCCAAGGCTCCAACACAACCATTAGGGCCACTTCCGCAATGCTAGCATCCATTCTTAATTTGTATTTATACATTTCAACTTGGAATTTCAGACCATTGACCACACCAACACAAAATTACAGAACACCAATACCTGGCACTGGTCGTAGCAGGACAATCAACACCCCGAGGTTTGGGTCCCTAGGAGAGTTCTAAGGGCTTGGCTATGGAAGGTTCCTCAATTGTTAAAAATAAAAAAACAAAATGAATTTCTAAATGATTTGTTGACAATAAGAGGTAGCTTTACTCAGTCACTCGTGATAAACACAATGAACAACAAATCCAGAAACCATGAATGATATAGGCAAAACTTGCTTGTGTTTTACATTAAGAATTCAGTGGATGACCCTCAATACTCCAGCAATGTCTCAAGTCAACATCATCAGACAAATAATATTTCACCTGTTTTGAGTGTGGTTTGATATGCCTTTTTCTCAAGTTCTACAAATAATCTGGTCCTCACGTTTTTGAACTCCAAATTTTCTATAAATTCTCTCTTCCATATTCATTCTCAGCAACCAACTTCCTCTGGACTATTGGATCACTTGTCTGATAGAACAGCAGGTTGTAACCCATATACATATGAAAGCCCTGTTTTTATACTTCTTCATGATTGGCTTTCCACCCATCTGATAGAACTCTAGGACAGGCATACAATATGCAATGACCTGTTTGGGAATTGGGATTTCACAGGGGACATATATAGAAAAGCACTCCAGCTTTGGGGTTGTGACTAGCTTCCAAAAGCATGATCTACAAGACACAACTGAAATGTGAACTTCTTTAACTATCAAGTAAGAATCCTAGATACTAATGAGAAATGATTAACACTAAAATGTACATGCAGAGGACAGATATTACTTACTTCTTCACATTTTGAGGTATTACATCGTGATCCTTCCAAGTTTACATGAAAACATCAAAACACGACCTTCATTTAGCTTCAGTGACTTGCATGTGTCTGTGTGAAGCAAGCCAGCACTCAGTGATTTACGTTACTTCAACTGTGAACTGAATATAAATATATATGGCAAGAGACAAATGATTAGATTAAAAAAGAGAGGAGGAAGGCGACATTCTAATCAGATAAATTTCTTTACACTGCCGGTTTCAGCTTCAAAAAAGTGTAAAAAACAGAGGGAAACATAAATGGCTCCAAACAGGCAGAACATTCTGAATCATTACCCCTCATCTCACCCACTATAAACCTCATCTTTAAGAGGACTTAGGGTTTGATTGAGGACTCCATGGAATCTTCAGCTTTGTTCTAAAAACTGAAACAAGCCCAATTTACTCACAATGGTCAAAATGAGGCTACTTTAGTTGCAAATAGAAGATCATTTTAGAGATATAAGATCTCACATGCTTTCATTTAAAAAAATTTTACAATCGTATGCCAAGATGACATTTTTATCTCCCACAATCCAGGGTATGAACATGTTCCCTGGGAGGGTCTAACATATTGGTAAACTCAGGTAAAAGGGGAAGAAAATCATTCAAGAATGAATCACAAATACACTCAAACAAATATAAATGAGGGAATAAAACTCCAATCCAGCACATCAGTTTTGTTGGCAGAAACAAAGAACAAGTTGTAGTAATCTACTTCCATCACAAAATATTTAGTTTAGGAAAGATAGACCAACACCACAGATTTTTCATGCCATTGCTTGAAAAATGTTACCTTCTCAGGTTGTCAAAAATGGAAGTAGATTCCAGTCTCGATTCATCATCTTTAGTCAAAAATGCGCAAGCTCATGTCTATCCATCATTCACAGAAACCCCGAAAAGCAACCTGCCCTGAGTAATGACTTTTACTTCTCAGCATAAGCCACCTGTAGAGGTCGATGAAAAAATCTTAGTCTAACATGATCGCTATGGAAAGCAGGGTCCCATTTATTTATTACCGTAAATGCTACCAGCTTCTGAAAGCTAGCAACAGTGACTGAATGAGGGAATGTTCCTGGATTATGTTTTGTTTCACCAAAGGATCACTTAAGCTTTAGGTCAGAAGAATTTGCTATCATAAGGATACTGTTGGGATGTCATTTGTTTTTATTTTTGGCTCTGGCCAGCCGTACCATTGAACTGTGCCAAATGGGGGCATCACAGCCGGAATGGGTCAGGACCAGAGTAGCCTCCCCAGGATTCAAACTTGGGTCTTGTAGGCCTAGCCCAGATGGTACCAGGAGGGCAACCAAAAAGACTTTAGTCTTGAGTTCAAATCCTGGGAACGTCACCCCCCAAGGGCCAAATAAACAAATGGCCCCATAAGACGTTGCGTTGTCCGGCCCATTCTGGCTGTGATGCCCCCGTCTGGCACAGTTTGGTGGTACGGCTGGGCACTTGAGCAAAAAAGGCCGACGTTTTTATTGGGACGTCATTTGTTTTTATTTTTGGCTCTGGCCAGCCGTACCACCGAATTGTGCCAGGCTAGCCCAGATAGTACCAGGAGGGCAACGTCCTAAGCCTTAAGGCCTACAGGACCCAAGTTTGAATCCTGGGGAGGCCACTCTGGTCCTGGCCCATTCCGGCTGTGATGCCCCCGTTTGGCACAGTTCGGTGGTACGACTGGCCAGAGCCAAAAATAAAAACAAATGACGTCCCAACAGATACCTCTTAATCTACCCTAAATCGGAAGAAACTAGAAAAAGAAATCATCTGAACCTTTCAGTGATTGATCTCCAAACCAACACCAAAGTGGTTCCTTGGCCTTCATCACCCTATCATCAACCTATCATATTTCCAGCATATGTCTGTAAACAAAAAAGAAATGTTTGGGATATTGGTACACTGGGTTCAAGGATTTAAAGAGAAACTTATGCATTCCAACATAAACCACCAGATTCCTAACATTTGGGGTGTGCAGAACACTAAAATCCATAATTTCACATGGAAAAGGATATGAAATTTTTTTCAAATGAAATTGCACAATACGTTTTGTTAAAATCTTTCTAAAAACAAAATATTGAGGAAAAAGAAAAAAGATAAAGGTTCTCCAATGATATGCAAGAGATCAAGTCTGAAAGTGTACCAAATTGACAGGGGAAATCACCCATTCACCAGGAATGATACTACCAGCTTACTAAAAGCATTTTGTAAGAAGGAAAAGACCAAGAAGAAGAACAATTAGAGAAAAGGCTAATCCTGACTTATTGTAAGAAGGAATGTAATTAAAAACCCCAAGAAAAACAAGTTACAAAGAGAAATATCCAATTCCAAATAAAGATGCAGTGCAATCAAGAGGACAAAGAAAAAAGTGATATCTAACCATTTGTATTCTTTATCACTCACTTGAACCACCTGTAAGTTGAACAAAGATCATGTTGATAAATGGAAAATTATAAAGACATGGTAGAATCCTGTGATGGAAAAATGTGAAGTCATAGGTTTAAAAGCATTAAGAACACGGCCTATGTTGATAAATGCACATCTATGAATACGTAAGGAAAAAAAAGGCAGAATTTTATACAGAGATATATGGAAAAAGAAAGCTTATTGAGGACAATGCAATTCAGATGCACAAAGTCAAAAAAGATCATGAATGAAATAGAGTATACTCACTTTAACTGGCTGACCCTGTGGTTAGAGAATTGGATTCCATTTGCATTATCTTCTCCTTCACACCCTACATGCACGAAATGGAATTCCTTTAAAATGAACATTTTGAAACTAATTCTTAAGAACAAAAAAGTTACTTATAATGAATGGGCGTACTTGATTCTAATAGAAAGGGAATTAATAGCCTATGTGTGTTGCGTAGATATGCAATCTAATGACAGGCATGGATAGCAACCAGTCATTGGTGAAGGAGAATGTTTTCCATTGGATGAGTTTCAACTGTGGAAGACATGTGAGACAATTCAATTAAACAAATAAATTTGGAACAATAAATTAAACAAATGACACAAGTAATTGTGGCAGATTGAAGAAAAATACCAAGCATTTATATATAGTGGTGGTCTCTGCGTTCATTTTGCTGCAATCCCAACTTCTTATTCCTCAAGGATCAATTTGCCATCAATTTTCACACACGGGATGTGGGCAAACTTGAGCCAATCTTCCCCTTTCTCTTTGGAGCACCTTTGAATTAGGAGTGGGCAGTCTCTTATATACACTTCTGAAAGCATGTCAGCCAGCCCATCCCTTGGTATAAACGACTGGAGCTTAGGACATTGGAAGACATATAGCTTTCTAAGAGAGGTGAGCGTTTGGAGAGACAGGAAGGCCAAGGATTCCAGATTCTGGAAACTTGAAATGCAAAGCTCAACTAGAGTAGTAGGAAGAAGAAACAAGTGGTGGTGGTGATTAGAAAAGGAGGTGGCTTCCGGAAATATGCCACCAATAGTAAGAGTTGTAAGAGAGGTCAACCTGGCAAGGCCCCATTCTGATAAGGGCACTTTGATATTCTGACAATTAGTGATCTGAAGTGATGCAAGAGAAGTGAGGTTTCACAATAGATGAGGCTGCAAGTCCAGATTCTCACATTTTTCAATCCGAAGATCTTTGAGGTTGTAGAAGCAATCTGGTATGATTTTGAGATTAGGGACTCTCGAGATGAACAACTCTTCAAGTGCATTATTATTACAGTGAAACATCTCCTCTGAAATTGGCTGCAACTGTGCACAATTATCCATCGTAATAGATTTACGGGTAGAGGGAAACTTGCCAGTAGAAAAGGATGCGAGAGATGAACCTTGAAAGGTATCCAAGATTTGAAGACCGCAATTGGTTGTGTTGTTGGAATGGTGATACACTATTCCTTCTGGTAGAGACTGATAGACCACTGCACCAGCAACAGAACTCAACAAAACCAAGATCACTCAAGAACTGTGCAAGTAGTTGGGAATCTGGTAATGTAGTTTGAACTGTGCAAGTAGTTAGAGTTTGGTAACGTAGTTTGTTACAGTAGAAAATATAAATAGCAGAATAGAGAACCTCTCCATGACATGTAATTTCTTCCTCTTAATATACAGAAACTAGATTTTCATCTTCCTGATACAAACTTTCAGAGACTAGCTTTTTACAGCCCACTATCCTTTTGGAAAACCAATGAGAGATGGACAACTCTTTATAATTAACTATTCAAGGGAACACACGTCGATGTCTTCTGGAAGAGACACTAGATTTTCACAATGGGATATGAATAGTCGCCTAAGGGTGGTGGGTAACCGCCCTTTTGGAAAGCAAATAAGAGATGGACACTCCTCTATCTCCAAGTATTCAAGGTGACACACATTGTTGCTGCTGTTTCTCATCATCATCCTATCAAGTAGACTACTTAGACTTTCACAATTAGAAAGAGCAAGACCTCTAAGCATGAGCGGGAAACCCATCTCTGGAAATGACACCAGTTTTGGGCAATCCTCGATGATCAACTCTGCAAGAGATGTATAGCTTCGTAATCCATGTGGAAGCCTCTCCAACTTATCACACATCCATATTTCCAAACGCTGAAGATTGTAAGGCAGCCCTTGCTCTTCCTCCTCTCCAAAGGATACAAGTCGTTTATACAACCCAATATTCGAAGACCAGAGAGGTTTCCTATTCCCAAACCATCCTTCCACAAACATTGCAACTGACCAGAATTGTCAATTTCTGGAAGTTGAAGCCTCAGCAGGGACTGCATAAACTCCGGCTGAAGTCTGGAAAGCCCTGATATTGAGCTCCCCTCAGTAGCATAATGAGAAATTCATGGTTGTAAATTGTGGCGTCATTTCTGGGCAATAATAGATATTGAGCTCTTCAAGAGAAGGCAAGTATGTTGGAAGTGGAACCATCATTTCTGGACAATTCTCAATACTGAGCTTTACTAGAGAAGTTGGGTGTGTGGGTAATTTCTTAATCAATCTTGGACAATTTTTTATCTCCAACTGACGGAGGCGAGAAAATGACTTTGTTGACCAACACCACTCTTCCCATTCCTTCATGTCGTCAAACCACAAAGACTCTAAGCATTGGAAAGGCTTAGCATGAAGAGAAACTTGGCCCTCAAACTCCAGCCCCACACTTTTCACTCCATCCATTCTTTTGATGACTAACTTCTTGAGGAAGTGTAGTTGCCCAACGGAAGGTAGTGATATGCAAATCCGTTTTTGCCCACAAGAAAATCAGACAATGTTTGCAATTTCTTTAATTTGCCTATTTGCTGTGGCATCTCTTGCAATGAACAACCAACAACATTGAGATGTCTAAGGCTAATTAAATTTCGTAAGATGCTCACAATTGGATAGTATCAATGTTTGTAAATAATAGAGGTTGGTCACTGAATCTGGCAATAATTTGATTTGGGTGAAAGACAAATTCAAATAACGCAGATGTTTTAATCCACCAATAAAATCTGGTAGCTCAAATATCATACATTCACTCAAAGAGAGGACTCTTAACTGTCGAGATTTTGGCACCAAATGATCACACACCAAACTAGTTACAAAAGATTCTGTAAACGTACCATGAATTGGTAGAGCCACAAATGTCCGTAAATGTTCAAACTCTTGAAGGCTTCAAATTTCTTGAACACATCGAATTTTCCAAGAATGAATGATGAATGACGAGTCTCTTTAGAAATTGTGGATTGTCGATTACTTTCCAAGTTATCTTCCAAACAAAAGCATATTTCACCAAAGCAAACTGCGCGAGCGTTCTTTCCCACCCCACCCATTCCAATAATGGAAATGAAGCCGACATCGTTTTCATAGGGCTCAACCTTGCCCAGTAAATCGAGGATCACTTTTTTATCCTCTTCCGTGCCATAAACCCCAGGTTCGTACGCTATAGGTCTAGTGGGTGGCGATCTTTGCCAAGCGGAAGTAGCTGCTGCTGCTGTCACCTTCTCTAGGCCAAGTCCAGCTTTTCTGGCCGAAATATCTTGTAATGTGCTGGTGATATCTCTAATCTTGGATCCCGTCTCGACATTACGCACCACATGAGTTGGATTGAAACTAGTACAGCAACTAGGAATGAACTTGCGTACTTTGGTTGTGCTGGCTTCTTCAGCTTCCGCTCCCATCAGCTTTCTTCTCGTCAATTCGTAAGCAAACTCGTCCAAGATATCCTCCATGTCATATCCCAAAACCGTCATATCAAACAGCCATGATTTGACAGCCTCCTGTGTGATCTGCTTCTTCTCCGCGTCGTTGATCTCTTGCCGGATGCTCTGCAACTGCTTCTCCCATTTCTTGAGGTCGGTGTGGACATCCTCCTGCCGTGCGAGCTTAATCAGATCAGAGCAACGCAACTTGTCAAACAACGAGCCAAAGGCAGCGGAAAGAAAAGCCTCTCCAACAACTGCCATGGTGTTCAGCAAAGGCAAACAAAGAGCAGAGAGTAGAGAAGGGAGGATGGAAATTGTGTGGTGTGAAGACTTCAGCAATCCGAAGTAAACGGGTCAACACGCGTAGGATTCCAAGGTCGTCATGGCCACGGCTCAAGTAAAAGCGAAGCATGCCATTCATGACAGCTCTTCATAATTATTGGAGCGCTGCACTAAGATGCTGTTTGGATGGTTTATTTATTTATTTTTTTTTATTTTATAAATATTAAACATATTTAATACTTGTGATTTTCATTATTGATGATTTTCCTTTTCGGGTCTTGCTACGGTACTGAAAAGCACTTTTCGGTACCATACCCACTTTTTTGGGCTAATAGGGTAAAGACACATGGCATGCTAAATTAAAAAAAAAATAAACAAAACCACTTGTTCATGTCACCCAACCGGTTGCCATGGGAAATAATCTCATGCCACACACATTGTTACATTTATTACATTAACCAATTATAAATTGGTTTAATGTAATTATTTTGTTTAGGAAATTTTTTTTATGAAACAGAAAAATAAAGAAAATTTTGAAAAAATAAATTACATTTTATTTATTTTTGTACTATAAAGTAATTAAACCCCACATAAAAATTAAATTTAAAATAAATAAATAAAAATTATAAAGAATTTGGTGATATAATTTATAAATTAAGGAAAAGTAAATTTAATTTATTTTAACATCAAATAATTTGTTGACAAAAATTTGACGAATATTTGAAGTGTGAAAAACAATATAATTGGTTTATGAAGTTAAAAAAATGGGAAAACTAGAACTAAATTTTATAAAATATATATTAAATTAAAATTAAATTAGTTGTGTACTAATTATTAATTGAGAATATATGATTAAATTATTTCATAGCTTTTCAAAAAAATTGGTTGAAATATTGAAAATACGAAAAAGGTATAATTACTAACAATATGGAAATCCAAACCCCTCACATATTTTTTCAGTAAATTTTCATTTTGAATTTTTCGATCCATTTCACACCATCAAAATATACTGAATTTTTTAGTATTTTTGAATTTGGATTTTTCCGGAAATCATTTGACCACCTCCTAAGTGTAATGAACTTATTTAAACAATATCCAAGCCATATTAAGTTCCAAAAAAGTTTAAAGACTTCAAACAAGTGGAGAATCGAGAGGGTACGAAACATATGAGAATTCCTCACATTCTTCGTACCCCTGTGATTTTTTTAGTATTTTTGGATTTGGATTTTTCCGGATATCATTTGATCACCTCCAAAGTGTCACAAACTAATTTAAATAACATCCAAGCCATATAATATCCCAAAAAATTTTAAAAAGTCCAAAGAAGTGGAGAATTGGGAGGGTAACGAAGAATGTGAGGAATCCTCACATTCTTCGTACCCTTGTGAATTTTTAGTATTTTTGGATTTGGATTTTTTCAGAAATCATTTCACTACCGCCTAAGTGTAATGAACCTATTTAAACAATATCCAAGCCATATGAAGTCCCAAAAAATTTTAAAAACTTCAAACAAGTGGAGAATTGGGAGGGTATGAAGAATGTGAGAATTCCTCACATTCTTCGTACCCTTTTGAAATTTTTAGTATTTTTGGATTTCGATTTTTCCGGATATCATTTGACCACTTTCTATGTGTAACGAACCTATTTAAACAACATCCAAACCATATGATGTCCCAAAAAAATTTAAAACTCCAAAGAAGTGGAGAATTGGGAGGGTACGAAGAATGTGAGGATTCCTCACATTCTTCGTACTCTTGTGAATTTTTTAGTATTTTTGGATTTGGATTTTTTTCGGAAATCATTTGACCACTTCCTAAGTGTAACGAACCAATTTAAACAATACCCAAGCCATATGACGTCCCAAAAAGTTTTAAGAAGTCAAAAGAAGTGGAGAATTGGGAGGGTACGAAGAATGTGAGGATTCTTTACATTCTTCGTACCCTTGTGAATTTTCGAGTATTTTTGGATTTGGATTTTTCCGGAAATCATTTCACCACTTCCTAAGTGTAATGAACTTATTTAAACAATATCCAAGCCATATGAAGTCCCAAAAAATTTTAAAAACTTCAAATAAGTGGAGAATTGGGAGGGTACGAAAAATGTGAGAATTCCTCACATTCTTCGTACCCTTTTGAAATTTTTAGTATTTTTGAATTTGGATTTTTCCGGATATCATTTGACCACCTTCTATGTGTAACGAACCTATTTAAACAACATCCAAACCATATGATGTCCCAAAAAATTTTCAAAACTCCAAAGAAGTGGAGAATTGGGAGGGTACAAAGAATGTGAGGATTCCTCACATTCTTCGTACACTTGTGAATTTTTTAGTATTTTTGGATTTAGATTTTTTCGGATATCATTTGACCACCTCCCAAGTGTAACAAACCTGTTTAAACAACATCGAAGCCATATGATGCTCCAAAAAATTTTAAAAACTCCAAACAAGTGGAGAATTGGGAGGGTACGAAGAATGTGAGGATTCCTCACATTCTTCGTACCCTTGTGAATTTTTTAGTATTTTTGGATTTGGATTTTTCTGGAAATCATTTCACCACCTTCTAAGTGTAACGAACCTATTTAAACAACATCTAAGCCATATGATGTCCCAAAAAATTTTAAAAACTCCAAACAAGTGGAGAATTGAGAGGGTACGAAGAATGTGAGGATTCTTCACATTCTTCGTACCCCTGTGAATTTTTTAGTATTTTTGGATTTGAATTTTTTCGGAAATCATTTCACCACCTCCTAAGTGTAATGAACCTATTTAAACAATATCCAAGCCATATGAAGTCCCAAAAAATTTTAAAAACTCCAAAGAAGTGGAGAATTGAGAGGGTACGAACAATGTGAGCATTCCTCACATTCTTTGTACCCTTGTGAATTTTCTAGTATTTTTGGATTTGGATTTTTCCGGATATCATTTGACCACCTTCTAAGTGTAACGAACTTATTTAAATAACATCCAAATCATTTGATGTCCCTAAAAATTTTTAAAACTCCAAAGAAATGGAGAATTGGGAGGGTACAAAGAATGTGAGGATTCCTCACATTTTTCGTACTCTTGTGAATTTTTTAGTATTTTTGGATTTCGATTTTTCCGAAAATCATTTCACCACCTCCGAAGTGTAATGAACCTATTTAAACAATATACAAGCCATATGATGTCCCAAAAAATTTTAAAAACTCCAAAGAAGTGGACATTTGGGAGGGTGCGAAAAATGTAAGGATTCCTCACATTCTTCGTACCCTTGTGAATTTTTGAGTATTTTTGGATTTAGATTTTTTTGGATATCATTTGACCACCTCCCAAGTGTAACAAACCTATTTAAACAATATCCAAGCCATATGATGCCCAAAAAATTTTAAAAATTCCAAAGAAGTTGAGAATTGGGAGGGTAAGAAGAATGTGAGGAATCCTCACATTCTTCGTACTCTTTTGAAATTTTTAGTATTTTTGGATTTGGATTTTTCCGGATATCATTTGACCACCTTTTAAGTGTAACGAACCTATTTAAACAACATTCAAGCCATATGATGTCCCAAAAAATTTTAAAAACTCCAAACAAGTGGACAATTGGGAAGGTATGAAGAATATAAGGATTCCTCATATTCTTCGTACCCTTGTGAATTTTCGAGTATTTTTGGATTTAGCTTTTTCCGGGTACATTTGACCACCTCCCAAGTGTAACAAACCTATTTAAACAACATCCAAGCCATATGATACCCAAAAAATTTTAAAAACTCCAAAGAAGTTGAGAATTGGGAGAGTACGAAGAATGTGAGGATTCTTCACATTCTTCGTGTCCCTGTGAATTTTTTAGTATTTTTGGATTTGAATTTTTTCGGAAGTCATTTCACGACGTCCTAAGTGTAATTAACCTATTTAAACAATATCCAAGCCATATGAAGTCCCAAAAAATTTTAAAAACTTCAAACAAGCGGAGAATTGGGAGAGTACGAAGAATGTGAGAATTCCTCACATTCTTCGTACTCTTTTGAAATTTTTAGTATTTTTGGATTTGGATTTTTTCGGATATCATTTGACCACCTTCTAAGTGTAACGAACCGATTTAAACAACATCCAAACCATATGATGTCCCAAAAAATTTTAAAAACTCCAAAGAAGTGGAGATTTGGGAGGGTACGAAGAATGTAAGGATTCCTCATATTTTTCGTACCCTTGTGAATTTTCGAGTATTTTTGGATTTAGATTTTTCTGGGTACATTTGACCACCTCCCAAGTGTAACAAACCTATTTAAACAACATCCAAGCCATATCATACCCAAAAATTTTTAAAAACTCCAAAGAAGTTGAGAATTGGGAGGGTACGAAGAATGTGAGGATTCTTCACATTCTTCGTACCCCTGTGAATTTTTTAGTATTTTTGTATTTGAATTTTTCCGAAAATCATTTCACCACCTCCTAAGTGTAATGAACCTATTTAAACAATATCCAAGCCATATGAAGTCCCAAAAAATTTTAAAAACTTCAAACAAGCGGAGAATTGGGAGGGTACGAAGAATGTGAGAATTCCTCACATTCTTCGTACTCTTTTGAAATTTTTAGTATTTTTGGATTTCGATTTTTCCGGATATCATTTGACCACCTTCTAAGTGTAACGAACCTATTTAAACAACATCCAAACCATATGATGTCCCAAAAAATTTTCAAAACTTCATACAAGTGGAGAATTGGGAGGGTACGAAGAATGTGAGGATTCCTCACATTCTTCGATTCTTGTGAATTTTTTTAGTATTTTTGGATTTCGATTTTTTGAAAATCATTTCACCACCTCCTAAGTGTAATGAACCTATTTAAACAATATCCAAGTCATATGATGTCCCAAAAAATTTCAAAAACTCCAAAGAAGTGGAGAATTGGGAGCGTACGAACAATGTAAACATTCCTCACATTCTTCGTACCCTTGTGAATTTTCTAGTATTTTTGGATTTGGATTTTTCCGGATATCATTTGACCACCTTTTAAGTGTAACGAACCTATTTAAATAACATCCAAACCATTTGATGTCCCTAAAAATTTTAAAAACTCCAAAGAAGTGGAGAATTGGGAGGGTAGGAAGAATGTGAGGATTCCTCACATTCTTCGTAGTCTTGTGAATTTTTTAGTATTTTTGGATTTCGATTTTTCCGAAAATCATTTCACCACCTCCTAAGTGTAACAAACCTATTTAAACAACATCCAAGCCATATGATGCCCCAAAAAATTTTAAAAACTCCAAACAAGTGGAGAATTAGGAGGGTATGAAGAATGTGAGAATTCCTCACATTCTTCGTATCCTTGTGAATTTTTTAGTATTTTTGAATTTCGATTTTTCTGAAAATCATTTCACCACCTCTTAAGTGTAATGAACCTATTTAAACAATATACAAGCCATATGATGTCCCAAAAAATTTTAAAAACTCCAAAGAAGTGGAGATTTGGGAGGGTACGAAGAATGTAAGGATTCCTCATATTTTCGTACCCTTGTGAATTTTCGAGTATTTTTGGATTTAGATTTTTCCGGGTACATTTGACCACCTCCCAAGTGTAACAAACCTATTTAAACAACATCCAAGCCATATGATACCCAAAAAATTTTAAAAACTCCAAAGAAGTTGAGAATTGGGAGAGTACGAAGAATGTGAGGATTCTTCACATTCTTCGTGCCCCTGTGAATTTTTTAGTATTTTTGGATTTGAATTTTTTCGGAAATCATTTCACCACCTCCTAAGTGTAATGAACCTATTTAAACAATATCCAAGCCATATGAAGTCCCAAAAAATTTTAAAAACTTCAAACAAGCGGAGAATTGGGAGGGTACGAAGAGTGTGAGAATTCCTCACATTCTTCATACTCTTTTGAAATTTTTAGTATTTTTGGATTTCAATTTTTCCGGATATCATTTGACCACCTTCTAAGTGTAACGAACCTATTTAAACAACATCCAAACCATATGATGTCCCAAAAAATTTTCAAAACTTCATACAAGTGGAGAATTGGGAGGGTACGAAGAATGTGAGGATTCCTCACATTCTTCGTACTCTTGTGAATTTTTTTTAGTATTTTTGGATTTCGATTTTTCCGAAAATCATTTCACCACCTCCTAAGTGTAATGAACCTATTTAAACAATATCCAAGTCATATGATGTCCCAAAAAATTTTAAAAACTCCAAAAGTGGAGATTGGGAGGGTATAACATGTAAACATTCCTCACATTCTTCGTACCTTTGTGAATTTTTTAGTATTTTTGGATTTG